>NW_016107569.1:437432-452075 GCF_001604975.1 Cebus imitator
AAAAAAAAAAAAAAAAAAAAAAAAAATTTAGTTGGACATGGTGGTGCATGCCTGTAGTCTCAGCTACTCAGGAGGCAGATGTGGATCACCTGAGCTTGGGAGGCCAACATTGTGGTAAGCCATAATCACGTCACTGCACTCCATCCTGGGCGACAGAGACCCAGTCTCAAAGGGGAGGGGAGGGGACCGTGGGGTGGGGAAGCTTTGCTGTAAGGGCTGCCATGAGGACATGGTGCTTACTCTATTCGAGACCCAAAACAGGCTGGGCCTGTGTAAGCAGGAACTGCTGAAGCCAGCAGGAAGCTAGGAGTAGGGGTGTGACTTCACATAAGCCCAGTGCTGTCACTGTGGTCTCGGGGCGGGAACTGCACTTCGCACTCACATCCTTGGATTCAGATGGCAGCACGGTTCAGTAATGGAACACTTTTTATGGAACCTTTTCCAGGAGACCTAATTCTGTAAGGGGAGCAGGTGGCCCTGGTCACTCAAAGGAAAGGAGACCACAGACCCAGCACCTTGGGAACATCCCACACACTCATGGCTAAGCCTGTCCCAGGGAAATCCTGAGACATGGAATTTCTCCTGGACCATCGTGGCAGGGGGGTGGCCAGAGCTCATGTCTCATGTTCAGGACCTGCTCCTGAGGCTGAACAGGTTGGGAGAACTTTCACCTAACAGAGCCACAGGAGCAGCTGGCGCCCAACTTGGAGCAAACACAAAGCGTTCAGAACTGAGTGGATGCAGGCTTCCAATGCAGGAAACCACCAGATTCCCCAGTTCCACAGAGAAAGACGCATCTGTTCCTGTGTGAGCACCTGTGACTTTATGTATGCATAAAAGTTATGTAACTTGACATCTGAATCAGAATTATTCTAAATATCCAGCCTCAACTGAGGGAACTGAAAGCAAAGAAAAATTATTATTCTCAATGGCGGTTTCAAACATTCTATGTTAGGAGGCGCTCCATGTCAGAAAATGCTCTGTGTGAGGGAGTGCTCCGTGTCAGGGACTGCTCTGTGTCAGGAAGCAGTCTGTGTGAGAGAATGCTTGAGGGAGTCCTCTGTGTCAGGGAGTGCTCCATGTGAGGGAGTGCTCTGTGTGAGGGAGTGCTCTGTGCCAGGAAGCAGTCCGTGTGAGGGAATGCTCAAGGGAGTTCTCCATGTCAGGGAGTGCTCCAAGTGAGGGGGCACTCTGTGTGAGGGAGCACTGCCTGTGAGGGAGTGCTCCGTGTGAGGGAGTGCTCTGAGTGAGGAGCACTCTGTGTGAGGACCGCTCTGTGTGAGGGAGCACTCTGTGTGAGGGAGCACTCTCCGTGTGAGGGAGCACTCCGTGTGAGGGAGCACTTCGTGTGAGGGAGCGCTCCGAGTACACTCCGTGTGAGGGAGCACTCTGTGTGAGGAAGTGCTCCGAGTGAGGGAGCGTTCCAAGTGCACTCCGTGTGAGGGAGCACTCCGAGTACACTCCGTGTGAGGGAGCACTCTCTGTGAGGAAGTGCTCCGAGGGAGCATTCCAAGTGCACTCCGTGTGAGGGAGCACTCCGAGTACACTCCGTGTGAGGGAGCACTCTGTGTGAGGGAGCACTCCGTCTGAGGGAGCACTTCGTCTGAGGAAGCGCTCCGAGTACACTCCGTGTGAGGGAGCACTCTGTGTGAGGAAGTGCTCCGAGTGAGGGAGCGTTCCAAGTGCACTCCGTGTGAGGGAGTGCTCTGTGTAAGGAAGTGCTCTGAGTGAGGGAGCACCCTGTGTGAGGCAGCACTCCGTGTGAGGGAGCACTCTGTCAGGAAGCAGTCCGTGGGAGGGAATGCTCGAGGGAGTTCTCCATGTCGGGAGTGATCTGTGTGAGGGAGCGCTTCGTGTGAGGAAGTGCTCCGGTGAGGGAGCACCCTGTGAGAGAGCGCTTCGTGTGAGGAAGTGCTCCGAGTGAGGGAGCACTCTGTGAGGGAGTGCTCTGTGTGAGGAAGTGCTCTGAGTGAGGGAGCACTCTGTGAGGGAGTGCTCTGTGTGAGGAAGTGCTCTGAGGGAGCACTCTGTGAGGGAGTGCTCTGTGTGAGGAAGTGCTCCGAGTGAGGGAGCACTCTGGGAGGGAGCGCTCTGTGTGAGGGAGTGCTCCGAGTGAGGGAGCACTCTGGGAGGGGGCCCTCCGTGTGAGGGGGCGCTCCGTGTGAGGGGGCACTCCGTGTGAGGGGGCGCTCCGTGTGAGGGTGTGCTCCGTGTGAGGAAGCGCTCCGAGTGAGGGAGCACTCTGGGAGGGGGCCCTCCATGTGAGGGGGCGCTCCGTGTGAGGGTGTGCTCCATGTGAGGAAGCGCTCCGAGTGAGGGAGCACTCTGGGAGGGGGCCCTCCGTGTGAGGGGGCGCTCCCTGTGAGGGTGTGCTCCGTGTGAGGAAGCGCTCCGAGTGAGGGGGCGCTCATTACTGATAGCCACTGCTCTAGCCGCAGCCTTACTCACCAGTCTCCAGAGGTTCTGGGCAGGCATGGAGATGTTATAGTCGATGTAGCAGGAGACCTCCTGTGAATGGGGACTCATGGGGGCCGCAACATCATGCCTGGAAAACCCAGACAGAGATTTCAGAAGGAATTCCTTGAACTCCTCTCAAAGGCAGTCACTAAATCTTTCAGGAGGGAAAACGTTGCTTTTCAGAAACAAAGCTGGCTCAGCCAGAAGGCGTGGCCTGATCCCGTGGCTGTAGCTCCTGAGGCTCGGTGATGAATGGATGCCGAGCAGGCAGGGGACCCTGCGGGAATATTTCCAGGCGAAAAGGCCACTCTGCTGTGGAACCTTCCACCTGTTAGACGAGCAAACCAAGTTTCAGAGTCAGGAACTGCAAGCTCAGGCCCGACCCGGTACGGCTGCGATGTTGGCAGGCAGCACCAATGCTGGAGCGCGTGGGGCTGAGCTGCCCTCGGGACCCAGCAGTTATGCTGCAGAAAAGGCTGCCCCCGTGCTATCAACCTCAACGTTCAGGAACACCCACTTCTTCTTTGTTTTTTTTTTTTTTTGAGACAGTCTCATTCCTGTCGTCCAGGCTGAAGTGCAATGGCAAAATCTCAGCTCACTGCAACCCCCACCTCCCAGGTTCAAGTGATTCTCCCACCTCAGCCTCTCAAGTAGCTGGGATTACAAGCACGTGCCACCACACCTCGCTGATTTTTGTATTTTTTTAGTAGGGACAGGGTTTCACCATGTTGGCCAGGCTGATCTTGAACTACTGACCCCAAGTGATCTGCCCATTTTGGCCTCTGAAAGTGCTGGGATTACAGGTGTGAGCCACTGAGCCTGGCCAGGAAGACGCACTTCCTCTTAATCCACACACTCAGTAGCCGTGTTGTACCGCACCAAGCACCTGGCACTGTCTAGGAGCAGTCACCCAGCTGTGAACAAGACGAGGCCCTCACAGCTCTCTGGGAAACAGCCATCGTGCTGGTGGGCAGAGCGTGCAGCTGTGGTAGTGCCACTAGTAAAACAAATAGGGGACAGCACCCAGGAGACGCTTTTTGACACAGTGACATCCCAGCAGACCCCTATATAGAGTGGGCCATGGAGGGGCCAAGTCCAAGAACATTTCCCATTTCCCACAGAGGGAGCAAGCGTGAAGGCCCCGTGGGGGCTGTGGGTGGTCATTTCAGTGCTGAGGGGGAGCCGGGGTGGCAGAGGTGAAACATGGCAGGGTCGCCAGGGGCCTCGGTGGGAGAACACAGTGTGACGGGAGTCACTGAGCACAGAGGAGCAACGCGAGCAGGCTGCACGTGGTCCTCAGGCTGGCTGGGCTGCTGCGAGGCAGGGAGGTCAGGCCCTAGGAGGTGGGAGTACAGAGAGAAGGAAGGACCACTGCCCAAGGCTGGTTCTGAAGGCTGAGAAACAGGATCTCCCAACGGAATCCACATGCGACGGGAGAGGAGGGGATGCAGTCAGGTGATGCCTTGGCCCCTGGGCCTTTTCCAGGGAGGACCAGAAGAGCCAGAGCCAGTGACTGCCCCTGTGGAGCTGGGAGTCAAGGAGCTTAAGGTGAGCCCTGGGCAGCCAGGTGGAGGTGCAGGACAGGCAGCCCTGGGACTGGGGCTGAGCAGAGGCAGCAAGGCCGGAGAACCCTCGGAGACTGCGATCAGTGGAGGAAGAGACGGCGGTGGAGAGGGCAGCCAGGGAGGGAGGATGAGGGTGTGAGCCACGGTGCCCAGCGCCGCAGAAAGGCAAGTTGGACAAGGACGAAGGAACAACAGGGAAGAAGGCTTTGAGGCTCCACTCATGCCCAAACTTCTAGGCCTCTGGACTCACTCATACTTGAAACTTCCGCACTTCATGGAGGAGCGCCCAAACCCCATTCTCCGCATAGAAAGCACGCCGACATTCGCAGCCCATCCTTGCCCACTCATCCACGGACCTCTAGCTCTCCCAGGATGGGTCGTGCTTCCCGGAGCCTCTGCTTCCTCTTAACCCCCTCCCTTCCATGCCAGGCCTGGGTCCCCTTCCGGCATCAAAATGTAGGTCTAAGAGCTACTACACACGCAGGTGAGGGGGAGACAGGAGGCGGTGGCCTAAGGCAGGGCTCACGTTTTGCTCGGAACAGAGAACCACAGAGGAAACCCATGGGTGCAGGCGAGCCAATGTGGGCACACTCACGTGTTCAGGGAGCGGGCGGTCATGCCGTGGACCAGCTGCACCATGTCCCCATGCCGCACGGGTCTCGGGGGGCTGCTCACCACCAGCTGGTGCCTGGAAGACGCAGTGCTGTCAGGACCACGCAAAGCTGGTACCCTAAAGCTAATGTCTGCACCGGAGGGGCACGAGCTCTGAATTCTCGTGGCCGAGGCCGCCTCCCAACCTGAGTGCCCCACAGAAGGGGAACACAGGAAACCAAACCACAGACACTGATCGAGCTCTTTTCTGAAACCAAAGGTCGCTTTCCAAATGTGATTCCACCCGCAGTCATCACACCTGCATTGCCCTGAATTTCTCCACAAACACCACAGTGACAGAGGTACCAGGACTGCCAAGGAATCCTGAAGGCCATTCCACCAATCAAAGTGTATGAGGGGGCCAGGCGGTGGCTCATGCCTGCAATTCCAGCACTTTGGGAGGCTGAGGAGGGCAGATCATCTGAGGTCAGAAGTTTAAAACCAGCCTGGCGAACATGGTGAAACCCGTCTCTACTAAAAATACAAAAATTACCCAGGCGTGGTGGTGGTCCTGCAGTCCTAGCAACTCAGGAGGCTGAGGCAGGAGAATCGCTTGAACTGGGAGGCAGAGGTTGCAGTGACCCAAGATCACTCCACTGCACTCCAGCCTGGGTGAACAGAGCTAGACTCTGTCTCAAAAAAAAAAAAAAAAAAAAAAAAAAAAAAAAAAAAAAAAAAAAAAAAAAAAAAAAAAAAAAAAAAAAAAAAAGCCTACTCGGGCTGCAGGTGCTGGAGTTGGGCTGGCAGCAATGGGAGGACGCCATCGGGAGATGGTGGCCAGGACGGCTGGAAACCTTGTTTGGTGGCAGAATCCACAGGACTGGATGTGGGAGTGAGAGCAATGGGCGCCTCTAGCTGGGGTCTGTGCAATGATGCCACTTTTGCAGGAGGGGAGTTCTTTTTTTTTGAGGAAGGGAGGGGGCGGTGGGAGGGGGCAGTTCGGGGCATTGAGGCTCACCAGGAATCTCCTCTGAGCACCTACTGAACAGGCTGCTCACTCAGCGCCTAATGATCTACTCCACTGACCCTAGACTTAGCACTGAGCTGGCATTCAAGGCCATCACGGTGACTGGGGTCGGTGAGGGAGGGAAAGAAGAGGGTCCAGGACAGTGTCCCAGGGTCTTGTTGGCCAGGCCAGCAGGTGAGCTCTGCTCTGGAGTCGTGGACCTGCACTCACCTCCTGGGATCCTTTACAATCCACCAGTTATTGACGTCTTTGAAGGGGTAACAGGTCACCTGCTGCTGGTGGGAGCTGCCTCGGCCGTTCTCATATCTGTGTGAAGTCAACAAAGAGATGTGTCTGGCCCAGGCGCGGTGGCTCACACCTGTAATCACAGCACTTTGGGAGGCTGGGGTGGGAGAATTGTTTGAGCCCAGGAGTTTGAGACCAGCCTGGGCAACATAGTGAGACCCCATCTCTATTTGTGAAAAAAAGAAAAGAAAGGAAAAGAAACGTATCTGGAAGTGGGTCATCGATCAGGCCCACAGGTCTTTCTCCTTAAGTTTCTGCAAAGAAAAGCAGATTTCAACAAACACTACGCAAGAGGTTTCAGGGAAAATAAAGACACCACAAGGAGCCAAAATCAGATGATTTAGGCAGGCAGTGTGGAGATCAGCCAGAGCCACAGAGCTGGGGCCCACCCTGAGCTCTGCCACATGCCAAGTCCCCTCATGGTTCCCAGCAACACCCGGGAACCACGAAGCTCACTGACAATGGGACCTGGGCAGCTCAACTTCCTTCTGTCCTGTAAACAAACTTCCTCAAAGAAATGGAAAGTTGCTAAGATAAGAAATCTATGAGCAAATAAAGCCTTTAATCATTTTCAGAGTAAAACAGTCACTTTTCTTACATCATGGGGTAGGTGTTCTGGTGGGAGTGAAGCCAGCATGGCACAGGTTTGCCAAAGACGCTCCTCAGAGTGACCTGGGACCCGAAGGCCACCTCCAGCGGCTGGCCCTGGGTGATCCGAGCTAGTCCTCCCTGAGACAGAAGCAGAAGGTTGGTGAGTGAGAGACAGAAAAAATAATGACCCTAAGCCAGGCTTCCCGATGGCCACTCCTCCCTTGATGTTCAAGGTGGTGGCCATTCTTCTAATAGTGGTAATGATCTACCATCTAATCATGTCACATTACATTATAGAACCATAATTAGTGCTAAATCTGATCAAATGCTGCCTCTGGGCCAAGCACTGAGTTCAGCTTTCCACGTGCACCCTATTCAGTTCTTACAAGCATCCTGTGGGGTAGAGCAATGATGACGTGTGTCCAAAAGATGAGAAAACCAAAACTGGGGTGAGCTAAACAACTTGCTGAAACACACGGCACTACAGTACTGGCCGCCGGTAGGCCTGGCTGACTTCAGGAACCACAGTCCTGACCGCCTCTACTGATACCTTCGAGCACTGCTTCGAGGTTCACAGGAAGGAAGGTCACAGCTGAGTGTGGCCCTTAAGGCAGGTGAAACTGCCCAGGGTTTGTAGGACTTGCCTTTAAAATGCTCCCAGGTGCCAGGTGCAGTGGCTCACTTTGGGAGACTGAGGCAGGTGGATCACTTGAGGTCAGGAGATGCAGACCCGTCTGGCCAACATGGTGAAACACCATCTCTACTAAAAATACAAAAAATTAGCCGGGCGTGGTTGTAGGCGCTTGTAATCCCAGCTACTTGGGAGACTGAGGCAGGAGGCTTGTTTGAATCTAGGAGGCAGAGTTTGGGTGACAGACAAAGACTCTGCTGCCACCTGCCACCCCCGCCCCTGCAAAAAAAAAAAAAATCACTGACGTGGATTCCTCATTTCTTGCTTCAAGCACTAATGTGCACTGGATGTGTTCATAAGAAAACTCTGGGCCCACTATTATCTTCCTTCTCAAGTGGCCACGATGCCCACTGCTCACCTCTAAGCTGGCCTGGAAGGCACTGGACATGATTTGGTCGTGGGGCCCAGAGCGGAAGAGCACAGTCAAGTGGATGTAGAAAAACAGTAAGTACAGGACAGCCGGGATGACCAGCAAAGCCACTGCTCGGGCGAGCAAGTGACAGAACACACGGACCTGCCAGAGATTCACGGAAAAGTCACGTTCTACTACATGGAAAGGTGCACCCTCCTCCAGATACTGTGAGCTTGGAAAAAGCGACAGAAACTCCAGCCTCCCATACAGAGGCACATGCAGAAGCCGACAGGCGAGGCTGCCCAGGCCTGCCTGCTTCTGAAGCATGGGGGAGTTGAGTCTTTTCACCGAGTACCCGCTGCGCCATCCCCATCTGCCCCACACAGGCCGGCCTAACACAGCACTCCACATCAGCACCTACATTGGACAAAGTCTGGTCTCCAATCAGGTGCCAGGCATGGACGGCTGCGACAACCAGCATGAGCATGTACGTGAACACACCCATGTACTTGACGCTGCAAAGACATGATTGCAACGGAGTTAACATGAGACAGGAAACACAAGGAGGAAGAGACCACCACCCACGACCAGAGGCTCAAACTCACCCCACCGCGCAGGAACAAGCAACCCCTGTCAGTGTTAGCCAGAACCACCAGCTCAGAGAAAAAGGGCTGGAATAAAAACAGAGCAGATGGAGATAGGAATCATTTAGACACTATATCTTTTTTTTTTTTTTGAGACGGAGTCTTGCTCTGTCACCCAGGCTGGAGTGCAATGGCATGATCTTGGCTCACTGCAACCTCCGCCTCCTGGGTTCAAGTGATTCTCCTGCCTCAGCCTCCTGACTAGCTGGGATTACGGCACATGCCACCATACCTGGCCAATTTTTTGGATTTTTAGTAGAGATGGAGTTTCACAGTGTTAGCCAGGATGGTCTCAATTTCCTGACCTTGTGATCTGCCTGTCTCGGCCTCCCAAAGCGCTGGGATTACAGGTGTGAGCCACCGCGCTCAGCCCAGACACTATTAGCAAAAGGCTAGAGAAGCTCCACATTCCTCAGGGAAATCTTTCTGGGTCAGCTGGCCGTGCTGAGCCCCAGGTGCAATAAGAAAGAATTCCCATCTCCCAAAGTATCAGTCCCAGCAGGATTTTTCCTTTTGCTCAAAAAATTTTGTCCAGCTAGTTTAAATTATAGAAAAATGAGGATGTATTTATGAAGTCACAAGCCAGGGCCCAACCCCCAAAACACTAGGGGACCAAAAGATATTTAGTGCTGGGCGCAGAGGTTCACACCTGTAATCCCAGCACTATCGGAGGCCGAGGCAGGTGGATCACCTGTTGTCAGGAGTCCGCAACTGGCCTGGCCAATATGGTGAAACCCAGTCTCTACTAAAACACAAAAATTAGCCGGGCACGGTGGCGCATGCCTACAATCCCAGCTACTCGGGAGGCTAAGGCTGGACAATCAATGGAACCCGGGAATTGGAGGTTGCAGTGAGCCGAGATTACACCATTGCACTCCAGCCTGGGTGACAGAGACTCTGTCTCAAAAAAAAAAAAAAAAAAAAAAGATATTAAGCAAGCAACTCCTCAAATTGAAAAGGTACCAGACCAACTCCGGTCAACAAACCACCCAGATTCTCTGTTCCCATTGACTAGGAAGATAGATACCCCATTTTCCATACCTCTGCTTTTGGCAGTTGAAGAACTTCAGGTAGGACAACACGGCCAATAGATTAAAAAATATTAACACTGCTTCCAAAAGCATTAGCCTTGACTGAGTGATGAGAGCATTCTCTGTTACAAAGAGGAAATACGTGTCAATTTTAAGGTAGCAAGGACAAATGTATAAAGATGAAAAACATTTACGAAAAAAGGCAGACTTCAGAAGTAATACGACTGTGTAGGACTGCTGTGAATGTGAAAACAGAGCCGTACACAGTCATCACCTAATACACAACATCTTTTTTTTTTTTTTTTGACTCAGGGTCTTGCTTTGTTTCCCAGGCTGGAGTGCAGTGGCTCGATCATGGCTCACTGCAGCCTTGACCACCTGGGCTCAAGGGATCCTCCTGCCTCAGCCTCCTGAGTAGCTGGGACTACAAGCTCATGCCACCACACCTGGCTAATTTTTAAAATTTTTACTGTTTTATTTTTTGAGATGGAGTCTTGCTCTGTTGTCCATGCTGGAGTGCAATGGTGCGGTCTCAGCTCACTGCAACCTCCACCTCCCGTGTTCAAGTGATTCTCCTGCCTCAGCCTCCTGACTAGCTGGGATTATAGGCACCTGCCACCAGGCCCGGCTAATTTTCTGCATTTTTAGTGGAGCCTGCGTTTCACCATGTTGTCCAGGCTGGTCTTAAACTCCTGACCTCGTGATCTGCCCACCTGGGCCTCCCAAAGTGCTGGGATTACATGCATGAGCCACTGCACCCGGCCCTTTTTTTATTTTTTGTAGAGACACAGTCTCACTATCTTGCCTAGGCTGGTCTCAAACTCCTGGGCTCAAGGGATCCACCTGCCTCAGTCTCCCAATGTGCTGGGATTACAGGCGTGAGTCACCTCACCCAGCCTAATCTAATTTTTCATCTGATTTAATTTCATCTGTTCATCAACATGAGCTGGAAGACCCTCTCTGAAGAGGATCCGCTGACTCATGAGTCCATCTCTACTGGCCAAGGCCTGGGAGGTGGTGGAACAAAGGGAAGTTGTCAATTGGTCACAGGATTGCATGGAGATGGAGGTGCCCACATGTGCATGGACCTTGCAGCATCATCTGGGCAGTTTTCTACTGCCATAGTTCCACTGCTGATAACAGTCTGATCCCACAGTTCAGCAATCCCACAGCCACAGGGTCAGCCTCACAGCATCAAATCTGGATGAACCAGACGCACTTTCCAGGGCAGCTCGCCCACTAAGCCCACGTGATCTTCTGGGCTAAAGGCTCGGTTCTTCCCTGCATGACAGCAAGAGCAGGTGGGGGCCCAGGTCTTACCGATAAGCATCAACAGAGCAGCTCCCACGGCGGCACAATGAGAAAAGTGGAGCTCCAACACTATCTGGTAGGCCATGGGGACCGACAGGGCCCCGGCGAGTGCCGGCAGCAGACGCAGAGACCACACAGGCACATTGCTACTGTATTCTGGAAAAGCAACCACACTGTTGAGCTGACTGCGCCATGTACACACCATCTCCATGTGCTGCAGGTGTGTTTGTTTTTCATTTTTTGAGATGGAATCTCACACTGTTACCTGGGCTGGTGAGCAGTGGCATGATCTCAGCTGGCTGCAACCTCCGCCTCCCAGGTTCAAGCGATTCTCCCACCTCAGCCTCCTAAGTAGCTAGGATTATAGGCACCCACCACCACGCCTGGCTAATTTTTTGTATTTTTTTAGTAGCGATGGGGTTTCACTATGTTAGCCAGGCTGGTCTCCAACTCCTGACCTTGTGATCTACCAGCCTCAGCCTCCCAAAGTACAGGGAATACAAGCATGAGCCACCACGCCTGGCCTGCAGATGTGTTTTCACATAACGCCATCATGTTCACAGACTCTAAAATGCACGTTTACAAAACTGGAAACCACATCAGCAGCGGAGTGGGTAAACTATGGGTGAAGGCTTTGAAATTAGCTTTGCACAGGCACGGAACCTGATCTCAGGAGGTAAAGGAAGAGTGACTAAGGATTCGAAAATTACCATTTTACTTGTACATTTACCCTACATATTTTCTTTTCTTTTTTTCTTTTTTTTTGAGACGGAGTTTCACTCTTGTTATCCAGGCTGGAGTGCAATGGCGCGATCTTGACTCACCGCAACCTCTGCCTCCTGGGTTCAGGCAATTCTCCTGCCTCAACCTCCTGAGCAGCTGGGATTACAGGCACGCGCCACCATGCCCAGCTAATGTTTTGTATTTTTAGTAGAGACGGGGTTTCACCATGTTGACCAGGATGGTCTCGATCTCTTGACCTTGTGATCCACCCGCCTCGGCCTCCCAAAGTGCTGGGATTACAGGCTTGAGCCACCGCACCCGGCTACCCTACCTATTTTCCAAAACATTGTGGCAATGTACAAAGTTTACATATACAAAGATAATTGCAATGAGATGCTACGTATTACATGTACCAAAAACAAGGGATAAAATAAGGACTGTAAATAAACACTAAGGTTTTTACCAGACTTTTCAAGTCTTTCACTTGCATCCAACCCATTTATTATTTCCTGGACTCAGATTAATAAGCCACAGTTTCTGCGGGACTAGGTATAAAAGGAAAAAAAAGCCACAGTTGTTAATCCCTGAGAAAGCCACAATGTCTCTATTCTAACCTGTGCACATTCATAAGGGAAATGAAAATTATCTTTTACCTGCTCCAATTCTGTTCCACAAAAAATTACCATCGAATCCTCCTAAATAACCTGAAACAGAAGATTAATCAATAACCATTCTATTCAGCAAACATTTCTAGAGTACTGTGGCAAGCCAGAAACAAGATGCATCAATAATAAGACCTGGTTTCTGCCCTTAAGAAATTCACTGCTAAGTTTCACTAAATACATTTCAGGTCCTGACGGGCAGGGGCTGCTCTCCTAACTGTTGACTCCTACCTCCCAAGGCCAGCACCATGTGGCCAAATGGTGGTCCACTGTCGTCCAAGAAGAAGATTCGTTTCATGTAAAAAGAGATGTACTGCCCATAATATACTTCGTCAAAACTGGAAAAAAAAAAAAAAAACCCATACACTGTATTCAATTAGAATCTTAACTGTAAACAAAGTGTGAGGATAAATGTCTATGTGTTTCCAAATGACTCTCGGTGGGTGATCAGCAAAGGGTGGATCATTTGCTCCAATTGTTTCCCATCCCCAAACATTAAGACACATACAGCATCATCCACCTACAGAGACATGGGAATTCACCAAGCACAGCTGGCACTCAGCCTGCCTGCCCCATACAGATTCCGTCTCTCCCTCAAATTTGATTCAGGTGGATACTACGAGCCAACCTGCTGAAAGACCTCCCAGGACAGCAGGCTAATCCCTCCTATCCACCCACCTCCGCCCACGACAGAAGCACGTCTGTGGCTAGGGATCAGACCTGATGACCCAATGAAACGGTTGCAAGTATGAAAGGAAAATGTGGGAATCAACTGCAATAACATGTTTTCAATCAGGGAAATGTGAAGATAACCGAGCAGTCAACTTCTCGGGCATGACAATGCAACCGTGGTTATGTGATTTTTAAGAATCCTCCGCCGGGAGAGGTGGCTCATGCTTGTAATACCAGCACATTGGGAGGCTGAGGCGGGTGGATCACCTGAGGTTAGGAGTTTGAGACCAGCCTGGCCAACATGGTGGTACCCTGTCCCTACTAAAGACAACAAAATTAGTCAGGCGTGGTGGCAGGTGCCTGTAATCCCAGTTACTCAGAAGGCTGAGGCAGGAGAATTGCTTGAAGCCAGGAGGTGGAGGTCACAGTGAGCTGAGATTGCACCATTGCACTACTGCCTGAGTGGCAGAGCAAGACTCTGTCTCCAAAAAAAAAAAAAAAAAAAGAATCCTCATCTTTTGCAGATACACTGAATTATCTATGAATACATGTCTAGGATTTGCTTCACAGTTCCACTGCAGGGAGGTGGCTGGCTGTGAACTGATACAGGTGAAGCTGGGTAATGAATATACTGGTATGTGGGGGGGGCCATTCATTATACTCGTCTCCCTGCTTTTGTGTATGTTTGACATTTTCCATAATAAAAAGTTAAACAAAAAAGAACACACATTAATCAGTTAATGAACAGCCGTTCAATACTAACAGCAATCACTTCCGATTATGACAAAAACACATTCTGAGTGCTGTCAACAGTGAAGTCTCACTTCCAAATCCATCAGTCCTCTGCCATCCAGACTTTGAAACTGTTATCTAAGGCTGGCAACCAGATTTTCCTCTACCGCACCCATCTAACGGGCCAGATTTCACTTTCCTATTTATGCCATTAAGTAAGGCCCCTCCTGTCACAAAGTACAATTCTCAATTCACGCTGGGAATGCAGTCATTTCGCTTACACCACGGCCCTCGGGTAGGTGAGTTGCCACAGCCGGCTCAGTAACCCCATCCCAGTCAGGGCCACAAGGTGCAAGTTGATGTTGGCGGTCACCACTACAGGGCGCTTCAAAAATCCCCACATCTTGTAGAAAAGCAGGCTCAGGCAGATGCCCTAGAAAAGAGGGGAGGCGCCGTGGTCAATGAGGGCTCACAGGAAGCTACAGAAGGAATCCGAAGTCCCCCTGGCTCCCAGATGCACAGAGGGAACCACAGCACAGCCAGCCTGCTGAGAAAGGTAGTTGCTCATGGGGCCTCAGTTCAGGTAGACATGGGGTGAGGGGCACTAGCAGTGAACTCGGGTGGGACTTCAGGCATCTCAGGACTGGATATTCACTCCCTTCAACAACTCATTCCATAAAACCTGCTGAGAACGTCTTGGGAGCAAGAACACTGCTAAGGAATGCTAGGCTTTCTCCCCTCCCTCTCCAATGACAGGAGCTCACACGGTAGCCATGGCTCCCAGACCCTGAGCAGCTCCTGGGTGCCATCTCAGCTGCTTATGCCCAGGGACCTCAACGCGCCTGAACCTCAGGGCCTCCTCATCTCTCCTTAAGGATGCATCTGCCTCCAGAGCCTCCCTGCCTTCTCTCCCAAGGGCACATCACCCCAAGAGTGCTCCCTTTCTCGCCTTGAGGGTGCATTTGCACTCTGAGCCCCCCTTTCTCACCTAGAGGGTACATGTGCACTTTGAGCCCCACTTTCTCACCTGGAGGGTGCATCTGCACTCTGAGCCCCACTTTCTCACCTGGAGGGTGCATCTGCACTCTGAGCCCCTCTTTATCACCTGGAGGGTGCATTTGCACTCTGAGTCCCCCTTTCTCACCTGGAGGGTACATGTGCACTCTGAGCCCCCCTTTCTCACCTGGAGGGTGCATCTGCACTCTGAGTCCCCCTTTCTCACCTGGAGGGTACATGTGCACTCTGAGCCCCTCTTTCTCACCTGGAGGGTGCATCTGCACTCTGAGCCCCCCTTTCTCACCTGGAGGGT
>NW_016107569.1:452656-527194 GCF_001604975.1 Cebus imitator
TTTCTCTCTTGGAGGGTGCATTAGCATCCTGAGCCCCCAAGTTCTCCTCCAAGGCTTTATCTTCCCTTGAGCTCTGCTTCTCTTGAAGCTGCATCAGCCTTGGGGTCCCTGTCTCACAACACAGCTGCATCTGGCCGCTGGCACCTCGCTGGCCCCATCTACCCTGGACGAGCTCTGGCTCTTCCCTCCCTGAGCTGCATCTGCCCTGAGCACCTTCCTCCCAAGAGGACCATCCGTCGTGGAAGTGCCTCCTCTCCCCTTGCAGACCGCGTCTCCCTGGCCGGCCCTTCTTCCCCACAGGCCACACCTGTCCCGGCCACCAACTCCGGAGGCTGCACCCGGGGCACGCCCCTCCTCCCTAGTGCTGCACGTGCCGCGGAGTTCTTACTTCGGGGTTCGGTCGGCCCCCGACGCCTCACCTGCCAGGGCCCGAACCCCGCCCCCGGCTCCGACTCAGGCAACACGGGGACGCCCCTGGCCCCAGCCCGTCCGCAGGCCGCTCACCCGCGTCCCGCACTGATGGACTCCCCGAGTTCGGGCTGGGCCCTCATCCCCGGTGTCCCTAAACGTACCCGAGTTTCTCCGAGTCCAGGCAGAGCCGCGCACAGCGCCTAGCAAGGCCTCGGAACCGCCGGACTGAGCCGACGGTTGGGAGCAAGGAGCTTCGGCACACCGCAGCGCCCACCGCCCTCTCGACATTCGATTCACCGCGCCTGCGGGGCCCGACGGGCAGCAGCGCGCGTGCGCACTGGGCGGTGGCGCGCGTGCGCAGCAGGCGAAGGCACCGGGCCCGGGGAGAAGCAAGTGTCAAACGCGGGGGGACCTCCCCTCCCTCGGGTGCTAGTGCTTTGTGCGCCAGGTTTTCTGTGTACTCTAAGCAAACGTGCAGCTTTTTAAAAACGCAGTGGGCTCCCACCCATCTTCTCCTTGCTTTTTCACTCCATCTGGCGTGGAGATCTTAATTCTGCGTCTCACAGCGGCGCGCCAGTTTGCTCCTAGATCTTTTAATTAATTAATTAATTAATTAATTTGGCTTTAAGACGGAGTTTCGCTCTTGTTGCCCAGGCTGTAGGGTAATGGCGCGATCTCGGCTTACCGCAACCTTCGTCTTGCGGGTTCAAGCTATTCTCCTGCTTCAGCTTCCCGAGTAGCTGGGATTGCAGGCGCCCGCCGCCACCACCACGGCTGTTTGTGTTTTTAGTAGAGACCGGTTTCACCATGTTGGTCAGGCTAGTCTCGAACTCCTGACATCAAATGACCCTCCCGTCTCGGCCTCCCAAAGTGCTGTAATTACAGGCGTGAGCCATGGCGCCTGGCTTTAATTTTTTGAGACAGGGTCTCGCTCTTTCGTCCAGGCTCAAGTGGTGTCACGACCACAGCTTGCTGAAGCCTCGACCTCCCTGCCCCACGCGATTCTCCCGCCTCGGCCTCCCAAGCAGCTGGGACCACAGTCCCACGCCCCCACTCCCCTAAGACCCTAGTTTTCTTGCCAAAAAACATCGCTGCCGCGAACCTGCTTGCACATGCATCTAGCAGAGGAGGGGCTGAGGGTAAGTGCATTTAAAAGGGACCTAGGGCCAGGCGCGGTGGCTGACGCCTGTAACCCCAGCACTTTGGGTGACCGAGGCAGGAGGATAGAGTGAGCCTGCTTGAGTTCCAGAAGAGCCTGGGCAACATAGCAAGAACCGGCATGTACGAAAAAATACAAAAATTAGCCTGGCCTGTTGGTGTCTGCCTGCGGCCTCAGCTACAAGGGAGCCTGAGGTAGGAAGATCGCTTGGGGCAGGAAGCTCGAGGCTGCAGTCAGCTGTGGTCACACCTGTCTCAAAACAAAAAAACCAAAAAAACCAGACATGGTGGGGGCTGCAAGACCACCAGAGGCTCCAGTGGGGGCATCTCTCTTAAACTCCCTGGCAGAAGGCTTCCAGGGAGGAGAAACTCCAGTCGGAGGCTTCTTCCTCCCTTCCCAGGGCTGCTCCTCCTCATCCATCAGCCTCTCCAGCCCCCTCTGCTCAGAGTCAAGAGCCTTCCCAAAGACCTGCTTTGGGGCTGACATGGTACTTTTGGTTGACTGCACCCCTTCCCATCTTTTGCCTGGATGGGCACCGAGCATGTAACTGACAGCAATGCAACCAGGCTAATGGATCACTCTTCTCAGCCTCACCCCTTCTTGATCTCCTGGTCTATTTATATGTTAATCTATAGAGACCACTACTCCTGTCTACACTATTAAGGGTTTAATAACCTTAATTATTGTTCTTGGCTGTCTGCAAGATTTTTTCTTCCATGTCCGTCAACATAGCATTAGGTGACACCAGTTGCGAACGTAGTGGTTACTTCCTTATGGCTTACCCATGAGGGGTTATGTGACTCACCCAAGATCCCAGAGAGAGAGGAGGAGCTGGGGCTCACCTGGGTTTGTGGCCAGAGCCTGCAGGCAACTGTGTTTACAGTGGGCAGGGAGGGTTCCCTGGGCCCCGGGAGGGAGTGGGGCTGGGCCGCTGAGCTTTGGTGCATGCTAACAGTGGTGGTGCCTCAGGAGTTAGAGCTCCATCTTGCAGGCCCCCAACCTCAGCACTAGCCTCCTTTGGGGCTGGCTGTGAGCCACCTGTCCCTAGGGAGCAGTCAATCAGGGCACTGAGTGTGGTTGGTTGAAGCTGAGATGCCTGTGCCCAGGTCCCCAACTCTCATCCATAGTCAAGAGGCTTAGAAGGAAGTTGAGGCTGGGGTTCCTCATGGAAACAGCATTTTATTTCTTGGGAGGTAATTAAGTTTTCTGAGCTGGTTCTAGGCACTAAGCCAAAAGCTACTAGTGACTCTGAATCCACACTACCCCATGAAGTTGATACCATTACCATCTACATTTTATGGTTAAGGAGACTGTGACTCAGGTGGTGAAATG
The DNA here is from genome assembly GCF_001604975.1 of Cebus imitator. NCBI lineage: Eukaryota > Metazoa > Chordata > Mammalia > Primates > Cebidae > Cebus > Cebus imitator. The sequence continues at coordinate 455,559 of NW_016107569.1, forward strand.
TCTTTCCCCAGGACACACAGTGAGGCAATGGCAAAACCGAGAACTGCTGCCTCAACCCATTCTGAACTATTACCCTTTGCTACCCCAGGCCTGGCCTGCTCCTTCCCCACCCCAGAGCACAGGATCATCCTCTACTTCCTGCAAAAGCACTACTACAAGTGGCAACATAACACACCACATGAAATGCTTACCTCCTGTGACCAGCCCATTTCTCACTGCAAGTGGTGGGGTTGCAGGCTGGCACCACGCACAGCCAGATGCCATCTGTGGGAAGAGAGTGGAGAGTGCTCGATGCTGCTGCATTTTGAAGATGCTCCTTAACCACGGGTTCCAGTCCCTTCTCTACCCATACAGCTTCTGTTAAGGTGTGCCGGCCGTGCCACTCCTGATTTCTGTGCGAACTCTGTAAAATTAGAACTTTTGATCTGTAGGTCTCTCCAGTCAAATGACTGAGAAATGAGGGGCATACAACCTGAGAAAGCATGTTCAGCTTTATTTTTTTTAACTTTTTTTTTATTTAAATAAGGAGAATTCTTTCATATGGAAAGAGCTAGTACAATCACATATTTGAAAGGAGAAACAATAGGTACTGAACCGGAGGGAAAGGGCGAGGGTGTGCCAGCACCAGCCTGGTGAATCCACAATTCCATTTCCCACCCAAGGTAAGTTTCCCGAAATAATGTATAAACAAGCTGCACATTACACCTCTAGCCATCGTCTGCCCTTTCAAATATCTGGTCTACATGAAAAGACAAAGAGGAAAGGCCAAAACATAAACAAAAGGAAACAAAAACAAAACGCAACCCTCTTAAGAACCAAACAAAAAACCCCCAAATCCTTTTTTACTACACAAGGCATGAGGTCAAAAGCTTGAGGACAGCGTCCCCTTTAGACCATGGGAGAAAGGCTTCCACACAGAACCTTAGCAGGAATTCCCATTCCGAGGCTTCAGAACATGCTGAAGATGGGGCTCGGGGGGTGCCACTACCATCCTGGAGGCCACCAACTGGGGTGAACTGGTGAACAGCAGGTCTCACGTGCCTGAATATCACCAGCCCAACAGGCACTGGTGGCCCTGGTAGAGCATGGCTGGGCCAGTGTCCATCCCCAACAATGAGCCACTCCTGTCCTGGATGACTTCCTGTGTAGGTCCGTCACATTTCGGACGAGAGCTGGCTTTCTGGAAGCCTACATTCCCATTCACGACAGAGCACACATACCCTGGTATCCTTGGTCTTCAAAGGCCATTTCCAACAGACCCTCTAACTCAGGCCTGCTCTGCAGGAAGTGAAAAGGGACAAATAAAGATCTGAGGGGCAGCCTGCAGTTACTTGGCAGAGGGGAACCAATGGCAGGGAGGAGCTCCACCACAGCTGCCACACTGCTGCAGCAGGCCAGGCCACAGCACAGCCCTGCACCTGTGTGCGCCCAGCTTCCAGAAGGTGTCACTGACTGTCCTGAAGGCAGATCCAGAAGACAGGAGGGCGACAGCATAGCTGGAGAGCACTGATGTCAACGTTTAACAAGGTACCCCAGGGTCCCTAAAAGTGGCTGGAAGGACCATAGCTTTGGAACTGAACCGATTTTCTTGAATGTGAAATAATAAAGTTATCCTTTGTTTTTTCCCTTAAGGAACCTAGAGCTATAGTGTTTATGAATTCCAAGTTTAAAAACAATACGAATGTTTAAAAAAAAAAAAAAAAGAGAAAGGCAGGGGGAGGAGGGGGAGAGCCAACAGTTAAGAAAACCAAACCAAATGATGCAGCTGGCAGAGAAGTCCCCAGTGGGTGGATGAGCGTTTCAGACGCACACCCACACTCTGGACTTCATCCCACTCTAGTGGGCGGTGGACAGGTATCACCGCAAGGCCACTGGTTGCTGAGCAATGGGCCACACGCCCGATGGCCAAGGCAGAGCTGCCAGCATAGGGAGGAGGGCGACTTTAGCAGGCAAAGGTGAGGGAGTTATGACCCTCTACTCCCCACCTCAGCAGCAAAAAAGGGAAGTGCTGGTCTCCACTTGTTCCCACCAAGGCCCCACGGTATCCTGACAGAAGCCTCTGCATGTATCTGTGCTCTGAGGATGGACGGGGGTTTGAAAACGAAATGACCCTATGTCCTACTACCTTGAGCTTGGCTCTAAAACCACGTGAAAGGAAGAGATATATTGCACCTTAAAACGTCTCTGCACTAAGAACTGCATTTAATCAGACCAAGGAAGGGGGTGGGGCATTGGGAGGCCTGAAGCCTACCCTTAGCCCGCAGTGTCTCATTTAAAATCTGCATCTCAGCAGAGACTACAGCTCAGGTGACACAGAGGTGGTGACTGCACCGCACTTCACATGCAATTTCCTGGCCTTTCCTGCACAGAATTCAGACATGATATATAAATAGAGCAGTGAAACATTTACTTCTTTCACCTAGACCTACAACATCAATACATATAAATAAATTCTAGTTTTTTTTCTGTTTTTGTTTTTATTTGGGGTGAGGGAGGAGAAAGGCAGGAAATACCGGGTGAGAGAAAAGGGCTGGAGAACAGGTGACCTTTTTGTTTTTATTTTTTCTCAAACAGCAATTACTGTGGGTCTGATGCCAGGTTCACCTGAAGGATACATCTTGAGTTTTTAACAGCATCCAGGCGGCTTTTTCTTTCAACAAATCACACGCACCACCGCATCAGGTGGAAGGGGTCTGGCCATGTGGCTCAAGTGTCCAGGTGGAGATGAATGTGTGGCTCCTGCAGGCCTGGGCTCACCCAGGAACGGCCTGGCAAAGGGGACGCGTGGGGACAGAGAGGGCTCACCCCATGCCCACAAGCAGCCGCTTGCAGCGGGAGAAGGAAAAGCAGACAAGAAGCTCAGGTAGGAAATGCCCGTAACTTCCGGGTGGGCCACCCCTCGGGAAGGGACTCAAGAGTAAAGACGGGATGAAGAGGGAAAGACAACGTGAGGGCAGGAGGGGAGCTGCTAAAAGATACAGGTGAACAGTAAAGCGTCTTTCAGTTAAACTGCCCCTTCCCAGGCAGCTCCGGGGTTGGTGCTGTTCGTAGGAGGCCATTCTCCCACTTCCTTAGACTTGTGAGAGAAGTAAGAAATAACTTCAACAGTTCCTAAGATGCTCCTTCCCATGTTCCACACTAGACACAGCTTAGAGCCCAAGCCGAAATGGCTGTCCTGTGCCCATGAGACACTGGGGCAGCCTCTGGGCGGGTGTGACCCCGTCCCCTCCACACTGTGTTCTGAGCCAGCCTCCTCTGGAGGAGAAGGTAGACACTCAAGTGATCCCTAAAAACAGCTGAGAAACTTGAACTGCTCCCCCGCCTTTCCTTGGAATGACAGAATCTGGGGTGATTTCCTTCTTACGTAAAAACAAGCCCAGCACACCATGGCTCACATAAGCCTCTGTTTGGAGGCAGCCCTATAGCCTGGAGGTGCTGCCCTCCCGGAGGCTGTGCAGGCCCTTTGGACTGCGGTCAGCCCTGCACTCAGCCTCACCCTGGCCCCGCCCAGCTGTCTGAAGACTTGAGACTGATGCCTGCTGCTTAGCTCAGGCCCTCCCGTCCCGACAACCTCGGTCTGCTGCTGGGAGTGAAACAGAGGAGGAGAAGAACCAACTCCCAGTGGCCTCACTTGGGGACCACACGAGTGTCCACTCCCTCCATCAAGTAGGAGTGATGTTCATGATGAGCTGTGTGGGAGGTGGAGACGGGTCCAGAGAAAGCAGCAGGCTCCAGAAAAGGAAGGAAGGAAATTGACAGGTTACAGAAGGCTTCAAGGAAAGAAGTGCGTGAAAAACACAGCGTCCCTGAGGGGCAGGGTGTGGAGCCTCAGAAGCAGAGCCCACGGGGCCTGGGATGGACCTGTGGTGCGTCAGCTTGCCCCATTTGGGCCAACCTGGGAGCCACCAGCAGCCATCTCCATGATTTGTCCCTGGTGCCCAGATCCACTGGCTTTCGAAGAGCCCAGGACAGGGATACTGTGTGATTCTCTTGCCAAAACCGTCATCAACTTCATGGGCTGCCTGTAAACGCCCTGGGCTCATCAGATCAGGAGCTGGAACCCAAATGCAACCCCCAACCTGCCTACTGCTCTGCGCACCCCATTGCTTCCCAGGCGGGGAGCCAGGCACTAGAGTGCTCACAATGGGTGCCCTCAAGAACCTTCATTTCTTTTTGCAAATAACTTCAAAGGTGAACCAGCTGGGGGATCAGGAGGGGATGCATTCTTAAGAGTCATCTCTTAAGGTATCAAAGTGACGTATCAAATTAAACAGGACAGAGGCGAAAGGAAGCCACTGGAGACGGAAGGGAGGGGTGGGGCTGGCGAGGAACGTAGAAAAGTTCAGCTATACAGACGGAGCTTGCGTTTTTTCTTTTCCTTTGCCCTTTGTAAAAACCTTGGCTACTTTTTAAAACAAAAAGCCTCAAAGTAAAATGACCCTGCTGCCAAACCACAGTGCCTAGGGATGGGCTGCTGGGCCGGAAGCACTGCTGAGAAGGTGCCCTGGCCGCGCGGCAGGACAGGGAGGAGCAGGGAGGGCGGATCTGCACTGCACGGGAGGCGAGTCACTCCACGGTCACGGTGGGAGGAGATGGGATGAAGGAGTCATTTGCTTTTTTGTTTCATAATCAAAGCAAGCGGGTCAATGCCATATATCCACGGGTGCAAGCTGGTTGATGACAGAGCTTTCAGGAGTGGAGAGAGGAGGGAGGTCTCTCAGTCCAGGCCAGGTGTTTGGACGGTGGATCTGGTGAGGCTCCCGAGCGTCAGCTGTGTTGAGGCCACGTGACGGCACCGTCCCCAGTGGGGCGAGGCGAGGTGGCAGCCAGGCACCGTCAGGCCTTACTCTCCTCCACTTTGACAGCCCGAGGCTTGATCGCTCCAGTTCGCTTCATCTGGGAGGCAGCCGAGGGGGCCTCCTGCAGCTTCACGGCTCCCAGGCTGGGTTTCTCATCCACTCGTTTTGCCTTTGGACAGATGAACGGGAAAAACAAAGTGACCCTGATGCTGAAACGTCTGTTTGGATACATAGCTCCCACCACTCCCTTCCTGCTCCTGAATGCAGGGAAAGCTCCCCTAAGTCATCCATCCCTTGGTTGAAGGACCAGACTTACAAATCCCCCTCCTAGTAAGGAAAGTGGCACAACTGCCGTCCCTGTTCCCTCCCTATGAGTCCCGAGTGCAGTGATTCGGAGAGGCAGGAAGACACCGAGTCCTCCACAAGGAATTCCGCAATGGCACATCCAGGGCGGAAGCAGTTCTAGTCCCAAGGCCAGCTGAAGAACCTTTTCAAATCAGTGCACATCCTGCCCCACAAGCAAAAAGCCCCTTCGAGTAGATCCAAGTGCCCCCTGAACATCTCGGAGGCCCCGACTGTCTGCTGGGGCCCTAGGCAGACTTGCCTCCCGCCCCAGATCTTTGGCCTCGATTCAGCCATAACTCCCACTCTATAACCTTTCCCTGGGACCCCATTCCCAGTCAGGGCTCCCCTGGTCTGTGGCTCTACATGGGGGTGGGATGGGGAAGTCACAGAGCAGCCAGCACATCTGCCCTCCTCCCCGCCCTCCAAGTCTGAACTCTGGAAGAAAGCTTTAGAAGCTTATTCCACACAATTCTCATGACCCCCAGAGGAACCAATGAGAGCAATCACTTCCCACCTCTACCAGCCAGGCACAGTGACTGATGAAACACCCAGGTCTGAGGGGCCTAAGCTCTGAGCCCCAGCACGTTTTAGAGACTAGTGAAGAGAATAGTGCCTGCAGGGAAAGACACTGAGATGTACTTTTCATAATCAAATGGGAAAACTTAATTTCACCTGTGATCCCACCCAGCCAAGACAAAGACGAGACACACCACTGACTCGCGCACCCCGGCTTCTAGAGCTGACCCCAAACCTAACCGAGTCTCCCAGAGTGCCTCACAGCCCCGACCTGCCAGGGCCAGTCCACCTTCCAGCGTCACCTCCTCAGAGGAATCAGCATCCTCCCTTCTCTGCAGGACAAGGAAGGATCCAGACGCCCGTCAAGAGGAGAAATGCCTTCGCCAGGAGGGACGCGGATGGCCCAGCTCCTGGTTCCGTGCTCTAACCGCTAGGGCATGGCTCTCTTTAGACAAGGAGCACTCAGATAGGTTGGACAGTCCCTTCTCTTTTGGCGCTTGGAGACGGGCCTAAATGTCCAGGGCTGAAGGGTCTGGAAAGCCATCTTCTACCTGTTGCACGTAGTGTCCCTGCACAGAGCCCATGTTAACTGCTGATCCAGAGGGCTTCCCACTGGGGCTAGCAGAGCTAGGCCTGAAAAAACCAAAGGCAGGGGTTGAGAATACACAACGTGTCACCACAGAAATGGAGTCAAAGCCTAGCACATGGAGGAGGCGCGAGGAAGGAAGGGCCTGGGTCAGAGGTGCTCTCTCTGGACCTCTTGATGGGGAAAAAAACCACAGACCTAAGACAGCCAAGAACACAGCAGGGCAAGGGAGTGGCTGTCAGCGACCACCGCGGCACCTCCAGGACAGAGCTCAAGGAGACACACCACAAAAGAGGGAGGCTGGGGCCCTGTGCAGGTGGGCACGGCTGTCCTGCTGTGCAGAAAGGGACACTGGCCGTCTCAGGCTCTGGACCAACATGGTGCAGTGCCCCAGGCAAAAGGCCTAGAAGCCTGACACTGAGCCAGAAGAGGGGGTGGAGGAACAAAAATGTACGACATGCTTCTAAATGTGTTCCACTGACCACTAGTTAGTTCCCAGGGATGTTAATTAGGGGCTACGTGGGAAAAAAATTCTGCCGTCCAAAAGCCTAAGTGCCATGGGCACGGAGTTCAACAGGACTCTCCACCCAGGCCTTCTCAGCCTCTGTGCTGGCGAGTGCCTCTCCCGGCAGGCCGCCCCAGAGACAGCACACCCCCGAGGACCTGACCAAAGAAACTTTTTTTTTTTTTTTGCAGGGCACATCTCAGCAGCTCTAGTTCCAGAAAACTTTGGGAAACATTGCTTTACACAATTATAGCAATTTTCCCAACCCTCCTAAAACACCATCAAAACAAAGCTTCTAGTTAAGGCTTCCACTTTCCAAGTACTGTCCAAAGAATAATCTGCTGCCATTCCTACGTCTACATAGACAGGCAATTCTTGTCCCATGAGCTTCTGTTCTCTGGGTTTTGCCTCTTTGAGGAAGGCTCTGTAGCCAGAGGCTGCTGGGATCCGCCTGTGGCAGCAGCAGGACAGCATGTGCTCAGACCTGCGGCCGCCTTCCTCCTCCCAGCTCCGCTCCGTGGTGGGTGCTGCTGTCCAGCTATCTTTTCCACACAGTCCTGATGTTTTGGTCTATGTGAAAGACATGGCAGGAAAACAAATACTAAAAACAGAAATAAATGAAGCCAGGAGAGTGAAAGTAAGAACAGAAAAGATGGAATGGGAGGAAAATCCACAAAAACCCCTTTCTCTGGAAATGGAGGAACAAGAGTGGAATGCTGTGATGGAGGCGGCGGCCTGACAGGCAAAGGGCAGCAGGGCAGAGGGGTGCAGCCGGAGCAACTCGCAACCACAGAGGCCTGGCTTGCAGAGCACTCCTCAGGCCCACAAGTACCTGTGTATTCATGGGGTCACCTCGTGGTGCATGCAGTAGGGGTGTTAACCTCTCACAGGGTACCATGGGTCAGGCACATCTGTTTCACTCATTTTGCAAACACAAAGCGGTCTCAGGAATCTCCCACATGTAACAAGGGTCGACTGACTATACAAACCCTCGGAGCCCAGGGCCAGAGCGTGCTGCCTTCACACCTGCACAGGGGGAGCAGTGGGACCAGATGCTCTCGCCAGCATCCGACAGAGCCACCTGTGTATCCCGCTGAGGGGACCTGGGACGGTTACCGGGGGTGGAGACAGATACAAAGGAAGCAAAAAGCGGGTGCTGGTTTGTAGTGTGGAAGGAATGACCCCACGAGCCCAGTAATAAAAGTCCCCTGGCAGAGGTCAGAGGGCAAATCCGGGGAAAGAGACGCAGGAAAGGCCATGCTCCTCCCCTTGCTGGGATGCAGCCCTGCGGCCAGTGGGTCCTCTTTTTAGGATCTGATGGGAAGTCACATCAGTCCTGATGCCTACTAAATGTCAGCAGTTCCTTTTCCTACCTTTCCAGAAAGCTCCCCAATCCAGAGCATCTTACTGTAATGATTAAAACCCAAACCACTCTCCTGATTGCTCATTGTCCCACGTTTAACTGCAACACCAGTGCATCCAGTGCCGAAATGCCACAGTGACGTGAGGCGCACAGAAGGACCAGAGCGCTGACAGCTCTCCCTGGGCCCAGACATTCTTCTGAGCCACTGGGCCGTGGCTCTAGCAACAGCTCAGCTAAGCAGCACACAGTCCCCAGGGAGTGGCTTTACCTGTAGGTCTGTGGTGATGGCATGGGGCCTCCTGAAGGGACATTCTGTTTACTGTCGGCAAAGTGGAAGCCTTTCATCTCCATCTGAGAGGGCTAAAGAGACCAAACAGTAACATGTTGTCATCTGAGGCCCTGGAGACAGTGGACCACCCAGACTCACTGAACCACACCCAGGGCAGAGGGGGCAAGGGCCGTGGGACTAGAGCAGCGGTTTTTAACACCAGGGCCCAGTTTCATGGAAGACGATTTTTCCATAGACCAATAGAGGTCTGCAGCCCAGGGGCTGGGACCCCTGTTCTGCAGGAATCTGCAAGCCCCTCCCCTCCAAGCCAGACTCAAAAGAGGGCTTCTTCTTAGGAGCAGGAACCACCACAAATTTTATTCTTTTTAAAGTGAGGTGGGAGAGCCAATGAAGCATGGTCACCCACAGCAGGGCCTCCTGGGGAGCTGGGGAGGAATGCTGATTCCTGGCCCTCAGCCCTTGACACGTTCAGAGTCCCCAGGACCTGCCCCTTGATGGCCACCCACACAGTCACATTCCTTTCTGCCCTGGCAGTCCTGCATATACCCAAGCCACTGGCTCTTTCTACCACACAGGGGTTCTTAGCTGGCTAGAACCTTGGTGAGGCAAGGCCCCTTCCCCAGGGTAACGGGCAGATGGGGTCCCCTTACCTCTCTGCTGGTGTTCAGGACTGGCGGCTGGGACCCGGGTGGAGGAATCCTTCGGGGGGCCCCAACAGAGAGGCTCTGCCCAGGCGGCAGCTGAATGGACTGGGGCAGGATCAGCGGCTGCTGCCCGGAGCCGTACCGAGGCAGTGGCATGGTCAGCTGCTGGGCGACAAGGATAGTCAGGAGGAAAAACGGATGCTACGGAGAAACCCCAAACACACACCAAAGAGTGACTGCACATGTACTTCAGATTCATACACTGCAGAAGAACTCAAGCAAGAAGAACTCAAGCAAGAAGAACTGCACACAGCAGGACACGTTCTGATTTCTACTGTGGGATGGGAGAGATCGCCCAGGATTTTACACCTTCGACGCCAGGGGCATGTCTTCTTGCTGGAATGGAGTACGTGGTGAGAAAATGGGCAAGACTAAGCTGGCTGCAGGCACAGGAGCTAACAGCATACATGTGTCTCATGCACATCTCTTCAAAGGGCTGGGTCTATCTTCAGCCCTTACTGCCTTTGTCCGGCAAGCGCTCACTGAAAGCATACAATCGGCCGGGGAGGCCCTGTCCAACACGAGCCTGGGCACTGCCAGGGCAGTGTGTGACACGCTGGACACAGCTGCAGGACACTCTGGGTGGAGTGGCACAGCATCTGTGGGTACACACAGGGCAGGGGCAGACAAGGAGAGGAGTAAGGAAAGTCGAAGTAATGGCTAAGCCAAGTCCCAAAAGATGAAAGCTGCACTGGACGTGTATCTCTGCATTCCTTTGTACGGCACAAACATTGAAGACTCTTACTGTTTTGCATCAAGACCCAGCTCGATTCCGGGCTGTGAGAATCCTTTGAAGCATGCCATGACAGGAGAAGAGGGTGGCTGCAAGGCCTAACTGACTAGAACAAGATCGGCAAGGAGGATGTGGGCCTGGAGACTTAAGGGCAGGGGTATAGGATGGCGGGGCCGGGCCACTTTTGGTCTCTCAGTCACTGTCCTCTTCATCTCCCTGCTATTGAGTCCACAGTGGAGGGTCAGAAGGATCTATTGGAATTACATCATTGAGACTTGTGGTGGCCAGAGCCTCAAAGCACCACGTTCCTCCTTGGAGCACCAACATGGTACAGGATGAAGACAAGGGGGATAGGCTGCCATTTTTAGAGTGCTGACTTGGGGTATGATCTGACTTGCAGAGAGGCCAGGTAGGAGCCCCCGCAGGAGCTGGACAGTGTGGTGTGGTGTGGTAGAGGGGATGAGAAACAGCTGGATTCTGAATCCTTCCTTTTAAAGGCAGAGCTGACAGACCTGCTGAAGGATCAGAGGGCAAGGTGAGGAGGAACAGGGAACAAAGGAGGACATGGACTGGACAAGCAGAAGGATCGTGAGATGCCACAAGACACCACAGCACAGATGGTGGAAAGTTGACTGGATTTGAGATTCAATTCCAGGGACAGATGTGAGCTGAGGATGTCCATTTGGGAGTAAAGAGAAGATGGGAGGGATTTGGAGCCATGACTGTTGAAAGATACCCAAAGCAGGGCCCAGGGGCATGCCGAGCATTACGGAAGGAGGGGACAGCAAAGGAGACTAAGGCAGCCCAAGGCAGCAGGAAAGCCAGGAGTGACGGCCTGGAAACTGGGTGAAGAACATGGTTCGAGGGGCGTAGGGGGTGGGGGTGGGGGGCGGGATCACGGGGTCAGCAGTGCAACTCATTTGTGTAATGACAGGACTACCTTATGCACAAAACAGAGGGAGACTTGCTGGGGCGGCCCCCCAGGGGCACAGGCAGCACCCAGGCAAGGATGTGGCCAAGGGGGCTCGGAGATTAATCACTGCTTCTGTTTCCTGGGTGACACAGGAAGGGAGGTCATGGGTGGGAGGCAGTGAGGGGCAAGATGCAAGTCTGAAAAACTGCTAAGAGGGTGGGGGTTGACAGGGAGCCACAGCTTGGGTGAAATGCAAAGGCCACGTGGCTCAACAGATCTACTGATGGGGAGGAAGAAGCCAGGCCAAGGGAAGGATGACAAAAACGGGGGTGGCAGAGACTGGGCTTGGTGGCTCACGCCTATAATCCCAGCACTCTGGGAGGCTGAGGTGGGTGAATCACTTGAGGTTAGGAGTTCGAGACCAGCCTGGCAGACATGGCAAAACCCTGTCTCTACTAAAAATACAAAAAGTAGCCAGGCATAGTGGCACATGCCTGTAATCCCCACTACTCAGGAGGCTGAGGCAGTAGAATTGCTTGAATGTGGGAGGCAGAGGTTGCAGTGAATCGAGATGATGCCACTGTACTCCAGCCTGGGCGACAGAGTGAGACTCTGTCTCGGAAAAAAAAAAAAGCAACAGGGCTACTCAGAAGAGGCTGACTTCCTGCATGCCAAGGAATGGGCACAGTGGCTATCAACAGCATGACAGGCCAGCACACACTGAGAGGCAGGTGAAAAGAAAAGGCAAAGTTGTGAAAGAAAGAAGCCTAGGGCTTTGGGTGGAGTGACTGAATTCCTGACCTGTGGGAGCTGAGAGTCCAACATCTGGGAAGCACCCAGGCCGGCAGCCTGGCCGAGCTGGCCCTCGTAGACCAGGGCTTGGTTCCCGCTCATGGGCTGGTAGGGGGAGCCAGACTGTGGCTTCACCATCTCCAAGGGCTGAATGCCTGGGAACGCTGAGTACGGAGGCTTCAAGGCTGTGCCGCCAGAAAGGATCATGGTGCTGGGCGGTGACAGGCTGGGGTGCATGTACACCTGAGATCTGCAAGAGCCATACAGAAGGTCAGGGTCAGGTGGGTGAGCACTGCCATGCATCCGGCCCCACACCTCAGAGATCCCCCGTAGAGCTTGCTAAAACACAGATCCCCGGCCCTACCCCAAGAACGCGACTCTGAGGGATCAGGATAAGGCCCTAGAACAAGCTGCTAGGTGGCCCTGATGCTGCTGGATTAAACAAGTGAACATATCCAGGCTGTACAAGGCACAGGACACTAGCCACACTGGTAGCCACATTGAAGGAGCAGCCAGGGGTAGGGAGGACGCAGGGAGTCAAGGGGAGAGGAGGAGGAAGGAGCAAGGGAAGGAGGCAAGATGACATGGAAAAGCAAAACCAGGCCACTGCATTATCAGCCTGGCCCAGGCTTCTCCTAGAGCACAGCTAATAACAGACTGAAGAGTGATCCAGAGCAACACCCCTGCCCCACTGGGCCCAAAGCAGAGAAGCACCAAACAGCTGCAGGATAGAGGCAGCACACAGGGCCAAGGCCCTGACTGTGAGCTGCCAGCTCCGCGCACTGGTACAGGAGCTCACCTGAAGGGCGGTAAGGAGCTGAAGATCTCCTGGGACTGGGACACAGGAAGCCCACCCCTCAGTCCAAGCTGAGCTTGTGCCTGCAGAGATGTGTGAAGGGAGATCGGGATCTGCTGGGCAGCGGCGGCCTGCGAATGGGAAGCCGGGGTGGGGGGAGGTAACCGCAAGGCCCATTCAGGTGGTTCCTCACCTCCCATCTCCCACCTCCCCAGCCCCTCTCCACATGGCTGTTGGGACATTTCCCAAAATTCCAATTCCAGCATGTCATTCCTGGGCTTCCCTTGCTATTGGGAAAAAGCCTATAATGAAAAACTGGTAGCAACCCCAAACCACAGCATAGCTCTACCCTGGAATTCTATACAGCAACAAAAATGGATCCTAGCACACAAGTCCAGAGATGAGTTCCAGAAACACAACGCTGAATTTAACAATGTACAAAAAGAAAGATACATGCAGTCTGACCCGGTTATGCAAGAACAAAAATCTTGAAAATCAAATATAGCAGTTAAGAACATGTGTTTAAAAAGAGGTCAGCAGAGGCCAGGTCCTCCATCGGCAAGTCTGCACTTGGAGCAGATTCTGCCTGGAAGTCCGCTGTTGTGGCTGTGCAGGGACATGAGTCTGAGGGGTGGCTGAACCATCCCAAAGGCCCAGCACCAGCATTAGGAGGGAGACTTCCAAAAATTACCCCTTGGCAGCACAGAAAGTATGCCAGTCCTGCATAAAAAGAAACGCCTGCTCATTTCTAAGACTACCTCTTTCTAACGCATCCATGCCTGGGAGTTTAGGCCTTTCTTCTCTTCATCAGAAGGATACCTGATCACCAAAGAAAATTCCATTTTAGCTAATTCCCCAGCTAGGACACAAGGAGGGAGAATTTTGAGAAAAGAAAACTGAGCAGAGTGGGGAGCAGTCGGCTCCACTCCTCTTCCCTATCTCTCGTTATTTACTTAAGTATCTTCTGGCTGCCGTGATGGGCCAGGTGCTGGCCATCACATGTGAGGGATGGAAAATGAGAGACAATGAGCAAATAGATGAGCAAGCCAATTCCACCTTGCACTGGCTCCCTCCCCCACCGACAGGCCACCTGGCTTGCTGCTGTCACCTGTTGGTAACTCTGCTGCTGAGGTATCGTTTGAGGAACCAGCCGGGGCTGGCTTGCAAATACATGGCCATCCAGGTACAGGGGTGGGAGGTGGCTGCCTGGAAACAGAGCAAGAGAAGGTAGGTAGAAGAGGATCAAGCCTACTACGTCTGAATGTCCCTGAGGGAGACAGTCTACAGGTCTACCAGGGGATTCAGTAGGGATGATGCCATGTGTACAGAGGCTGCTCAGTTCCCAGCGTGCCTGCAGCACACACGTGCTCACACCTGGGACACACCTCAGGAAACCCAGGGAGGGTGCAGCGTCAGGCCTAGGAGGAAGGAGGTGGGCTCCGGCCTTACCACTCACCAACTGCCTCAGACAGTCGGAGGGGCATTCTACTTTAACTAGGGCTGCCTTGGCCTCTCATTCACTGTCCTCTTCATCTCCCTGCTATTGAGTCCACAGTGGAGGGTCAGAAGGATCTACTGGAATTACATCACTGAGACTGGGAGCTGGGCCCTCAAAACCCCCACACTTTCCCTTGGGTACATGAACACATGACAAAGATGGCAGTGGTCAGGACAAAAACAGCTACCAGTGACTGAGGGCTCTGCTGATACAAAGCCCTTTCCAGGTAAGACCTGGCTTCACAGGTGTTGCCACCCCAAGGAGCAAGGTCATCGCCCTGTTTCACTTAAGAGGGGAGGATGAGGCAGCTCGGGGAGAGCTGCACGCCAGCCGAGGCAGCACAGCTCCAGCACGTGACCCAGCTCTGACTCAGAGTCAAGCCCTGGCTCGCTCCTCTCACCAGGAGGCAGGAGTGCTTGGCTGTTGTCTCCCAGTTCTGTTTCCCAGCATGGGGACGCAGGATGTGCACATTACTTGCAGCACATAGGGATCTGCGACCACTCAGCCTGAAAACAAGTTGCTACTTCTACGTGTACTCAAGCCAAGGCCAGGAGGTGGCATTCAGGGCTGTTAATCCATTTCTCTCGATAATAAATGGAGAAGGCCCCAAGGCCTGGCTCAGGGGATGAGATACCTGGCATAGAAGCAGAAGGTGCTACAGAGGCCACAGGCATGGGTGGCATGGACACTCCACCGAAGGAGCTGTAGTTGACCCCGCTGGAGGCACCCACAGAGGATGGAGGCTGGATGCCTGAGCCAGCGCCGCCTGGAGAGCTCTGCTCCGGCAAACTGGGGGAGTTTTCCCAAGCCTTGCGCGCAGACTCCATCTTCAGAAGCAAGCGGGGGAGGGATGAAAATTACTATCACGATGGCAGTGGGCAGCACTGATCTAAGCTTTGGGGGTTGGGGGAATCCTCCCTTCTGCCTCTTCATAAACTGAGGTACTGGGTTGGGGCTCATCCAGCTCAGGGCTGGTATTACCTTCAGAGTGAGGTCGGCGGTGGGGAAGGACATTGGGGAGAGACCGATGGCCCTCTGGATGTGATGATCCCGCCGCAGGATGGGGATACTCTGTGTTAACCCTGCCTGGAGAGAAGGATAAGGGAACCATGGAACGCAAACAGAAGCAGAGACGGCTCTGCCCAAATCCATCCACGGCTCGCCTGAGCACATCCAAGGCTCGTCCAAATGCATCTATGACTTGTCCAAATGCATCCAATGGCTTTGCCCAAAACCACCTACAGTCCCCAATAGCATCTATTATTTGTCCACATGCACCCAAGACCACTAAGTAATGAAACTGATGGCAGCCACGACCCTCCTTGAGATGGTTGCCTTCATCTGTTTCCTCAACACAAGTCTGCAGAGAGCCATCCCCATATATCACACCCCATGGTGCCCTTCAGACAGGGAGAGCCATGTCCCAGCTGTATAGACATGAACTGGCTGCTAGCACGCAAGCACCTGGTTGAGAAGACACCTGCTACCTGGCCTGGAGATGTCTTGGGCCAGACAGGGAAGGCTGTGCCCCTCAGCAAACTGAAAAAGAGGGCCCTAGTAACAGAGGCTGGACATGCAACAGCACCCCACCATCTCCTGCAGATCCCCGGCATCCATCTGCATCAGAGACTGCAGGCTCTCAGACTAAAGAACCTTGCAGAGTCTAGCACTTCCAGGACATTTTTTTTTTTCATTTGACACCTATGAATATTGTATAGCACTCACATTCCTTGGAATCCTCCGGGAAATGCTGCCCAAATGATACTCATTCATTCAGCACATGCACTAGCAACCACCCCAGGAGGTGGTGAGGACAGAGCAGTGAACCAGATGCCTCAGCTCCCAGTGGCCACAACAGATGCAACTGCCAACTCCTGGGCCCATGGTGGGGCACCAGGAGATTTTCTGGATTACAGCAGTTAGATCACAGGCGGCCAAGACCCTTGGACGGTGAGATGGGGCCTCCCAAGGAGGCTTCTCCTACTCAATCTGTGCCCCTTACCCCTGGCCACTGAAAAGGCAACCTAAGTCTGGGCTCGAACCTGGCACAGAAGAGACATGGAACCAAAGTGGGCCAAATAAAGCAGACCTTAGGAACTGTACAATCCCCACTGGAAGGTCACAAAACCTGGGCAGGAATGTTTAAGCACCTTTTAAGGACATGGAGCTGCTAGCGACTGAGTCACGTGCCAGCCCAGGTCAGCCTGACTCCAATACATGCGCTGTCTCCTTTGCCCAGGACCTGCCAGCCCCAGGCTGTAAGCAGAGCCAGACGTAAAAGTGTTAACTTACATTACTGGCCAAGGCATCCTGAAGTTTGACAACTGGACTCCCGGCAGGACCAGAGGCAGAACCAGGTGCCAAGCTGAAATCGGAGTCCTGAAAAAAAGGCCACATAGCTCACTGAGATCTCCTGGCTCTACATTCCCAGGAGGCATACGTTAAAGTGATGCAGTTGCTGCGACTCAAAAACTCCACTGAGCAGTATTCACTGGAGCCACGAATGAGCAAGATGGCCAGATGTTTCCCCACGGCACAGGAGACAGGACGCCAGCCTCTCTGTCCCCCGGTCCCTTAGGTGGTCTGAAGGAGACAGGGAAGACCACTGGCCTGCCTGTCCCGAGAGCCTGGCCAGTGTCAATGAAGCAATCTTTTCTGAGGTGGAGTTTCACTCTGTTGCCCAGGCTGGAGTGCAGTAGCGATTCTCCTGCCTCAGCCTCCCAAGTAGCTGGGATTACAGGTGCATTCCACCAAGCCCGGCTGATTTTTGTATTTTTAGTAGAGATACGGTTTTACCATGTTGGTCAGGCTGGTCTCAAACTCCTGACCTCAGGTGATCTGCCCACCTTGGCCTCTCAAAATACTGGGATTACAGGTGTGAGCCGCCGTGCCCGGCCCAGTGAGGCAATCTTTAAAGCAACTCAACAGAGCACTGGCCACATGCAGGATTCCAAGCCAACACTCTAGTCACTACATAGTGCTTGGTTCCCATCCTTCTATTCTTTCCAGGAGACAATCCTGTCTGAGCCCCCAACCTCTCCAAGTACCAAAAATAAAAAGTAAAAAAAGCAAGCAAGAAAACAAATCAAACCCTCACTTTTGGATTGACTCCAAATTCAATGGGTGGCACAGGCAGCACGGAGTCCACATGAATCTCTACCCCATTCACAGGCGGAACAACAGCTCCTTGCAGTCGCTCGGCTCCCTCCGAGCCCTTTCTGTTTTTCAGAGAACGCTCGTTGCCGATGGGTCCTGGTCTGTGCTCCTTGCTCTGTCCAGAGCCTTGTTCTGAATCCTTGATAAAAAAAAAGCAGAGTTGGAGACATAGACTGGAATGACCACACTCTCCAGCTTCGACTGTCCCAAGAATTGGGGAAGACAACAAGACAGTGGCCCCTTCCACCCAGGTTACCTTCTGCTCAGATGGCTTTGGAGCCTGCTCCTTGTGGCCGTCAGCCTTGGGTTCTACCAGGCCGGGCCCGCTCATCTCCTCTGGCTTCAGAGTCCCATAGGGGGAGCTGCGCTGCGAGGAGGTCGCAGACGACTCCCGAGACTCTGCGCTCAAGTCAACGCCACTGTCTCCCTGGCTGCTCTTAAAACCCTGCTGTGCAGAGCACAAAATGGGTTAGAGCCTCAAACTCCAACTTGATTTTCCAGACAGTAAAACTGCGTGTGGCACTGAGACTCATCTGCCCCTTGCCAAGTGTGGTCCTGATCTTGGTCCTGCTATGCCAAGGGTGCCTCACAACTTACATGTGGCCAAATACACCAACCCCGATAGAGCTCATGACCACAGGATCTTACGCAGGCCCCAGACTGAGGCTGCCAAACCCATCTCACTCATGACCCAAACCAGACTACGTGACTGCTGACACCACTTCAGGGGAAGCCCTCAATCCCTCCTCCCACCCAGCACTGGGTCCTTCCTTGTTACCCCTTTTCTCTTTCTCTTACTCATGCAGGACCCACACGCAGGCCAGACTCCCGGCAGGAGTCAAGAGGGAAAACCACTGATGAGCTTGGGCTCATGACAACAACCAAATTCCCAGCTTGGCTGCTGGGGCAGGGGCTTGGGTGGGCTGGGACGCAGGGATCCACAGCAAGCTGGCCGTGTGGATGGTGAGCACATACTCATCCCAGGAGCAGCATTGGGCAGCGGCCACACTCACCTCCGCAGAGCCAGGCTCAGTGCTACTGAAGGCAGTGACAGCTTTCCTCCAGGAGTCACTGGCTGGGGCCTGCATGGGGAGAGCTGCCAGGGGAGGGAGACAGAGTCAGGGCATGAAACAGAAACCCGTCTAGAAAAACATGAGTTTATGAGCTCTTAAAGAACAGGCACAGGCACAGCCTGCAGAAATCCAACTCACCTGCCTCCTCTACACACCCCCGCTCCCTGCCCGCAGGTCCTATACATGACACCTGGTCAACAGCTCTGATGTGGAAGAGCTGCTCTGACAGCCTTACCTAACTTTCCACACCCTCACCCAACGTGTTTCTCAGCATCTCACTGATACAAGAGACAGTGAGCACGGCAGAAGCTGTCATTCCTGCTGATCTGGATTCTCTGGTGCTATTTCCACTATTCCGATGCTTCCTTTCACTTAGGCTACTTCTACAAGTTGGCAGTTTTTTTTTTAATTTTAAAAAATATATTTTTTCTTTTTTTGTTTCAAACAATAGAGACAGGGTCTCACTTTTGCCCAGGCCGGTCTTGAACTCCTGGCCTCAAGTGATCTTCACACCTTGGCCTCCCAAAGTGCTGGGATTGTAGGCGTGAGCTACCACTTCTGGCCAAAGTTGGCAGCTTCTACAGAGTCTTTGAAAGATCCAAGTGGGTATTACTAAAATCTGTTCAGCTCACAGACCACTTCTTGAGTGGCCACAGATCCTGAGCCCAGAAAAATAAATATGCATACAAAAGTTTACATGCTAGAGTAGGGTGTGGGGCGCACATCTGTAATCCCAGCTACTCAGGAGGCTTGAGGCAGGACTGCTTGAACCCAGGAGTTCAAGTCCAGCCTGGGCAACATAGTGAGATCCCATCTTTTTAAAACAAAAACGCTTTCTCGTGCTATTTTAATATCCAAGGGCCCTCTGAAGCCATCCATGGATGCAATCCCTGGTCTGAGCAACCAGTGAGACCCTGTAGAATTCTGGAGGAAAGGATCTGACAAAAGGGGATGACTCACACCTGGCGGCTCAACCAATCTGGCAGCTGGATATTTTTGGACATTAATACGATGACACTTATCACTCAGCCACTACCAAATCTAGTGCTATTGATGTTTTCTCAAATGACTGTGCTTCCTTTCCATCAAAGTTGGGCATGTTGAATGTTATTTTGTAGTTTGCTACAACCAAAGTTTTCACCAAGCACATGAGGACAGGCAATGTGGAGACAGTGAAAGATTCAAGGCCCAGAACTCAGTGTCTTGGGTGCTTGTCCTGTGACCCTGTAGTCAAGTCCCTTCCTTCTAGAAGCCTCAGCTGCTTTGTAGAAAAATGAACTGGCAGTAGGTGACCTCTCCAAGCTCCCCTTATGGGCCTGAGCTGTTAAATGTCACATGTCCTATGCACGCTCTGGGCTAACAGTACAGGACCCTGCCTAGGAAGCTTCAAGAAGAACCTATTCTATGAAAATAGTTTTCTATTTTAAAAGGAAAAGTTACCAGAAAAATCACATTCCATACAGAATTTTTCAAAAAAACTTTTTCAGGGAAACATTTTCTAAAAAGTAGCATATATGCTCTTATGGTCTCAGTTTGCCTTTCCAGAAGAGCATTCAGGGCGGAGCTTCCAGAGCCTTCCCCATGTTAAGAAAGGGTGCAGAACACAGAAGACAGTTGCTGAACTCCTGTGGCTGGTCTGTCAGTCACTTGATGCTCTTCCGTTAAGTTGGTAGGAGAACACGATGACTGACACGAGCAAAGGCCAATCCCATTGCTGCGCAGTCTCAGCTCAAGGGGCCACTGATTTCCAGATCACTGGACAGAATGAATGCTCTGCTCTTCTACCAAATTTTAGGCAAGGAAAATTGTGTATCTGTTTGGGGGCTGCAGCAGCAAATCGTTCAGTTCGCATTCAACACTAGCTCAGCAGTGGAACCCTGCAAATGGGTACTGTTCCAACTATGCCTGTAGCTCAAAAGCAGGATCCTCCCTAAGACGCAAACCCGGTCTGTGATGTGACCTTGGGAGCCACAGCTGGCGTCACAACCCCTAACTCACCCTGGCTGCTGCTCTCCCAGATCTCAGTGCCCAGGCTGCTACCAGGCGTGGTCATGTCGCCTTGCTCCAGACATAAGTTGTTCTGCTTTTTCGCAAATCGAGGAGGAATACGGGAGGAAAGGCCTCGACCTTTGACAGGCACCTGAGGGGAAGACAGGGTGCTGTAATCTAGCCTAAGGCACGACGACTGACGAATTCTCCCCAGGACAAGTATCCCAGGTACCAAAATGACACCACCTGAAAATGTTCCAGAGATGAGTGGAATGCTGGTCTCCCAAAACCTCAAGTAGAATGAACTGTGAGGCCAAGCCAAGCACCCCCCAGGGAAAGACCTGAAAGGCCAATGGACCGTGATCTGTGTGCGGGTCCAGCCCTGTCTCCATTTGAGTACACGGTTCACTAACCACGTAATTTCAGAGAGCCCAATCTTATTCCGCTCAGGAATGAGGAGTGGGGAGGGAGGAGGAGCTGGGAGCGAACCGAGGTCTACATCTTGGCTTGGACACGTTTCCGCTGTTATCACCCTAGACAAATCACCCTCTTCAAGACTCAGTTTCTTCCTCTGCAGAACAATGATGCCACCACCTATTCCTACTTTGATGGAAGGGTCTTGATAATAGCAGGCACAGGGAGACAATGCATGCTTACTAAATACTCCTTTCTTCCTCTCTGCCACCTTAAGCTTGCCTGAGAACTCCCTTACCTGGCTCTAGGTTTGCTAGGCATCTGCCAGCCTGCCCTCCCGCCCCACGCACCCCAGCCCCTCACCTGCACGGCCTGCTCCTTCTTTCTTCTCTCTTCCTCCAGCAGGCGGCGCTGCTTCTTGGTCAGGACTTCGATGAAGCCTTCACCTACCATAGAACCCACCTCACTCTCCTCTCCGGGGCTGGACCCGCAATTTTCGATGATGGCACCTGAACCATGATTTTACGAGAAGGAACAGTCTTTCCATTCACCAGAAGGCAAGAACACCACAATTCAACAGGCGCCTGAGATCTAGCATCAGACTGGACAGAAACCTGGACGGGACTTCGTCTTTCTCAGGCTGTCTCTGATCTAACATACCGTTATCACAAACCAAAGAGGCCCGAGGGCACAAGTGAGAGAACACTCAAAGGGCATGCTTAAACCCCAGCTCTGCTCCTAGCCAGCTGTGAGACCTTGGACATGCCACCCAACGTCTCTGGGTCCCAGGCTTCCCCTCTTTAAAGCGCAGAAGCTCCAAGGTGTCACAGGGATCCAATGGCCTGTGAGCAATAGCTGGCAGGAATCTTGCCTACTCTGCTCACCTCCGCAGCCCCAGAACCCAGCCCAGTGCCTGCCCAGGCTATTCCGAAAGCTAAGGCACTCAGTGCAAGGGCAAACTCGGCAGCCCTGAGGACTGCAAGGCCCCTGGTTCCACCTGAGCTCTTTGCCCTGAAGATGTGAGGGCAACTTACTTCCATAGTTCAGGTCAAACTGTTTCATGGCCTCTCCCTGTTCGCCTGCCCTCTGAGCAGCCAACTTGGCCTCTTTCTCAGCCTTCTTACTGGAGGCTTCAGGAAGGTCAGCATTGGCATGGGCTGCCCGCTCCAGGGCATAGGGGGAGTGGCCGCTCCCACCGCTGCAACCACTAAGACCTCCAGGCAAGGCCTCATCTGGGGATCTGTAAGGGAAAGAGGATGGTGTTAACCAGAGGCTGGGGAAGGAGGGAAACGCGGCACATGCACACAGCCTGCACACAGGCCAGGCGCCCTGCTCTAGGCCTCTTCTTCTCGCTGACCCCTCGGGTGGGGAGGAGCGGCTCGTGGCAGCAGTGCATCCATGTCTGTGTGCAAACACACACGGAAGGCTGCCCCCACCGGCTCTGCCTGCTCCTGAGGAAAGTGGCGGTTTCCTGCTGCTCCCCAGGGCTTTCCCACATGCTACATTCAGAAAGAGTAGGGGGAGAGAGACAAGGGGAATACGCTCGGAACAGAGCCACCAGCATTCCTGCTCCTCTCCAGGAGTCGCTGACCAGAACGGCGCCCAGGCCTTGCCCTGCCACAGGGCCCTCAGGGCAGAAAATGGAGATGAAGCTGAGGGTCAGCCTCTGGAGCCTGGGAAGCGAGGTTAAATGCCACCTGAGAAAGTCAGCGTCCTCTGTGGCTCCTTCTCTGGGAGTTGACGTGCCTCGAATTCTAAGGAGGGTGGAGGTGTGAAGCTGTCTGCCTCAGTGTGCTGAGGACAGGGAAGGCCTCAGCAGCCCCTGCACCTCCCTGTCCATGGCACGAACCAAGTGCTGTCAGTCAACTAGACTGTGCAGGGGACCCTCTCCCGGGCCCTGAGCCCGGGTCATCACCCGAATGCCCCTGGCTGTGGAAGAGGCACTCGCTGGGCCATGGGCAGCCCGCTCCCCTCTGCTGGGCTCCTGCCATGCTGAGGGGGCAGCCCCACTGTGGGGCCACATCTCCTCACCATGGAGCAACAGAGCCACCTGGGAAGAGCCACTTTTAAGCAGCCACAAGGCCAACGATGCCCCCTAGGACGCCGCCTGGCAGCAACTCCGGAGCAGAGGACTCTGGTGGGCGGACCGGGGCCTGGCACTGTGCACAGGCAAACCTCCTCACAGCAGCAGCCCTCGGCAGGGCTCCAGGGACACACGCAGGGACACACGCCTGGATTCCCAGGCCGGGTGCTGGACAGTGGCCACAAGAGCACCGCTTTTGGGTGGGGGGCCACTAGCCACAACAACATCACCACGAGAGAAGCAGACAAGCAATGCGGGGCAGGCAATGAAGACGCGCACACACAAGGGCCTGGGGGCAGGTCCCCAGCCCCGACACATGGGGGCATGCACGCGTGAACTCAGTGCTGCTGAGAACAGAACACAACAACAAAAAGGGCCTGGGTGATGTCTGGTTTTACCTTTTGGCTTTCAAAGGCGTCCCATTCTCTTGGCTCTCATAGCAGGGGGAGGTATCACCACCACCTGGCCTAACGGGCTTCTCCCCAAACCCTCCCGGCTCCAGCTTTCGGCTCTGTCTGTCAACCAAGGGTCTCTGACTGGAGAAGCTCCTCTTGGCCAGCTCCTTCTTCTCACCCAAACCGGCCCCTGACAGGCCACCGTCCACCTGGGAGTCGGGCTCGGACCCGGGGCCTTCCCGCCGCTCCCGTCGTTCACTGAAGTCGCTGCTCTCAGAGGCCGTCTCCCACTCCTCGTTGGCGTGATCGGAGGAGTTCTGGTATGAGAGTTCTGGGGACCGGCGACCCACAGTGCCACTCTTATCCCCAGAACACAGTTTGGGCCTGCCTGGCCACTGACCTGCCAGCAGGTGGGGCTCCTCCTCGGGTCCCCACAGGCCCAGGGACTCCCGTTCTTGCCGTAGGCGCCGGAAGCGAGGGGGCTTATCTTGGCGTGGGGGGCGCCTTCTCCTGAAGGGCCGGTTCTCTGCATTTTCAGAATCCACCACGTGGTCATCTTGGAAAAAGGACCTCTTATCCTCTGAGCGGTTATCCTCGAAGCCCCTGCCACCAAACGCGTCAGGGTGTCTGTAGGAATCTGGGACATAGTCTCTGTCTGCAGATCGCCGGGATCCACATGTGTCAGAAGGGCCATATTCCTGCCAAGAGCTGCCAGGACTTTTGCTCTGCCAGTGGGGTGACTCTTTGGAAGTGAAGGTTCTCCGTCCATACCCACAATTGCTCAGCCGCGGAGGGAGGGCGCGCCCAAAGGCCCGAGGGCCTCGGCTCTTGGCATCTAGACCGTTATGGTCCTCGGAGCACACCTTGTTGGACCGCCAAGAATCTCTGCAGTCGCCTTTCTTCAAGGTGCTCTCCTCCCTCTCCAGGAGCGAGCCTTCGTTCCCGTTCTCGGAGCCCCTCTGCCGGCGCCGCTTGGGAAGTTCTTCATACTCTGAGCCCTCACTGTGGGTTTCACTGGCGACTCTCCGCCTGGGCTTGGCTCTGGGGCAGTCCTCGGGCCGAGCAAACTCTCGCAGGCTCCGGCCGCGGCCACTGCGCTGGCTGCTGCAGTAGATGCTGCGGGCCCCCAGGACCCCCCCGCCACAGAGGCTGCTCCCGTTGCTGCCAGCAGGCCGACCACGAAAAGTGAACTCTCTGAAACCACGGCCCCGGCCCCGGGCCTGCCCTCTGACCCCAAAGGCTTGCTCCTCATCAATAAAGATCCAGTTATTTCTCTTCGTGGGGGGAACATCGCTGGACTCTCGTGGGGGTCTGGTTTCCCAGGCCTTGTCAGGTTTCTCCTCCTCTTCAAATTTGGTGGCCTCGTGGTCAAAAGTGGTGTGGGCAGGGCCCTTGTCCTCCAAAGTGGCAGCAGAGGAGTTGGCCAGAGAAGCGTCGTTCTCTTCATCCTCGTCCTTTTCTGCCGTAGGGCTCTGCTCCTTCTCCTTGGCCAGCCGGGAGCTCTCCTCCCCTAGCTCCTGCTTAATCTTCTCGAGCTCCTTCTCCTTGTCTTCCACCTTGAGGGCTTTTAGAACTGGTTTCTTGATGGGTCCCGACCTCCGGGTCCTGCCCATCTGCTCCGGGTGCTGGCTGCTGGAGCTCCGGGGCTCAGGAGTCCATTCGGGCTCCGAGGACGGCTGTTTATTGGGGCTCCCCTTCTTGTCCCAGGAGATGTTAAAGGCTGTCCCCTCCCGGGGTGCCTCCCGCTCGACACCATGGGCTGTGTCAGCGGTCTTTGCCTGGCGGCTAACGTCCCAACTGCCACACTCTGGCTTTTTCTCATCTGGGACAAAGTCAGGCCCCAATGGGGAACACCTGAGGTTTTGGGTGTGACCCCCAGGAGTGCCTGCTTCCTGAATATTTTCTTGGGGTGGAAACAAAAGCTCCTGGCCTATTCTTTGAGAAGAGATACAGCTGTCAAAGTCTGCTTGGGCCTTCTTGTCAAAAGCACTCAAGTACTCCTCCCCTCTCTCCTCAAAGAGATCGCGCTGGGCACTTACGCCCCCTGACCTTCCGAGTGAGGCAGAGAAAGAGCTTTCATTCCTGAAAAGGAACCAGAAAAATCAGTCAACGTTGATTGGAGCCTGGTTCCTGTTTTCCATGCTGAACACAGAGCTTAGTTTTAAAAAGAAAAAAAAAATTTTTAAAGATAGTTAAAAAAAAAAAAAACACACGTAATAACATTTGCTCTATCTTTAAACATGTCTCAGAAATGCCAGGCCATGAACTGGTCGGTGGCCCCTGGAGTCCATGAGAGTGAAGAGTGTTCTGGCTGCCAGCTGGGCGCGGCCTGCTCCCTGGAGACAGAGGAGCCGTGCAGTCCTCCGGGTCAAAGAGCAAGCTGGAGCCTGGGAGGCCGGGAAGAGTTTGGGGCCAGGGGGCGGCAGGGCTAACTCTGTTTACTTCCACAGAAAGGAGCCAAGACCCACACTCTGGACCCCAAGTGCCTTGTGAAGCCCCCACCCACCTGCCCTGTGCCCAGGGCTTGATGACTCCCAGGACTTCTCCTTCACCGTAAGTCTCACCATCAGAAAAGGGCCTCTTGCCCAAAGCATTCAAGCAATCCTCCTCACACTCTCCTTCCCCAGTGGGGCTCCTTCAAAGAAGCCCGTCTCCCATGGGCAGTGTCTCCTAGGGTGGTAGCTCAGCCCAGAGCCCTCTTGATTAGGACCCGAGTCTTCCTTCAGTGGCAAGGCAGCAGGACCAGGCTTCATCTCACCTGACACGCATGTCCATAGCCAAGGTGTCGCTCGACTTTGGGTGTGGGAGCGGGTAGCCCTTGCTCTGCAGTGCCATGTAGCCCTCTGGGCTCCACACAGGGGCTGGATCAATGGGGGTCACTTTTCTTTCTTGGAGTGAGGGCACACAGTTCGGATCCTCAGAGCGACAGCCTGTCCCATTGAGGGACTCTTGGGGCATCATGGGCTTCATCAGTCCTGAAGAAGGCAAAGACTGATCTACATCATCTCATTTAGAAAGCCCCGCTCCAATCTGAGGGTTAATCAAAGGCCCAAAGAACACAACCATCACGTGGATACAGAGCCCCACCCACCTACACATCACAGGGCTCTTAATCTCTTTCCTGACCTGAGGACCTCTGAAGGCACACATGCATGTACCCTGACTGGTTCAAAGACCTGTGAAGCCCAAGGAAGAGGGGCAAGAAAAGCACATTTGTCAGTTATGGGCTTGGTCCTTAACACTCACAGGACAGGGGATGAAGCCTTTCTATACAGGGCAGGGAAATACAACTGTTTAAAACAAAGACCCAAAAGGGCCACACCCTCAAAAGGCACATTAGACAGACTAAGCGCTTTACTACCGGGAACAGATTGGGAGGTCTGTCTGTCTGGCCTGGACTGGGGCAGGGAAACAACTGCCCTCTCCCAGGAATTCAGACGCACATGCTTGCTTTCACAGGGGTTTAAGGGATGGAGACCAGATTTCTACCTCCCCAAACGGTCCAGAAACCTCCTAAGTTAATATAAAAGGTAGTTCTAGGCTGTCAGAAGGAAACAAAAACACTCTGAAGGAACATAGCCTCAACCTGAACAATCCTGGATCACCACAGATAAAATGCTATTGAAACTGAGTTCGCAGTCCCAAATTACCAGAACATATGGGAAAGGTAACCCACCACGAGTTGATGGTGAGCCCACAGGATCAGATGCCTCCCCAAGAACTTCAATTAACAGAACAATCTGTTGAATACCAGAAAATTATCTTTTAAATCATTAAAAGCATAAAAGGAGGAAATAGAGAGAACCTATCTTTCATATTTTCTAAGACACTTGGGAAACAGAATGAGAATGTACAAAATAAACCTAATGGAAGCCCTATAAAGAATGAGGAATTGGCAATATTTGAAGTCATAATTAGAAGAAAAATTTCCAAAAGTGATTAGAGACAAACATTTTTAGATTCAAGCACAATGAATATTAAGCAGAATAAAATACAGATGTACCCCTAGGCATCACACATTGAAACAGAACTATAGGACACCAAAGACAAAGAGAAGATTTTTAAAGTACCCAGAGAGAAAACTGAGTATCCAAAAATGATACTCTACTATTTCCATTTCAGCAGCAAGAGGAGCCAAAAGAAATGGAATTAGCCAGGCATGGTGGTATTTACCTATAATCTCAGCTACTCAGGAGGCTAAGGTAGAAGAATCACCTGAGCCTAGGAGGTAGAGGCTTCAGTGAGCTAAGATTGTGCCACTACACTCCAGACTAGGTGACAGAGTAAGACTGTCTCGAAAAAGAAAATTCACCTTCACAGCACTGAAAGAAAACAACTGTCAACCCAGGATTCTATACCCAGCTACACTAGCATTCAGGGTGATATAAAGATTTTTTAGATATAGACTTTTTGGCAATAGATAATCTATTACCAAACCTTTAAGAACTGAAAAACGTGGCCAGGTACAGTGGCTCACGCCAGTAAACCCAACACTTTGGGAGGCTGAGGTGGGTGGATCACGAGGTAAGGAGTTTGAGACCAGCCTGGTCAATATGGTGAAACCCTGTCTCGGCCGGGTGCGGTGGCTCACGCCTGTAATCCCAGCACTTTGGGAAGCCGAGGCGGGTGGATCACGAAGTCAAGAGATCGAGACCATCCTGGTCAACATGGTGAAACCCCGTCTCTACTAAAAATACAAAAAATCAGCTGGGCATGGTGGTGTGTGCCTGTAATCCCAGCTACTCAGGAATCGCGCCATTGCACTCCAGCCTGGGTAACAAGAGTGAAACTCTGACTCAAAAAAAAAAAAAAAAACAAAACAAAACAACCCTGTCTCCAACTAAGAATGCAAAAATTAGCCAGGCATGGTGGCGAGCGCCTGTAGTCCCAGGTACTCAGGAGGCTCAGGCAGGAGAATCGCTTGAACTCAGGAGGGCAGAGGGTACAGTGAATTGAAATTGCGCCACCACACTCCAGCCTGCACAACAGAGTGTGACTCAGTTTCAAATAAACAAACAAACAAATAAGAACTGAAGAGCATAAAGAATGTACTTCGTGAAGTAGTAAAATGAATCCCAGAGGGAAGAAAAAAGATAAAACAAGGAAAAAGCAGTAAGAAAACTGGTAAGTATATAGGCGCATCTGAACAATCACAGACTGGATTAAAAAACAAAAATAGGCCAGGCGTGGTGGCTCATGCCTGTAATCCCGGCACTTTGGGAGGCTGAGGAGGCAGATCACCTGAGGTCAGGAGTTTGAGACCAGCCTGGCCAACATGGGGAAACCCTGTCTCTTCTGAAAATACAAAAATTAGCTGGGTGCGGTGGTACACACCTGTAATCCCAGCTACTCAGGAGGTAGAGGCTGGTGAATCCCTTGAAACCTGGAGGCAGGAGTTGCAGTGAGCCGAGATCACACCACTGCTTTCTAGCCTAGGTGACAAGGGAAAACACACACACACACCCCCACCCACCCACCCCTACCTGTTTGATGGGCATAAAAACAAGAACAAACTGAAATACAAAGCCAAGACCACAAGACTGATGGAGGCAGTAATCAAAGTTCAGGCAAAGGGTAAAGATACTGATTATACTTTGCTTAGTTGAAGATGCATGTCGGAATTTTCATGTAACCACTAACATATAGAAATGAAATGTAGAAGGAAAAGAAAAACAAGAATAGGACCAAGAAAAGGCAAGAATTAAAAAAAAGGCATAGAAAGGAATAAAAGTGGAATGCATACAAAATATTATAGTTGGAAAATCTAAATATAATAATCCCAATAAGGCAGGGCAAGTTGGCTCATGCCTGTAATCCCAACACTTTGGGAGGCCAAAGTAGGCAGATCACTTGAGGTCAGGAGTTTGAGACCAGCCTGGCCAACATAGTAAAATCCCATCTCTACTAAAAATACAAAAAAATCAGCTGGGCATAGTGGCAGGTGTCTGTAATCCCAGCTACTCCAGAGATAAAGGCAGGAGAATCACTTGAACCTGGGAGGCAGCGGTGGCAGTGAACCGAGATCACACCACTGCACTCCTGCCTGGGTGACAGAGTGAGACCCCTGTTTCAAAAACAAAAAAACACAAAAATTAGCTGGGCACGGTGGTGGGCACCTGTAATCCTAGCTACTTGGGAGGCTGAGGCAGGAGAATCGCTTGAACCTGGGAGGCGGAGGATGCAGTGAGCTGAAATAGCACCACTGCACTCTAACGTGTGCGACAGAGTAAAACTCTGTCTCAAATGATAATAATCCCAATAAATCTAAAGGCACCAATTTTTACAGTTAAAAGTCATAGGCTTTCAGAGTGGTAAGGCCACACACATCTTGTAGATACAAAAATATACTCCCCAAAAATCGAGGCTCAAAGAGGCTAATAGTAAAAATTGGAACAAAGGATTTCAAATAAGTACTAATCAACAGAAAACTAGAATAATTATATTACTATCAGACAAAGTAGGCAATAAATATAGAAAGCACAATTTATGATAACAAGGGTGCTCTATAAGGATAGAAGGAACAGGTATGCCTCCAGATAGACAAAGCAAAAACTGAAAGACTCCCAAAGAAGATCTGACAAATCCACAATCATAGTGGGACATTTTAAAACACTTTTTAGTAGCTGGTCAAAGGGACAAAAATTTACAATGATGAAGATATTTGCACAACACAATTAGCATGCTCAATTTAATGGACTATATCCAACCAGAGAATACAACCTTTTCAGGCAAATGTAGAATGTTAAAAAAGAATCTCCATGTAAGGGGCTACAGAGGAAATCCAACAAATGTCAAGCAACCTAAGTCAGGAGTTGGTCAGCAATTGCAGCCATTAAACAAAACTCAGCCTGCTGCCGTTTTTACAAGTAATGTTTTACGGAGAAACAACCATGCTCATTCACTTACCACTGATTGTTTGTGGCCGCTTTTGTCCTACAACACCAAAACTGACTACTTGATCAAGGCCTAAAAGACTTACTACCTGGTCATTTGTAGAAGTCTGCTGACCCCTGGTCTATGTCACATAGACCATATTATCTGACCAAAAAGCAGCTACACTACACCACAAAGAGAGCCATAAAAGCCAAAAATTAATAAACTAAGCATATAATATTTTAAAGGCACTAATAAAAAAAAAAAGCAGACATTATTAAAATAAAACCCAAATAAGAGAGAGGAATGAAAAAACCCAAAAACTGATTTTAAAAAGGCACTAGACAAACCTTGGGAAAGATTAATCAAGGAAAAAAGAAAAAGCACAAAGAATGTTAAGAATGAGAAGAGGGACAAAATGACACAGCAGAAATCCAAAATTAATTAAAGCAATTTATGATACATGGTGTTCATGACTTTCCCAACAATTCTTTATGAAAGAACTATCACTGTACCTATACTTTGCAAGTGAGTAGTTTGAAACTCAGACCAGTTGTGTACTTGACAAAGAACCAGACCAAAATCCAGGTGTGTTGAGATGACACCCTTGACCACTGTGCTATCCTGGGTGCTACAGGTATGAACCATTAGACCACAGTGCTTACCTGAGGGATGCAGGGCGGAGGGGTAGAAGTCCACTGGGGTCCGAGTGGGCGTGATGCGCGGGTCCATGTAGGAAGGCATCATCATCCACCTGGGATCGAAGCCCAGCATCTGGGGGTGGTGTGGGTAAAAGGTGCGCTGGGGGTGGGACGGTGGGGGGTACACCGGCTGCCAGTGCTGCATCTTGTACAGCTGCTCCTGCCCAGGCAGAAAGAGAGACTTGCTCAGGCAGGTGTGGCAGGGGGCAGAGATGCTACCTAACATACGTTCTTCCAGCTTTCCAGCAGGCAGCATAGAAAGCCCACCCAAAACAGAAGACCAAGGAGGGGAGGGATGAGCAGCTGCTCGAGGGGGAGTCCCCAGTGTGTTACAGCTTGCAAGCTGAGGTCCCTGTCCAAGGCTGGTGGACAGCCATACCATTATCACAATGGAGGCCCATCTGCACCTGTGCCACACGAGACAGGCTAGGTTTTCACTTAGATCAGACACTCCTGGAACCCACCAGCAGCCTCCCACAGAACATCTGGACGCTGGCCACTTCTCCCCTCCTGCAGCTACCACCTGAGGGGAGTCAGCATCCCTTCCCTGCTCCCTCCTGGCCCCTTCAATCCATCTCCATCCGCAACCAGGGTGATCTTTTCACATATACACCCCATCCCCAATATATCGACCCCTAGCTCAAAAGACCCTTCAGTGGTTCTCTACTGCTCTCTGACTGACAGCCCAAATCCTATGAGGCTACTCGTGACCTGTGGGGTTAGGATGAGGGCTGGGTCCTGCGTGGCCTCGCCCAGTCTGCTTTTCTAGCTTTGCCTCGCACAACTGGCCCTCCACTTTCTGCTCCATATATCCCTGATACCCACTTCAGGCCATGGGAACACACTGGGGCCCCCAGGTAAGGACCTCTTTCCTCCATCCCTAAATGCAGGTTTCCAGCTTAAACACATCCTCTAGGAAGCCGGTCATAACCCCCAGACCACACCAGGTCCCTGGTTCTCTGTTCCCACAGAACGGCCGGTGCTCTTTTGTTGTACTCAAAGCAGCTGATGGTTTTTACTGGTGGCCAAACCCTAAGAGACTCCCTGTGCACCCTTGCCCCCAGCACCACACTTGGGATACAGAACATTTGCACAAATGGGTAAACAAAGCATCAGTGAACTACTCAAAGTCAAGGCCCTTGCCTGATTTCAGACCCTGCTTCTTATCCCATCAGTGACGTCGGGCACTAATTTCTAAAGGAACCCTGAATTGGCCTTGAGGCCAGGACTCACTGCTGCATCACACTTTGAGGACACCCAAGTGGCCTCCAGCATACGCCCTTCTATTCCACAAACAAAAAGGCCGCCAACCCTCCTGGCAGTCTATAGCACATCCTCAGATGGTTCTCCGGACAGTTCTGTTGGCGCTCCCATCACCTATTAAGAGCACTCAATAAATATAGCTCATCAATCAAGAGACTTGAGTCACTCACTGTCCCAGTCCACAGAGAAGGCTGTGGGCCTCCATCTCCCACCTCCTTGTCCTGTCTAGACCCTAGGTCCCCAGGGAATATGACCACACAGGCCGCCTTGGTGCTTTCCGACCTTCTATTCTTAAGGAAGGACTTATCCATCACTTCCCTCCACACCTCAATTGCCCAGAGCAATTGTCACTGCTAGGTTTGGCATGGATAATTCCAGAGACCTCCCCAGTCAGTAATTTTATACCCCACGAACATGAGTAACTACGCAGTGCTTGCCTACAGTACTATGCTCTAAAAGCAATTAAAGGCAGCGCCTGGAATGCTCCCAGGGGCCTAGAGGAGAGAAGAGGCTGGGGAGAGAAGTTTAAAGGTAATTAAGTGAGGTACTGGGAAAAGCCTTAAGACCTTGCTTTGTTTCTCCACAGCACATGCATTTTGAAACATTTTCAATTAGCTTTGGTAATAATTTACTGCACAACTTGCTGTTGGGTGTGCACTAGGTAACATCTATGTATCATCTCAGGTTCCCACCAAAATGTACTATTCCTCAGCAATGACTACTGGGTTCCTTTACTTATTACTACTCTAGTAGGCACGATTGCTGATGAGTGCTTCAAGACTATCAGGACTAAGAGAGACTGGTGGAATTACAACCATTATTCACATGATCTTTAGGACAAAAAGCAGGTCCCTTATAGAGTTCATGAAGAAAATAAAGGTTATAAAAAGCCAACAATGGTAACACCAATAAACCAGTTCATGGGCATTATGGCATGAAACGCTCTGCCATGTTGAAAGGCATGTATTCGTTCTTCCTGGTTTACACGTGAAGAAATATGGGCGAGAGGGGCATGACTGACCCGTCCAAGGCCATGCACAACTAGTTCAGCAGCACCATCAGGAAGGGAGCCCAAGCTGTGCAACCTGAAACTTCCAAACCTACGTCCTTAACCCAAAGGTGGCATGCCTCTCTCTGACAGCTCTTAACTCACAGGCCTCCCTTACACCTTGGGAGGACACCACGGCGGGACCCACTGTCCTCTACGGAATGTTCAAGGTGTACTGCTCTGAAATAAGCAACCACCCTGCACACAAGAAAAATGGAGTTCACTATATACAGCACGAAATAGGTTCCTTTCCAATATTAGAAAACAAGGTCAATAAACCACAACAAGGGACCTCCAGGACCTGCAGACATAAATAACGGCCAGGGGCTGATCTACCAAGGTCACAAGTTTTGGGGTGCAACTTCCGATGTCTCCACTGTTCTTGGCGGCACAGAAGGGGTGTTCTGATCTAAGTTGGAGGTGGGCATGGGGATGGTGGGGGGACATCTGCTTGGCACTCAGCCCATTTATCACAGACTTTTATCATCTCATCTGTTTACCTGCTGCTGCTGCTGCTGCTGCTGCTGCTGTTGCTGCTGCTGGCGCTGGAATCGGGGAGGAAGGGACTTCTGATACTTGCTGAACTCCTGTGCAGGGGACCCCGCCTCTCTGGCCTCTTCCTCACTGCTGCTGCTCTGTGCCACTGCTGGGGACGCTGTGGGTGCCTCTTCTGGGAATGTGGTGGGGGTCCCCTGGGCGGGAAATTCTGGGGAGCCTAGAGAATATACCAGCAGAGAAATACCACAGTGAGCTCACAGGAGCTCAGCCAACCAAGTGTTTACCAGCAAGTACTTCTTCCTGTTGGCACACTCTATGGCTAGAACAGTCACGTCCCTGAACATTGGCCCTACGCCAAACGCACCACATGCACGAGCTCAGGGACTCCCCACAACACACGTGAGGAGGCTTCACCTACTGTCACCTTATACACTAGGACACTAAGAGTCAAGAAATTAGATGATGTCCAGGGTCACACAGTCATCAGCAGAGCTGAAATCTGATTTCAGGTGAAAGATGTTTTATTAAAAAGGACTAATAAGGCAGGCATGGTGGCTCACACCCATGATCCCAGCACTTTGGGAGGCCAAGGTGGTGGATCACTTGAGGTCAGGAGTCCAAGACCAGCCTGGCTAACATGGTGAAATCCCATTTCTACTGAAAATACAAAAATTAGCCAGGCATGGTGGGTCCACACCTATAATCCCAGCTATATGGGAGGCTGAGGTGAGAGAATCGCACAAACCAAGGAGGCAGAGGTTGCAGTCAGATTGCACCATTGCACTCCAGCCTGACTAATGGAGCAAGACTCCAACTCAAAAAAAAAAAAAAAAACAAAAAAAAAAAAACTGATAAAATAAAGAACAGCTAGGAACTTGGTAACAGCTCACATATCCAACATCTGAACAGCAGAAATCCAACATATGGAAAGGCCGTTATGACTTCCTGCTGGCAAGGATATAAAAAACAATTTTTTTAAAAAAGAAAAAAAACAAAAACAAGAGAAAGGTTGTGCTTCCTTAGCACATTTTCCAGGCTCTCCTTGGCCATTTCTTCATCTGCAAATAAGAATAACCACCATGCGTGCTCCCAGGGCTTCTGTGAGAATTAAATTAAGTATAGATTTATACTGAAGACAGTGCCTGACAAGCAGAAAATGCTCAGCGCAACTTCACCATAGGAATGGCACGGCCCTCAATCAACCTTTAATAAAAGGAGATCAGAAGGAAAACTAGAGATGAGTTCCCTGGCCAAAAGGGCACTAGGACTCTCAGGTGACCAATCACCTGAGAAGCTTTCAGAGTTTCAAACATCCCCTTGTCTCCTAACAAGAGCTGATCTGAGTTTATTTTTAAGAATTACAAAGAAAACAGCTGATTATATTCTTTAAAACTGCGCCACTCTGCTTAATATAGCACTGTTTAATCACTCTTAAACAGGGCCATGTCAGCCAGACATGGTGGTTCATCCCTATAATCCCAGCACTATGGGAGGCCAAGGTGGGTGGATCACTTGAGGTCTGGAGCTCCAAACCAGCCTGACCAACATGATGAAACCCCGTCTCTACTAAAAATACAAAAATTAGCTGGACGTGGTGGTGCGTGCCTGTAATCCCAGCTTCTCCGGAGGCTGAGGCCAGAGAATAGCTTGAACCTGGCAGGGGGAGGTTGTAGTGAGCCGAGATCCCACCACTCCAGCCTGGGCAACAGAGTGAGACCCTATTGCACGTACGCACGCGCGCGCGCGCGCGCACACACACACACACACACACAAAAGGGCCACGTGATCCATTTCTTTTAGAATCAACAACAGGAAAAGTATTCTACCAAGCAAGAGGGCTTATTTTTTTTATTCTAGGTCAAAGGATCTGAGGTTTTGTTAAAGTCCTGGGGCACTTGTGACTTTGGTTGGGCAGGGATAGTGATAACAACTGTGACGACGAGTATCATCAGTGAGCAGATGCATGATTTCTATGTCTCAGAAACCGGAGCATGCTATACACCCCTCACCATGATGGCAGGTACGTACTCATCCCATTTCACAGACAAAGAAACAGGCTCCAGCCAGGCGCGGTGGCTCAAGCCTGTAATCCCAACACTTTGGGAGGCCAAGGTGGGTGGATCACGAGGTCAAGAGATCGAGACCATCCTGCTCAACATGGTGAAACCCCGTCTCTACTAAAAATGCAAAACATTAGCTGGGCATGGTGGCGCGTGCCTGTAATCCCAGCTACTCGGGAGGCTAAGGCAGGAGAATTGCCTAAACTCAGGAGGCGGAGGTTGCGGTGAGCCGAGATCGCGCCATTGCACTCCAGTCTGTGTAACAAGAGTGAAACTCCGTCTCAAAAAAAAAAAAAAAAAGAAACAGGCTCCAGAGAGGTGAGGTGCTCTCCAGCTAGTTTAAGACGTTCAGAGGGAGAAGGAAAAAGGGCTGAAAAACTACCTATTGGGCACTATGCTCACTACTCGGGTGACAGGGTCATTCGTATCCCAAACTTCAGCATCACACAATGTACGCCCTTCATAATCTAAAATAACAGTTGAAATTATAAAAAAGAAGTTCAAATAGGATCAGGACCCACGCCTGACCGAGGCCTATGCTTTTAACAACTGATGCTTCCCAGTATGATCTCATCATAAGCCAAAGGCTCTGCTAGCTAAGGAGGAAGGCAGGTGCAAGTAACAAGCCAATGACAACAGGCCAGGGTTTCTACTTGGTGGGAAGAGGGCCCAGCTCTTACCTTTGCAGAGAGCAGGGCTGTTTTCCTGGGGCGATGCCTTCTCAGCACTTGGAGACTGGGGCACTTCCTTCTCTGCCTGTTTCTGGGCCTCACCTGCCTTCCGCGCCTGCTTGCACTTCTGGTCCAGCTGCTTGAGTTTGGCGGCACAGGCAGCCAGCCTCTCTTCCCGGGCTCGGCGCTCCTCTTCTTCCCGGCGCTTTCGGGCTCGCTCCACCGCCTCAGACATCTCTGACTGAATGAACTTCTGCCTCGGTGGGGGCTTGTCCTCCTTGTCCTCGATGGACTGTTGCCGGAACACGCTGCTCATCGAGGACTTCTGCCAAGAGAACGTCTCTGAGATAAGGCGGCAGGTCCCAGACCCGGGATACAGGGACCGCTCCCATTTTAGGATCAGTTCTCCTCCCACAGTCCTCAAGCACCTTCAAGAGGCAGTGCAGGTGTGTGACAGAGCTGGATTCAAATCCTGCTCTGGCCTCTGCTGTATGTGGAATGGGGTTTAGGCCAAATGTCAACTCTCCACACCTCACTTCCTTGTTTTTAAAATGGGAACAACAAAGCAAGCTCTTAGGATTGTGAGGTTGAAACCATGTTTGCAAAGCACTCTACACTGCGACCACACACGAGGAACACTCCTATCACTGCTGATGGGCACACAAGCTAAGGGTCTCCACGGCTAATGAACTGCAGCAGGAAGCCACACACCGATTATTCCTGGGTCAGGAAACCGCTACTCCTGCCTGCACGAAAATACATAAACCCCTGGACCCCTGGATAGAAAGAGCCATAGAAAAATAAAATTCACTGTCAGACATAAAGCTTCAAAGTGCTCTTTATATAGAAAGGCATATCTAGCCAGGTGCGGTGGCTCATGCCTGTAATTCCTGCACTTTGGGGGGCCAACACAGGGGACTGCATGAGCCTAGGAGCTTGAGATCAGCCTGGGCAATACGGTGAGACCCTGTATTTACAAAAATAAAAATTACAAAAATTAGCTGGGCGTGGGTACATGCTATATGGTCCCAGCTACTCAGGAGGCTGAGGCAGGAAGGATCACTTGAGCCCAGCAGGCTGCAATGAGTCGAGATCACACCACTATACTCCAGCAAGTGAACAGAGCCAGACGCCGTCAAAACAAAACAAAAAAGCATGTCTAAAAAAATTTCTTTTGGATATTTATCCATTTCTGAGTTTCTTGCTGGTTGCTAGTTACTGGATAACCACAGTGCCAAAATGCAGAGTGAAAAGCTCTTAACGCGGACGCTTTCTCACTGGTCTGCAGGGGTAAAGCTGCATGCAGATCTTGCAACGGCACAAATGATGGACAGGTGGCACCTGAGTTCCAGCCACTGAAATTCTAATAAGATTTGACTATCAGAAAAAGGCAGGACTTCCTGTTTTGAATGCTAATGACACAGATGTATATAACTGTCAAAAATCAAACCAAAGAAACAGGATTTAGGCCTTTTCTTGTAGGTTAATTGTACTTTAGTAAACGAAATATACAAAAACTTACTGTAGTCAAGGAGTTTCCTAACAATTAACTTCTCATAAGCCAGAGATAAGTATTGTAATCATAAGATTATAAACTTCCACTTTAGAAGCATGAAGGTACATTTACATAATATCATTGGAGCCGAAGTGTGCACCTTCCTTTCTCTTTGCCACTGAGCATGAGTGTCTGTCTATACCTTTCTAATGGCCGTGTGTTGATCAGTTCATGGCTCATACCATAAACTGCCTAACTGCCTTTATCCCATGGGATTCAATACAATACTGCACATCAGCCTTCATGCCTAATCCTGATTACTTCCTTCAGATAATTTCCTAGAAAGGAAATAACAGACCCAGACGGTACATGTCCAGTCAAGACCTTTGATGTGCCTTCCTACACTGACCTGAAATTAGTGATCACTTTACAGACTAAATGTTCTGCAAAGTAATTTGAACTAAGACCATTTTTAAAGAAATTTGGCCAGAAGAGGCTGGGGGCAGTGGTTTAAACCTATAATCCCAGCACTTTAGGAGGCCAAGGCAGATGGATTCCCAGGAGTCAGGAGTTCAAGACTAGTCTAGACAACATGGTGAAACCCCATCTCTACTAAAAATACAAAAATTAGCTGGGTGTGGTGGCACACACCTGTAATCCCAGCTACTCGAGAGGCTGAGGCAGGAGGATTGCCTGAACCTGGGAGGCGGAGTTGTAGTAAACTGAGACTGCACCACTGCACTCCAGCCTGGGTGACAGAGTGAGACTCTATTTCAAAAAAAAAAGAATTGTGGTCAGAAGATTCCTTGGATACATAAATTAAGTATATATATTTCATCACTATTGATGTTTAGTTAATTTATAGTGCTGTCTGTTATGAGTACCTTAAAATGAAACCTTCTGAATACTGATAAGCACTACTTCTTGGCTGGTGAAAAGGAAAAAAATAGGGAATACTGAGCCATCTCAACATGTAAATGAAAATGTGGATTAACTGCAGAATAATTTCCAAGAGCAGTGGCACTGTGTCAATTTTGTTTCGCTTTTGTGTCTCTTGTACCCAGCACTTACGTATGTGCCTATACGTGTATATAATAGGTATTCAATTAGCAGACTGCAGCTTAAAGACATTTTCCTTTTATAAGAATGTGGAATAGGAGCCCTTTAAATAGCAAGAAGCAGGATGGGCGCCGTGGCTCATGCTTGTAATCCCAGCACTTTGGGAGGCCAAGGCAGGCAGATCAGGAGTTTGATATTAGCTTGGCCAACACGGTACAACCCCATTTCTACTAAAAATACAAAAATAGCCAGGCGTGGTGATACATGCCTGTAATCCCAGCTATAGAGGAGGCTGAGGCAGGAGAATCACTGGAACCCGGGAGGCAGAGGTTGCAGTGAGCCAAGACTATGCCAATACACTCCAGCCTGGGTGACAGAGCAAGACTCCGTCTCCAAAAACAAATAATAAAAAATAAATAGCAAAGAGCATTGAAAATAGCAGGCTTTACCAAGTGTATTCAAAGTCATGACTCTTCCTTCCCCAGCCCTCCCACTCCTGAACAGTCTAGTCCCAGTGTCATCAGGTGTGGCAAGGCAAGCCAGGCACCTGGTGCCAAGGAGTCCTGGTGGCTCACTGCACTCCAAATGGTCAGAGTCCAGGCAAGGAGAGGAGGGCACGCCCGTGAAGGTCGTGAGGCTAGAGCCCAAGCTGGATGAGGGGGACATTCATAGGCAGAGTTGGCCCCGTAGGGACACTCAGGGCATCCAGGAGTGGGGACAATGACACCTGAGTGGGCAAAGAGGGCATCTGTGCAAAGGAGAGAGCATGGCAGCAGAAATGAGATTGGTCACACACAGGGAGACTGAGCAAGTGAGTATAAGTACGAGGGATAGCTTTGCACTGTTAGAGAAAGGAAGTGCAAACATGCACTGGAAGGAACAGGAATGGAGTCTGTGGAACTGGAGTATCGATGAGAACACAGAGTTCTCAACCTGGACAGATACAGAAATAATACAGGTATGAATGTATTTGTGCACACATGTATATACCTAAATACATCCCCCGCAAATGTCCGCTGAGGAGGTCCAGGAGCAGTGACACCCCAACAGCAAGGAGCCTGCTGGGGCTCAGACACTGGTTTCTAAATATCATCCTGCACTAAAAAGAACTAGGACTTCATGGAGAAAGAGCTGATCCCAGACAAGACAGGTCAAGAACAAGATGAGTCCAGGAAAGATGAAGGAAGGGCTCCATAAAAGGATGAAGACAGTTAAAAAGGACACGCACTGGCCTGACAGGGCTCCCGATGGCCAACTGGGTGACAGCAGCAGATTATCACCCACTGATGTAAATAAATAAATAAACCGAAAGCTTGATCAGAAATGGGATGTTCAGTCTCAAAATTTCCCCCAACAAAATTCTCATCAACTACAAATAGAGAAAAGAGTTAACTCTACAATATGAAACCTGGCAGGGACCCTGTTAATCAAGAGACTAAAGTAGACATAGCCAGAAGGAGACAGGGTGAAGGCGTGGTTACCCTGGTGGGATGCAATGAGAAAAGTCGGGTCATGTCTGAGAGATCCCTTCCAAGGATGGCAATCTTGGACCTCTTCACAATAAAGATGATAATAAACCCAATTTGAGCGGCATTCCACTGGTTTGTACTGTTCCAAAGCCTCAAAGTCATGAAAGTTAAGGAAAGGCTGAGGAACTGATCCAGACTGAAGAAAACTAAAGGTATATGATTCTGAACTGGATTCTTTTGGGTAAGGACATTAATGGGAACTGATAAAAGGTAAATGGCGTCTGCAGATGAAATGGCAATCAATGATCAAGGCTAATTTCCTGGAAGTCACTGTGGTTACCTGGGTAGAATTTCACTGTCTTGGTAGGAAACAAGCACCACAGTGTAAAGAGATTCATCAGGGTGACTACTTATTCAATTAAGTTCAGAAAAAGCATCGTTTGTACTGTACTTCCAACTTTTTCTATCACTTTGAGGCTGTTTTAATGATTTCTTTTTTTTTTTTTTTTTTGGAGATAGGGTTTCGCTATGTTGGCCAGGATGGTCTTGAACTCCTGATCTCAAGTGATCCTCCTGCCTCAGCCTCGCGAAGTGTGTGAGCCACCATGCCTAGCTGTTTTAATTTTTTTTAATGAAAACAATAGGACAAACACAGTGGCTCGTGCCTATAATCTCGGCACTTTGGGAGGCTGAGGCAGGAGGATCCGTTGAGCCCAGGAGCTCAAGACCGGCCTTGGCAACATAGTAAGACCTCATCTCTACAAAAAATGAATGAAATGAGCCAGGAGTGGTGGCACACCAGTAGTCCCAAGCTACTCAGGTGGCTGAGATGGGAGGATGGCTTGAGGGTGAGAGGTAGAGGTAGAGCAAGACCTTATCTCAAAAAAAATAAAAATAGCCAGGCACGGTGGCTCACATCTGTAATCCTAGCACATTGCATCGCTTAAGCTGGAGTTCGAGACCAGCCTGGGCAACACAGTGAGACCCTACCTCTACAAAGAGATTATTTTTTAAAAA
The DNA here is from genome assembly GCF_001604975.1 of Cebus imitator. Lineage (NCBI taxonomy): Eukaryota > Metazoa > Chordata > Mammalia > Primates > Cebidae > Cebus > Cebus imitator. The sequence goes on from NW_016107569.1 coordinate 496,662, forward strand.
AAGAAATCTAAAAATGAAAAGGAAATGCCCACCCAGGACTTTTTCAGAAACCTAGCCACTGAACTCAGAGAAGTTCAAATACATAGGCCAGCCATGGGCCCTTGGTACCTGGTAGTCAGGGCCTGCTACCCAGCCATGAAGCTTCCTGGATGGTGGCTGAGGGTCTGGTGGCTTTCGGACAACACGGGATGCACCCACTGCTTCAGCCCAGTCCTTCCCTTCCTCTTGAGTCCGCTTGGCGTCCACACTGTCCGCAGAGCTCATTGACAACTGCCGCTGCCTCCTAGGGTCCCAGCTGTTCCTAGGACAAAGCACATTTGATGTTAAGTTTATGCAGTCAGGTTAAGCAGGTCTGATCTCAATGGTCAGAGGCCTTGGGAATTCCAAAGTTAGCTGTCCATATCATTTCCTTCATCAGAATGGACCACCACTCCCACCACATCCGTGTGAATTCCACAATTCGGAACCACCATTTATCAAGTCACTCCCACGAACAGAGCTCTAGGCAGGATATGTCACACTCATTATTTCACCGATGCAAAATAAGTCCTCATGACCCTCACTTTAAAGCAAACTTGTCCAACCCACAGCCTAGGGGCCACATGTGGCCCAGGGTGGCCTTGGGCTTTGGATGCAGCTCAACACAAATTTGTCAACTTTCTTAAAACATTATGAGAGGGTGGGTGCAGTGGCTCACACTTGTAACTCTAGCACTTTGGGAGGCTGAGCCAGGCCGATCACTTCAGGTCAGGAGTTCCAGACCAGCCAGGGCAACCTGGTGAAACCAAGTCTCTACTAAAAGTACAAAAATTAGCCAGGTGTGGTAGCGGACACCTGTAATCCTAACTACTCAAGAGGCTGAGGCAGGAGAATTGCTTTAATCCCAGAGGTCAAGGCTGCAGTGAGCCAAGATTATGCCAGTACACTCCAGCCTGGGCAACAGAATGAGACTCTCTTTTGGGGGAAAAACAAAACAAAACAAAACAAAACCACATTATGAGATATTTTTTTTCCTGACTTTTTTGCTTACCAGCTATCATTAGAATATTTTATGTGTGGCCCAAGACAACTCTTCCGACATTGCCCAGGGAAGCCAAATGATTGGACATCCTTGCTTTGAAAAGACAGTAGCTGGGCCTGGTGTGGTGTCTCATGCCTGTAATCTTAGCATTTTGGGAGGCAGAGGTGGGTGGATAACAAGGTCAAGAATTCAAAACCAGTCTGACCAACATGGTGCAACCGTCTCTACTAAAAATACAAAAATTAGCCTAGTGTGGTAGTGCGCGCCTATAATCCTAGCTACTCAAGAGGCCAAGGCAGGAGAATTGCTTGAACCTGGGAGGCAGAGGTTGCAGTGAGCCAAGATCATGCCACTGCAACCCAGCCTGGGTGACAGGGTAAGACTTCGTCTCCAAAAAAAAAAAAAAAAAAGTCAGTAGCTGAGTCTCATCAAAGTTAAGGGGACACCCCTCACAGATTTGAACCAGTACTCCCAGGTGCATGTCTGATTCCTTTCGGTAGCACTCCCTCGCTATGCTCTGCACAAGCCAGTTGCTCAATAAATGCCCCTCAAAAGAACAAAAGATGACTACTGAACAGTGCCACAATAAAAGAGCAAGAAGAGACAAGCAGAGCCTACACAGCATGGAAAAGGTGGAGGCATTCCAAACACAGCTGCAGGGGCGGCTGGACAAGAAGGGAGATGGGTGCCATTCTCGTCTGGACACGTCACAGTAGAAGCAACAGCACTGGGACAAAGCATTTACAAGGGCCCAGGAATACAGCAGATCAGAGAATAGCGGGAATCAGGGATGGCAGGTGTGTGGGCCTGCGTGTCTACCCACACGTATGTACATGGGGAGGGAGGGAAGACAAGGCAGGTAACACAACTCAGGAGATTACAGAGCGGGCGACAACTGCCAGTGATTCCGAGTTGACTTTGTAAGAAATAGAGACCACAGGAAAGCTGCTGACCTGTGGAAAACACCTGTGTTTTTAGAATATGACTATGGCAGGGTGTGAAGGATGGGCCACAGAGGACAGGATGAAGGGTGGAGATGAACTGGTGGATGCATGGATGGTTCAGGAAAGGAGGAGGTCCCAAACAGCCCCAGAGAAAATGAAGAGACGAGACAGAGTCAGGGCAAGTTTTGGGAGCCAATCATGTATGAGGAAATAAAGATGTCAAATAAGACGTGGATGCTCTACCAGGTCACCAACCAGCTCAGAGAACATGAAAAAAAGAGCAGGTTTCAGGAAGGAGGTAGTTCAGGCACTCTCATTTTGAAGTGCCCTTGGTCAAAGCCAGGGGCAAAATTGCCTCCAAAACCAATGTCCAGTTCCTTGAGCGGAATATTCAGTTCCCATAGCCTCAAACAGACAAGGAACAGAGTGTCGTCCTGCTCCAATCAGTCTCTAAGAGCTTATGTCTTTGCCTTTGATTTAAATTCTTAATCACAGCTCCTTCTGAGCTTAGTGTTCCAGGAACTGACCCATAGGCATGTCCCGACTGCATCCAAAGCTTCAGCCGAAATCAAACAGCATGAAAAGAAATTACAGAATTTCATTTTTTGTGTGCCATCAGAGGAGGGGTAGCAGAAGATTATTACCAACTCCTTCCAGAAGATGGGCACTTACTTTAGACGCTTTTAAGTAAAAGATGAAATAACAAAGAAAAAGATGACTCACGGATTTGACTGAACAATATTCAGTTCTTAACAAGAAAACAAAGAGAAAAATATATCCAAGACAACAGCAAAGCATTAATATCTAAACAATATAAAACAATCACATTTTAAAGGAAAGCAGTGATAAATGTGAAGCAAATAGGCATTCTACACTGCAGCTTCTACCTTCTGGACTCAAGTAGTCCTCCCACCTCAGCCTCCTGAGTAGCCGGGACTACAGGTACACACCATGCCCAGCTAATTTTGGGGTATTATTTTAAAAGTATTAGTAAATGCTACTAATATTATGATAAAAACTGGAGGGATAAGAGTACAGTGTAGTACTTTCTAAAGGAAATAAAGTAAAACTAAACTAGTCCAAGGAAATGATCCAAAAAAAAAAAAAAAGAGAGAGAGACAAGATTAACATGGTCAAATAAATTCAGGAAAGCTGGCAACCATTCTGCTTCTCCACCTCCCCAGTGTACTTAATTTTTTTAATGTTATTTTTTCTGAGACAGAGTTTTGCTCTGTTGCCGAGGCTGGAGTGCAGTGGCGTGATCTCCATTCACCTCACTCTCTGCCTCCTGGGTTCCAGCAATTCTCCTACCCTCAGCCTCCCAAGCAGCTGGGATTACAGGCCCGTGCCACCACACCTGGCTAATTTTTGTATTTTTAGTAGAGATGGGGTTTCACCATCTTGGGCAGGCTAGTCTCAAACTCCTGGCCTCAAGTGATCTGCCTGCCCTGGCCTCCGAAGTGTTGGGATTACAGGCGTGAGCCACCGCACCTGGCCCTCAGTGTATTTTCAAGACTCTGAGGGGTCTTGGAGTAAAGAAAGAAGTTGGCCGGGCGCAGTGGCTCACGCCTATAATCCCAGCACTTTGGGAGGCTGAGGCAGGTGGATCACAGAGTCAAGAGATCGAGACCATCCTGGTCAACATAGTGAAACCCCGTCTCTACTAAAAATACAAAAAATTAGCCGAACATGGTGGTGCGCACCTGTAGTCCCAGCTACTCGGGAGGCTGAGGCAGGAGAATCGCTTGAACCCAGGAGGCAGAGGTTGCGGTGAGCCAAGATCGCGCCATTGCACTCCAACCTGGGTAACAAGAGCGAAACTCCACCTCAAAAAAAAGAAAGAAAGAAAGGAAGAAAGAAAGAAGTTGAAGCTGGGTGTGATGGCTCATGCCTGTTATCCCAGCACTTTGGGAGGCTGTAGCAGGTGGACCACTTAAGCCCAGCAGCTAGAGACCAAATCTGGGTAATGTGGCCAAACGCCATCTCTAGCAGAAATGTTAGCTGGGCATGGTGGTGCTCATCTGTGGTCCCACCTACTTGGGAGGCCGAGGTGGGAGAATCACTGAGCCCAGAAGACAGAGGCTGTAATGAGTCAAGATCATGCCACTGCACTCCAGCCTGGGTGACAGAGTGACCGCCTGTCTCCAAAAAAGAAGAATTCGAACCCCGGGAAGTTTCCCAAATGTGCTCGGCCACAGAAGCCTTTTTGAGCTTAACGGCCACAAGCAATCCATGAAGACATGGTCTGCATAACACACTTGGGCACACACTGACACAGTGGTGAAAAGGCTGACTATGCATAGGATGCAGTAGCACCTGCAGGCCAACCCTGGCTCTACTCTTTCACAGCCATGATCAGCAGCTGTCACCCCCAAACTGGAAACAGTACCTGCCCTTCCAGGTTGCTATGGAAACTGGGAAATGCTCTCGGCACATAGCAGCACTAATAAGTACAGATGCGCTCATATTGATGGGGCAGGGGTCCTTACCACTTTGGCCTGCCGTCCTTCACAACTTCCTCCTCCTCTTCATCATCGCTGAACTTGAGTTTCTCAGAATAGTCCACTTCTTCATGGAGGCCTACAGCAACAGGAGGGCCCAGGAAGAATGAGAAAGAATGAAAAGGTCAGTGGTGCCCAGGCACCATGGGAAAGCTTCCTTTGGTCAGGAATCTCACTATTCCAGCAGAGGAGCTGAGTCAACCACCAAGCTGCCTCCCTTCCCCCTCCTCCGTGACTTTAAGACAGCTTGGTTAGACTAACACTCCCATAGGTAACAATTCTTAAATCTAAACAATGTATCTTTAAAATGTATTTTAAGGCCCAAGAGGGTGAACAAACCAGGCAGAAATGAGGTAGCTGTCTACCCTTGCAATACAGAAACATGACTTGTGAGATTGTGAGTTACCACTTGTCCCAGGCATTGCTCAGCCCAAGTGGCTCAGATGGCAAAAAGTGTCCATCACCTACGATCCTGTGAACAGTGTGGTAGGTCCACACAATGGAATATTATTTGGCCATAAAAAAGAATGAATACAAACACATGCTATAACATAATTAACCGTGAAAACATTATGCTGAGTGAAAGAACCCAGATAAGAAAGGCCACATATTGTATGATTCCAGTGACAGGCAATGTCCAGAATATGCAAATCCATAGAGATGGAAAGCAGATTTGTGGTTGGAAAGTAGAAGGTGGGAGGGAATGCCTACCAACAGGTATGGGGTTTCTTTTTTGAGTGATGGAAGCATTCTGGAATAGTGGTGGTAGTTGCACAACTTTGTGAATATACTAAAAAACACTAAACCAGACTTCAAAAGGGTAAATTTTGTTATATGAAAATTATGTTAATCACATAATTATATGAAAATTATGTTAATCACATAATTATATGAAAATTATGTGACTCATATAGTCATATGATTCACAGTGTCTCACACCTGTAATCCCAGCACTTTGGGAGGTCGAAGCAGGAGGATCACTTGAGGCCCAGAATTTGAGACCAGTCTGGGCAACATGGCGAAACCCTGTCTCTACTAAAAATACAAGTATGAGCTGGGCATGGTGGTGCACGCCTGTAATCCCAGCTACTTGAGGGGGGCTAAGGCAGGAGAATCACCTGAACCCAGGAGGGGGAGGTTGCAGTGAGCCAAGATCCAGACACTGCATTCCAGCCTGCCGACAAAGTGAGACTCCAAAACAAAACAAAGTCAAAAAACAAAATATCTGAATGCCACCAAAAACCACCCTAACTGGAAACGTACAAAACATGACACCCAGCAACAACTGTAGAATATATACTTTCAAAGTGCACTTGAAATATTCTCTAAGACCAATCATAACCTAGTCATAAACAAGACTTACTAACTTGAAAACAAGCGATATCATACAGAATGTGCTCTCTGGCTATAAGACAACTAAATTAGCAATCTAGAAATGGCCAATAATAAAAAACTGCCCCAATTATTTAAAAAATCATTTAAAATATATACAGAAAACAAGTCAAACAATGCAGAAAGTGAACAATGCCAAAAGCTGCTGCTTCATAAAGATTAATAAAACAATTCAATTCCTTGGCAGAAATGAAGAAAAAGAAATACACAAATTACCAAATTATCAGGAATTAAAGGATATCACTACAGATCCTACAGACATCAAAAAGATAACGTAATATATATTCAACATTATGTTAATAATTTCAACCACTCAAAAGAAATGAACAAATTCCTCAAAAAATACAACTTACCAAAAAACTCACACAAAATGACACGGAATCTGCACAGCCTCAAAACTAATCAAAGAAAATAAATTACTGAAAGTATTTCCACAATGAAAACTCCAGAGGCTAAACTGTTCCACTGGTAAGGTAATACTGGCCAGGCATAGTGGCTCACACCTGTAAACCCAGCAACTCATAACGTGAGGCAGGAGGATCACTTGAGCCCAAAATTTTGAGGCTGCGTTGAGCCATTATTGTACAGCAGTGTACTCAGCCTGGGTGACAAAGTGAGAGACCCTATCTCAAAAAAAAAAGAAAAAGAAATAATACCAATTTTACAAAAACAGCAATCTTATTCTTCAGGAAGGCAGAGAAGGAACACTCCACAACTCATTTATGAGCCCAGCATAACTTGATACAAAACCTGACAGAGACTTTATTAGCACAGAAAATTATAGACCAATATCCCTCATGACAGAACTTTAATACATATTAACAAATTTAGTCTAGGCATACAAGAAGGGAGGGTTTATTCTAAGAATGTAAGGTTGGTTTAGCATTAAAAAAAAAAAAAAACATTGATGCAGTCTACTATCAAAATAAAGGAGAAAAACAATGATCACAGATGTAGGAAAGCACTGAACACAATGCAACACCCATAATTTATAAAACAAAAAGCCCAGCCGGGCGCCATGGCTCACGTCTGTAATCACAGCACTTTGGGAGGCAGAGGTGGGCTGATCACAAGGTGAGGAGTTTGAAACCAGCCTGGCCAACATAGTGAAACCCCGTCTCTACTAAAAACACAAAAAAACTAGCCGGGTATGGTGGTAGGCGCCTGTAATCCTGGCCAAGTGGGAGGCTGAGGCAAGGAGAATCCTTGAACCTGGGAGGTGGAGGTTACAGTGAACCGAGATCGCGCCACCGCACTCCAGCCCGGGCAACAGAGCAAGACTCCGTCTCAAAAACAAAAACAAAAACACAAAGGCCCAGCAAACTAGACATAGAAGGCAAGACATCCTCAACCTGATAAACAGCATCTCCAAAAAACCCACAGCTGACATTTCATGCTGACACACAAAACATTTTCTTTCTAAGATCAGAAAGAACTTGAGGTTAATATTATACCAGAAGTATACCACAGGCAAAAAACACTAAGTAGAAAGGAAGTAATCTGAAAAAGAAGATGTAAAACCGTACTTATTTACAAACTACGTAACGGTTTATGCAGAAAACTCCAAGAAATCAACAAAAACTAGTAAAACTAATTAATGTATTCAACAAAGTGTCTGGTACCAATGAATACAGAAAAATCAACTGTATTTTCTATATAATGACAACAAACTCTCGAAAAATAAAATTGTTCTTAAAAATCAATGTCATTTATAATGGCATCAAAAAAACCATAAAATGCCTGAGAATAAATTTAACAAAAGACATTCAGGATCTCTGCGTGAAAATGCCAAGACACTGCTGTGAGAAATCAAAGTCCTAATAAAGAGATACACCAGCTTCCTAAAAATTCCAAATTAAGGGCCAGGCACGGTAGATTACGAGGTGAGGAGTTTGACACCAGCCTGGCCAACACAGTGAAACCCGTCTCTACTAAAAATACAAAAATTAGCTGGGCATGGTGGCCCACACCTGTAGGTAGGCAGAGGTTGCAGTGAACTGAGATCATGCCACTGCACTCCAGCCTCAGCGGCAGGCGGCAGAGTGAGACTTTATCTCAAAAAAAGAAAAAAACAAGTTTCAAAATTAAGATGTCAGGTGGGGTGCAGTGGCTCACAACTGTAATCCCAGCACTTTGGGAGGCCAAGGTGGGCGGATCACGAGGTCAGGAGTTCAAGACCAGCCTGGCCAACATGGTGAAACCCCATCTCTACTAAAAACAGAAAAATTAGCTGGGTGTGGTGGTACACACCTATACTCCCAGCTACTTGGGAGGCTGAGGCAGAAGAATCGCTTGAAGCTAGGAGGTGGAGGGTGCAGTGAGGCGAGATCTTGTCACTGCACTCTAGCCTTGGTGACGAAGCAAGGCTCTGTCTTCGGGAAAAAAAAATTAAGATGTCACTTATCTCAATAGATTCAACATAATCTGAACCAAAATGCCTGCAGGCTCTTTGTAAATACTACAGGTTGATTCTAAATTTATGTGGAAACAATCAATCTTGGAAAAGAACGAAGTTGGAAACCTTACACTAAAGAAATGTAAGATTTCCTATAAACCCACAGTGTGGTATTGGCATAAGAAGGAACAAACAGATCAATGGAACAGGGTCCAGAAATAGACCAATGCTTTTATAGTCAATTGATTTTTGGCTAAAGTTCCACAGCAATTTGATAGGGAAAGTAAAATCTTGTCAACAAATGTTGTAGAAAACTGGCCATGTGGGAAAAAGCAAAGCTGCCGTCTTATACCATATACAAAAATTAAACCAATGTGTATCAAAGACCTAAATTAACAGTTAAAACCATAAAACATCTAGTAATATTTTCACCACCAAGGGTAAGATTTTAGGACACAAAAATAATAACCAGAAAAAAACCCAAATTTATACATTAAACTTCAAAATTCAAACTTCTGCTCATCAAAACAGTGTTTAAAAAAATTAACAGACAAATAATGCAATAAGGAAATATATTTGCAAAATAAAAGTTTTAAAGAATTTGTATCCAGGGCTGGTATCCTACCACTCAATTTTTTACATTCAGACACCAAACAGGATGATATATCAGTCATCAAATAACACATAAAAGTGTGTTTATCATCATTAGTCATCAGCAAAATGCAAATTAAAAGCACAATGAGATACCACTAAACACCCACTAGAATGGCTAAAATTAAAAAGACAAACATGTTCAAGGCTCCAGTGAGCTTTGATCACGCCACTGCATTCCAACCTAGAAAACAAAGTGAGACCTCGTCTCTTAAAAAAGAACACCAAAATGTAAGATGCAGACCCATCAACTTCACACACTGCTGTTGGGGATGTAAAATGGCATAACCACCAGGGAAAAAGTTTGGACAGGTCTTAAATGCTTAATCCTATGCCTACCCTTTGACCCAAAAATTCTACATATTTACCCATGAGAAACAGAAGTATAAGGTATAGTGGGGCTCTTGAATGAATAAACAAATTACAGTGTATTGATACACTGGAACATATCTCAGCAACTAAAAGCAACTGGCATATAAACAACATTGGTGAATATGAAAACCATACAAGTGTAAAAACTGTGTGACTTCACTCATCTGAAGTTTGATAACAGGCAAAACTAATCTAGAGTAAAGTGAATCAGAAGAGCAGCAGGCCCTCGAGCAGTCGCAGGGAGGAGCACTGAGGAAACCTGGGGAGGTGAGGGAGACGTTATCTCTTTGGATACGGGTGTCTGTGATATACACGTATCCATTTGTAAAACTGTACAGTTAAAATGTGAGATGGATGCCTATCACTGTCATTAAAATCTACCTAAAAATAAATAATTATACAAGAAAATAGGCCGGGCGCGGTGGCTCACGCCTGTAATCCCAGTACTTTGGGAGGCCAAGGCGGGTGGATCACGAGGTCAAGAGATCGAGACCATCCTGGTCAACATGGTGAAACCCCGTCTCTACTAAAAATACAAAAAATCAGCTGGGCATGGTGGCGCGTGCCTGTAATCCCAGCTACTCAGGAGGCTGAGGCAGGAGAATTGCCTGAACCCAGGAGGCGGAGGTTGCGGTGAGCCGAGATCGCGCCATTGCACTCCAGCCTGGGTAACAAGAGCGAAACTCCGTCTCAAAAAACAAACAAACAAACAAACAAACAACAACAAAAAAACAAAAAACAAGAAAATAATCAGGTTGGGGTATGGGGAGTGGGTAGAGACAAAGAAATAAGAATGGCAGAACAAGCAGAGTTTGCAGCACCCGCCTGTGGTTTCAGCTACTCCGGAGGCTGAAGCAGGAGGATGCTTGAGGCCACGAGTTCGAAGCTACAGCTCGCCATGATGGACCCTGTAAACAGTCACTCCACTCCAGAATGGAAACATAGCCAGACCCTTCCTCTTTCCCTTTTATCTTTATTTATTTTTTTTTTTTTTTACTGATCCTTGCAGAGCCGGGCTAACCCATAGGCAGTATGCCGAGAGTAGCTGAGACCCTGTCTCTCAGAACAAAATTAAATTAAAACAAACAAAAACCAATTGGCAGAACATTGGTACTAACTGAACTTGAGTGATGAGTGGCTGGGAGCTATTATTTTTTTGTTTAAATTTTGCATCATCGATAATTTTTAAAAGTTAACCACAAAACTCTAAGCTCAAGGATAAAGACCAAAAGAAGCTAATGGCTTGGCCAGGAAGGAGGCACCAGATGGGCTGCAAATGAGGATGCAGGGCATTGGGGCTGCCTCGCTGTCCTGCTGTTAGTCCCTATCTTGCCAAGGGAAAACACACAGGGGTGCCGGGGGGTTTACATCCCTGGTCAGTACAGGTGGACTTTGGTCCTGCCCGTCTAAACCACCGGGGCTTCTCTGCCCACCTGCCCAGCCATCGTCGGCATCAGTGTCCAGATCGTCAAGTCCCTTCAGGTTTTCCGCATTGATAATGGTGGGCCGTGGCACCCGCTCCACCAGCTGCCTTAGTGGGTGGAGTGGGCGAGACACTCCCAGCCTGTTTTCTTTTCTGATAAAAGAGAGACAAGTAAAGATGATGGAATCATGTCCAGTATACAAACAGAAGCAAAATCAAATATCTTTCCAAAAATAAATTTCATACTGCAAAGGTTCATGTTTAGTATTTCTATCAGATCCTTTAAAAGAAATATATAATGAGCAAACAAGTACACCCCAGAAAGAAGTTCTGCCTTGTCCCGCGGTTTTACATGCTGATTGCTAAGGCCTAGGGCAGCAGCAACACGCACGTGCCAGAACTTCAACTCCACCAGGAACTTGAAATAATGACTCAATCTGTGATCCAGCTCTAAGTCCCGGCCACCACCCCATATACCCTGCCATGCTGAGCTGGTTAAGCTCTCTGTTCTCCAGGAGACACAGCACTTTCCTCATCAGCCCCTCATCCTGACCAGAATCACCACCGGAGTCATCTCTACATATGTGACTCTAACGCGATGGACTCACCCATCTTGGTCATTCATCTGGAACTGTCTAAAAGGAACTCGGGGTTCAAGGCGGAGCTGAGGAAGGGGAAAAGAGCCTCGTTCCACTGTACCCTGGTTCTCTGATGACTTTGGCGAACACATCTGAAACATAACATCAATGAACAGGATTTGCTAGTCATGGCCCAAATTGCAATTTCCACTTAAATTAGAATTTGTTTTGGAAAGTGGAAAATGGGAAAAAAAGAAAGAGGAATGTCTTAGGGTTTCCTAATCAATCCTACCACCATCTCCCCCATTTCATTCCTGCTGTCAGTAAGTAGACTGGGGAACCTATGTCAGAGAAAACCTGCCTCTCCTGTTTCTAAAGAACCACAGCTGAAATCATATCCACATCACCAGGGAAAGAAGCCAGAGGCCCTTAAGATTTAAAAAGCAGGGAGAGAAAATCCAAAATGAGTGGAAACCTCGAAAGTAGGGTGACAGGGCCAAGAGGAGACCCCAAAGGGTGACATTCAACCACTTGACCTAGGTTATGCTGGACACAAACAATCCAACTTCATGGGGGAAAAAAAAACATACACTCCGAAGACTTACAAAAGCAGGAAGCATGTCATGGTATGTAGGTGGGTGGTATACATTTCCCATGAACTGTGAAGCCCCTTTTCGGACAGGCTGAGCCGGGCGGAGAGAGGGGTCCTTAGAATCGCTGGTACATGCCGAGGCGGGGGCTCCATCTCCCGTACTCGAGTTCCTGCTGCCCAGCTCAGTTGGGGAGGTGCTGAGAGACGTGGCAGAAATTATGTGTCGCCCACCGCCCTCCCTCCAGCTTGTCACATCTGGAAATTGAAAGGGGGCAAAGGGGAGAGGGAAGAGGAGGGGGAAGGAGGGATCATATGAGGTTCTGAAGGTCAAGGGACCCCCTCCTTCACCAAAAAAATCAAATAAAAAACAAAAAACAAAAAAAAACAAAAGTGAAGAAATGTTAAATCTGTGAGGGAAGGCTGGGACAGACCCTTGGCCAATGAGAATGAACTTGCCGAGGGAAGTCTGACTGTGAAATATAAAATGAGATCTACTCAGAGAGAAGGCTTCATCAGTGATTAACAATCACCCCCAATCCTTCCCCAATCCTACAACCCAGAGAGATTAAAACAACCCTGATGAAAACAGCCTTGGGTCATTCCTTCAACGAATGCTGACCACCCCACTTAGGGTTAGCACTGGGCTACACTTTAAAACAGGGGCGAGGCCAGATGCAGTGGCTCATGCTTGTAATCCCAACACTTTGGGAGGCCGAGGCGGGCGGATCACAAGGTCAAGAGATCAAGACTATCCTGACCAACATGGTGAAACCCCATCTCTACTAAAGATACAAAAATTAGCTGGGCATGGTGGTGCACGCCTGTAGTCCCAGCTACTTGGGAGGTTGAGGCAGGAGAATCGCTTGAACCCGGGGGGTAGAGGCTGCGGTGAGCGGAAATTGGGCCACTGCACTCTAGCCTAGCGACAGAGCAAGACTCTGACTCAAAAAAAAAAACCCAAAACCAAAAAACAAAAAATAGGAGCAAGTTCCGGACACAGTGGTTTTGGGCTTTGTTTAGCAGTGGCACCTTTTAGTCAAGATCCACCAGCCCAGAAGACAGGCAAGGCGCAGCTGCTATCCTTCCAGCAGAGGTGTGGGGCACTTGTGTAGCTCACAGGCAGACACCTGCTGACCTCTCTGTCTTTTTAAAATGATGCTTCCTATTGCCACTTGCAGTGAGATCGGGTGGAAATTATTAGAGGCCAAAAAGAAATCAGATGAAACAGATTCCTGTTTTTGGTCACCTTTTGGTTAGAAGTTGAAGTACCAAGGTCTCTGAGTTACACAACCCTTAAGGGAGAGACCCAGACCATGTTTGGTCCCCGCCCTTCAATCCCTTTGCTGTGTGACTTGGGGCAAGCTGAGGTCACTCCTCTTGGCCATGCTTCCTCATCTTCTCCAATAAGGAGATGAAACTGATGCTCAGAAAGAAGTTTCTTCTACATCTAAACTTTTATAGGCCTACAAAACGGCTCATCTTAATAAATGAAACAAACAAAACAGTCTTGCGTGGGGCACTGGAAAGGCAGTGAGTGCTATTTTAAGTGAGACACATGCACAGTGATAACTGAATTACAGGATATCACTTCTGACTTGAATGGAGAGGCCTTGGAGATACATCAAGACAAGCAAACGAAAGGCCCTCGCATTTCAAGACCCGATCAAGTCCCCTGAAATACATGAGCCACTTCAAAATCCCTGATTTTGAAAGATTACAAAATTTTTTTTGTAATTACAATCACCACCTAAACCTCTAGCCACCCTCGGCTTCCAAGGAGAAATTTCCAGCAAGAAGTGCTACACAGGCCGGGCACAGTGGCTCACACCTATAATCCCAGCACTTTGGGAGGCCAAAGTGGGCAGATCACGAGGTCAGGAGATCAAGACCATCCGGGCCAACATAGTGAAACCCCATCTCTACTAAAAATACAAAAAAAAAAAAAAAAAAAATTGGCTGGGCATGGTGGTGCATGCCTGTAATCCCAGCTACTAAGGAGGCTGAGCCAGGAGAACTACTTGAACCCAGGAGACAGAGTTTGCAGTGAGCCAAGATCGCACCACTGCACTACAGTCTGGGCAACAGTGCAAGACTCCATCTCAAAAAAACACAAAGTGCTACACAATCCTGCCACTTCCCTGGGCAGATACGAGATTAGGGGCCAGTAGAGACCAGTGCTAGGCTTGTTTATGCAACAATCCCCAGAGGAATGAGTTAAAAATACAGATCCTAATTGGGCTGGGGAAGGGAAGGACTAGAAATCAGACTCATTTGCCAACTCCCCAGTGATTCTGACAAGAAACAGCTAGGATTGAGAGCTTTAGAAAATAAGGTCCTAATCCGGGGACCTAAGTTAACTGGCCCATTGTCCGTCCTTGTCACAGCCACCAGGCACAGCAAAACTAACAACTGGACAACAGAGGGAGAGGGGACTGGCCAGCCCTACCCCAAAAGACAAAAAAAGGCACAAGGCCTCATGGCCTAGGTAGCAAGTCCAATGGATGCATGGATCAGGTGGCGAGCCAAAGAACCATATTTCCAGCTCAAGCCGGAGACCCCGGTGGCATCAGCACCCTTCTAGGAGTGCAGAGACAAGAGGAGGAAGTTCTGTGACTCCACTGAGTGCCCAGAGGCTGCAGTCACTTACTCTGAGGGCGGAGGCTTGGTCCTGGCCCATACGACAGATCTAAGACGCCCTTTTCTTTGCCAGCCTTGTCCTGCCCGCCAGCTGCTTTCAGCGTCGGAAATTCCTCGGGAGAGAAGGATAACAGTCGGCTTGAGCCCCTTAAACCTGTGAAGATGGGACAGACATGGAGGAAGTGAGATGGAGTCAGCAGTCATCTGCTGGCTGGGTGCGGTGGCTCACACCTGTAATCTCAGCGCTTTGGGAGGCTGAGGTGGGTGGATCACTTGAGGTCAGGAATTTGAGACCAACCTGACCAGCAAGGTGAAACCCCGTCTCTACTAAAAATACAAAACTTAGCCAGATGTGGTGGTGTGGACCTGTAGTTCCAGCTACCTGGGAGGCTGAGGCAGGAGAACTGCTTGAACCCGGGAGGTAGAGGTTGCAGTGAGCCGAGATGATGCCACTGCACTCTAGCCTGGGCGACAGAGTGAGACTTTGTCTAAAAAACAAAACAAAACACTAAAGAAAACAGTCATCCACTTCCCAGCTCCACATCTTAAAAGCCATGTTGCCTCGAAGTAGGCTTTCTAAGGGAGCCAATGTCACCAGGGCACTGCTGCTGACAGCACCATGGCCCTCCCCAGCTGACCTGCAGGGGCCAGTACCTGCTTACAAAGGGAATGGGGTAAGATATCACAGCAGCTCCAGGCCACAGCCTGTCCCAGCAGGGAAGGTCCTTCTGACCGCCTGGGGCCACAGACAAGCACCGCCTCCTATAAAATCAGCCAAGGGAAAGCCAAGAAGCCAACTGCTTTCCTGTGGAGGTAACACCAGGCCACCCTAAAAGGATTAAAACACTGCTTTTGCCTGGCACAGTGGCTCACACCTGTAATCCCAGCACTTTGTGGGGCCAAGGTGGGTGGATCACTTGAGCTTAGGAGTTCGAGGCCAGCCTGGGCAACATGGCAAAATCCTGTCTCTACCAAAAATAGAAAAAATTAGCATGTGGGCGCCTGTAGTCCCAGGAACTTAGAAGGCTGAGGTTGGAGGATCACTTGAGCCTGGGAGGCAGAGGTTGCAGTGAGCCAAGATCCTGCCACTGCCCTCCAGCCTGAG
The DNA here is from genome assembly GCF_001604975.1 of Cebus imitator. Classification (NCBI taxonomy): domain Eukaryota; kingdom Metazoa; phylum Chordata; class Mammalia; order Primates; family Cebidae; genus Cebus; species Cebus imitator. The sequence continues at coordinate 512,273 of NW_016107569.1, forward strand.
TGACAAAGTGAGACTCCCTCTCAAAAAATAAAAAAATAAAATGCTGCTTTCTACCATAGAATGTGGTAAGACAGGTGGAAAGTAGATTTACACACGAGTACCTCCTCATTCACCTGTCCTTCTGCATTTTCTACTAAGTTCCTTGAGCCCTACAAGGCCAAACATAGAATCCTGGGAAGAGTTTCTTATAATTCTAGAAACTGTTTCTTTCTTCATTCTTTAATTCATTCCTCAGCCTTATAACCTACTTTAGAGAAGAAGCCTTTCCTAACGTTCCCTTACACAAAGAACTTAGCACAGAGGCTCTGCTACCATTTTTGGATGAAAAGATTAAAAATGGTGCAGGAAAAAGGTCCAGGCAACCCCTATCCCCTTCATCTGGAATATGCAGCATGCCCCAGACCGTAGAAATCTAGGAACACCACACAATGAATGGCCCCCTGTGGAATGCCTTGTTCCCCATACAGCCAAATCCAAATCTTCCCCCAGGCAGTTATTATTCCTAACACCACTGATCCACGGACCTGTTCACTAAAGCCAACTGTATCAGAACGGTGTGGCTGCATCACCGCACAGGCATGTGGCAGCAATTCGCTTGCCACTCCCTTAGTTAAAAAAGGTCCAGGGTCAAATAGTGTATTTTTTCCTCACTCCCATTTTTTTGTTTTGTTTTTTGAGATAGGGTCCTGCTCTGTCACCCAGGTTGGTGTACAGTGGTGTGATCACAGCTCACTGCAGCCTCCACCTCTGGTGCTCAGGTGATTCTTTTGCCTCGGCCTTCCAAGTAGCTGGGACTACAGGTGTCCGCCACCACACTTGGCTAATTTTTTTTTTTTTTTGAGATGGAGTCTCACTCTGTCGCCCAGGCTGGAGGGGGCAGTGGCACGATCTCAGCTCACTACAACCTCCACCTCCTGGGTTCAAGTGGCTGTCCCACGTCAGCCTCCCAAGTAGCTGGGACTACAGGCACGTACCGCCATGCCCAGCTAATTTTTTATATTTTTAGGAGAGATGGGGTTTCACCACGTTAGCCAGAATGGATCTACCCACCTTGGCCTCCCAAAGTGCTGGGATTATAGGCGTGAGCCACCACACCCAGCTTGATTTTTTGTATTTCTTGTAGAGACAGGGTTTTGTCATGTTGCCCTGGCTGGTCTCAAACTCCTGGACTCAAGCAATCCTCCTGCCATGGCCTCCCAAAGTGCTGGAATTACTAAGATACTACATATACCATTCTGTACTTCTTTTCACTTAAGAATAAGCCCTGGAGATCTTGCCAAATCAATTAGAAAACTTCTGCTTCTTTTCTTTATAGCCAAGTCACATTTCATTAAAGTACTATAATTTTACAGGCATTTCAAGGGACCATTTGCAATCTTCTGCTATTACAATGTGGCAGTGAATAATCCTGTGCACAGATTATTTCACACATGGGCAAGTACAATTCGTAGAGCAATTTCCTTAGGGTGCAGTTGCTAGGTCGAAGGGTATTATGTGTTATTATGCCAGGCAGTGCCAAACTGGCTTCTATAGGAGTTGGGCCAATTTATACAGGTTTTTTTTTTTTTAAATCTTTGTTGTTCTTTTTAAATAAAAATTATTATGTTCTATCTACTTCTAAAAATTCTAACTTTATGGAGATTGCAGCAAACTATCGCACCACTGCACTCCAGCCTGGGTAACAGAGCAAGATTCTCTCTCCAAACACACACACACACACACACACACACACCCACACACCCACACCCAAAAAAAAACAAAAATGTAATCTTATGGAAATATAAGATATGGAAAGCCAAAGAATCAGTTACAAGTCCTCGTAAAGCATCTTCAAAGACCCTTTTGGGGTCAGGCACTGTGGCTTACGTCTATAATCCCAATACTCTGGGAGGCCAAGGTAGGAGGATCACTTGAGCCCAGGAGTTGGAGACCAGCCTGAGCAACATAGTTAGATCTCGTCTCAGTCAGTCAGTCAATCAACCAATCAATAAGCCAGGTGTGGTGGTTCCAGGCCTCAGTTACTCAGGAGGCTGAAGTGGGAGGATGCTTGAGCCTAGGAGTTGGAAACAAGCCTGGGCAACATAATGAAACCTTGTGAACAAAAAGTGTCGGCCAGATGTGGTGGTACACAGCTGTGGCCCCAGCTACTCCCAGGCAAGTGCACCTGGTAACCCACATAACTTCAGTCTGTACCCCAAGCCCCCGGGAGAAGCTGGGGTGTTGAAATTAACTGATCGGTCATTTCCCGTTGGAGACTGAGGGAAGAGCTTTGAGCACAGGGATTTCAACCCATAAGGGGCAGGACCTCCTAGGCATGGCAGGCTGGGGGTGAGGTTCAAGAAACGAAGGATGTACAGTTGATTTTCTAATACAGGCTACTAAAGACCAAGTCTGGTGAAGCCTTGGCTGGCAGGATTAGCGCAGAAGGTGACACCAGGATGGGGGCAAAAAGTAAAAAAGGACAGTCAGTGTGCTTTACAGGAGAAAGGGAATTGTGGGCTTTCCCTGGTGTCCACACCACGACCACCTTCCTTCTCACTCAGAGCTGCTGCCTAGTTTGGTCTGCAGCACAATATGCTAGAAACATTCAAGCTATCATCAAAAATTAGACGAGCTCATGTAGAAAACCTGGATCTTTTGGTTCTCTCAAGAACATCTGCTGACCTATGTTCTCCAAGGACTGAGGGTACTGGAGGGCAGCCTGGCTGAATAGGACTCACCCAAAGTGCTTTAGCCCACTGTTCTAGGCCTGCCTTGGAAGTACTGTGAATGTGTAATTCCCATGAATTTTATTTTAAATCTCTGAACACTGTTTCCTTTGGTCCATCACCCTCATCTTTCTCCTGAGCTACTCCATGGAAGCAGCACAGTGGGCTCTGCGTTGTGGGAGCTTCCTGTGTGGTGGGCACAGTGCTCCTGGTAACACCACATAACCCTCAGAGTGCTTGGGTAGAATGTCCTGCAGGCGGGCCGCTACGACTCCAAGGCTGGCTTCTTCATCAACCCAAGCCACGCAACACCTCCCTCCTTTGGTCCCAGGAAAGAGGAAGCAGATGGTGTTGGCAACCCCGCAGAGTAGGCAGGAGTCCACCAGCAACATGGCCCAGTCAGCGCTCCTCTGTCACAGCAAGAGCATTCATTCCAAGAAACCAAAGAGCTGGCACCTCTGCAGAACCAGTGCCCCACTGTGCACAGGCAAGGGCTCCGTGGAACGGTACCCCTTTGTGGAAGAGTCCTCAAAGCTTCTAGGTGCCTAGACCCAACCAGACAGTCTAGAAAAGGCATTTACCTCCCCCTCCCTACCACCCCCAAACACACACACAGGTGCACACTTACCACCTTCGTGTCCTACTGGCTTTCCATTCAGCTGTGCCCATGACTTTGGTCCACCTGGCACTGAATTTGTATTCTGAAAGAAGGAAGAGAATCAGAAGAGGGCCAGCTCCCTAAGTCCGCTGCACAGTAACAGCCCGTTACAACAAGGTGCCAAGAGGCCAGCACCTTAGATTCAAACCCTATACGGATCCATCCATCCATCACCACTTTCTGAGCAGCAGCAAAGCCCTGAACCTCCCCTGGAATGTACACTCCACGCAGCAGTCCCAGGGACCAGAAAATGCCACACTCACTCTACAGACAAGGAGCAGGACTTGGGGAGTGATGGGCTTCAAGTCACATAGACAGTGACACAGCAAAGCCAGGACCCAAACCTGTCTCCCTTCGTGCTATGCTCTGGAACCTCCTGTGCCCAAATAAAGATAATTTATTTTGCTCCAGAGACAAAGACTGAGGTCCAATTCCAGCATGTGTCTTTAAAACTGTGCCACTGCTAACAAAGAATGCAAAGATGCTAACTGGGTGGGCCGGCTGCAGCACTTTCCGCAGTGACTGTGACTCTACAAGGCACAGCTCCCCTCCTGAGAACCCTGCTAGCTCACCTCTGCTGAAAACTCACCAGGGTCAGCATTACGTATGGCATGCCCAGTTTGACCGAGGGTTCACCACACCCTGGGAAGGTTCTACTCACATCCCCCACTGAGGCTCAGAGAAGAGTGAGTCAGATGCAGAATAGCAGGACCAGGACCAGCCTCCACCCCGCCTATTACCAGTGCTCTTTCTCGTCCCTAACCATTAAGCTCACCCGTCTTTCCAGTCAACTAACATTCAACTCACAGCCTTTCTAACTGAAGGTAAAAATACACAAAACAAAGCTGCTGCAGCATGAAGTTTCCCCACTTACTGGATGAAATGCCAGATTAGGTCATTACCCTTTCCCTCCCACCCCCACCCGCCTCAACCAGCACCATCCACTCACAAGGCAGATAACCGTCTCTCTTGCCTGTGATGCAGAGCTGACCAGCTATAGCAATCCATTTACTTATCACAGAGCTGCCCTGAATGCTTTATACGGGCAACCTGCGGTGCCTAAGTTTCCCTGCCACAGACTACGGAAGGGCAGGGTCAGTGGCACAATTCGGGCAGTGCAGCTGGGGCCAGACACGTCCCACAGGTCGGCTGGAGGTCTTCAGATCCAGCACTAAGCAGGGGGCACAGGGGCTCCGCACCACACAAACCCTCCACTGAGGGCCTGTAATATGCTAATACAACCCCATCTCTCCACTCCTCTCGCCTCTGCAGTTACAGGGATGACTCCCCTGGCATTAATCTAGAAAGAACACCTGCAGGACCAAGAAGGCTGCTAAGACTGCTAGCAAATTTCATCCCAAGAGCAGAGCTGCTGTGATCCCTCTGTGGAGATGTTCTAAAACTCGCAAAACACTGGGCGCCTCTTCCTACCCACCCCTCACATATAAGAGAAAACCAGGTAGCAGCAAAGAAATGCTGAATACTGGATAAGGTGGCCCCTGTGCCAGCTCCAGGATGGGTTGCCCTTCCTTGGTGTAGTGCTGCCCCTTCAGCAATCCATTCAAACAGACGCCCAGGACCTCACCCACAGTCCCCAGTGGTGAGGCTGGACACATATATAACAGGCTTCAGAGCCAAATCTGATATCTGAGCTCTATCAGCTCACTCCGTTTCTTTCAAATTCTGGGAAACAGCAAGAACTCAACTCTAAATACTCTGACTGGCCTACATGTCCCAGTGGATTCAGGCCAATGAAAAGGGTGTCTTGCATGATTATAGACCTCTTTTCTTCTTTGCCTTTAATTTTAAAAGCACGGTTCAGTGTTAGGTGGGGAGAGGGTGTCCTGGCAAAGCCACAGACTTCCCTGGGTATGGTTAAAGCAGAGGGAATGACATTTGAGAGCTTACATTGCCCAGGTAGCAAGGCAAAACCAAAATATGTTCATTCCAGTTATCAAGAGAGCTGGTGAATACAAGATATCTATGTCTACAGTTCTTTTTGTCTTGTAAAAAATTCATAAACTTCTCATCTAGATTTCTAGCTCCGGCTAAGTATAACCTCCTGCTGATCTCTGGAAACCTGTAGCCAGACTCTGATGGACTGAGTGTATTATGAGCTCTTGCTTGGTTACATCATTAGTTTTTGCTTTGAAAAACATTTAAAACGTATCAACAAATAAAGCATTGTAGCTGCGTATTCCCGAAGCAATGTTCTGAGAGACATTAGTCCCTAGAGACATTCAGTGAAGAAATGTTTCCGAGGACAAATAAATTTGGGGAGTGCTGCCCATTACATTATATCTTCTTCTCTAAGACACTCAGTAGATGTTAGCATATGAAAGACACTGAGAAGTACTGCAGGAAAGCAGCTTGCTTCATTTTGCTTTTCAAACTCACCTGGCCAGTGAACCTTTCTGTGGCCTACCACTTTTTGTCTTCTTGTGACCCAAATTTCCAGGGAGCTCACTTGGGGAAACCCTGAACTAGTCTGTAGTCCAGCCTAAGTGACCCTGTCTCAAGTAAATCAACAGGAACCAAAGTAGGTGCCTGTATCCTAGTCTGTATCTGAGGTCTTTTTCCAAAAGTTGCAGATTAAATTTCTTCACCAGTGACCACGGCAGTTTCCCATGCCAGTTTTCTAAAGTCAGTCATCGAGTGTGCCTCTGGAATAGACAGGTCATGCACAACCACACTTCTCAGTAGCAACTCTTCCCAGCCCCCAGCGACAAGTACACTTAGAGGCTACCATGCCCAGGAAACAGTCGGGATGGGGTCCCAACACCTACCTCCTGACTGATTGACTGTGTCGGTTTCTGCAAATTGGAGACAGATTTCTGCAAACCCGGCTGCGGCAGCGACTCCGGCGGCTGAGAGGCCGTTGCACTGGAACTGGACAAAGAAAGGCAGGGCAGGGGGTCAGGCTCGGCACAGAGTGCCCTGGCCAGGTCTGTGTTCCCAGGAGCCACAGCTGTTCAGCTGCTCACAGGAAGCAGACCTTATCTGGACAATAAAAATGACTTCCCAGTAGGTTCTTATGCTAGCAAAAGCAAATGAGAAAACAAACCATGCTTAAGATCTAGTCACTGACATTTTAAATTAGCACAAGACAGTCTTCTGCCGTTTCTTTTGCTTTCCTTTTTTTTTTTTTCTGAGACAGGGGGTCTCACTCTACTGCCCAGGCTGGAGTGTAGCGGGGTACATTTGGCTCACTGCAACCTCTGCTTCCCCGCCTCAAGCGATCCTCTTACCTCAGCCTTCCGAGTAGCTGGGACTAGAGGCGTGAGCCGCCTCATCTGGCCTCTTTTTTAAAAAAATAAAACTTTTCTGCCTTCTTGTACAGCTTTCTGTCTGCAAAAACTAAAAGCTCACTGTAAACAATGCAAGTGATGAAGGATGTGTCAACAGGGAAGATAAGTCACTGAAATGAGGGGCTTGTGGCCCTTCCTCCAGACCCAGAGACCCACACCTACTCAGGGGGCTGATGTTTTTACCTCCTCCCAGCTTACAAAATAAATACATGCTTATAGTAAAAATAAACTTATAAATAAAAGTAGGTAACACAGAACATCACAATCTCATCATCCAGAGAGAAACTCGAGGCAGACTTTTCTGTATCTGTGAATATAGTTTTGTTTTTAACAGGCAGAGAGTTTTACACTGCAGGAATATAGTATTTTTCTAACAGAAGTGAAGTAACCCCATACAAATAGCTCCATGACTTTTTTTTACTTCATGCATCTGAAGATCTTTTCACCACCATAGACATGAATCTTCCTTTTGCTTTTAATGACCACACAACACAACTAGACAGTCCGTAATTTAACCAATCTTTCATAAGGGTTCCCCCCCCATTACAGATGTAACTACAATAAGAATTTTTTTCATTTTTTTGAGATGGAGTCTCACTCTGTTGCCCAGGGTGGAGTGCAGTGGCGTGATCTTGACTCACTGCAATCCCAGCCTCTCAGGTTCAAGCGATACTCCTGCCTCAGCCTCCCAAGTATCTGGGATTACAGGCATGAGTCACCACGCCTGGCTAATTTTTGTATTTTTAGTAGAGATGGGGTTTCACCTTGTTGTCCAGGCTGGTTTTGAACTCCTGACCCTCAGGTTATCCACCAGCCGTGGCCTCCCAAAGTGCTAGGATTACAGGCGTGAGCCACTGTATCCGGCCAAGAATTCTTTTTGTTACATATCTTTGCACCCTTTTTCTGTAAGTAATCCCATGGAATAGGGCCTTAGAAATAGAAATGCTGGATCAAAAGATGTTTTGAAGTTTAAAAGCTATTTCCAGGCTGCTCCCCAAAAAAGGCTGTGTCAGTGAATTTACACTCCACAGGTGAGGTGATAAAGGTGATGAGAAATGGCCAAATGAAGGTTTCTGCTCTAACTCAGTGCTCCACTCACTGAATCCAACTTTCTGCTGGACAAGATTCAAGGAGGGCAGCCACGCCCCTGGCTTATCTGTAAACGGAAGCCAAACTCTACAGACACCCTCTTCCAAGATTCACCTAACCCAGGCAACTCAGCGTTCGTGATTATTACAAAGGGAATGCTAACGATCGGTTCCCACATCTCCTTCTACCTAAAAGAGAAGCTTTCGGGTAGTGGCACTTCTGTGTTCTCCAAATCTAAGAACTGAGTTCCCACATTGTGGGCCCACTTGCCACCTGACGCCTTGGTGAGAGGATGTGGCCCAGGGGCGGCAGAGAACCACACCGGGGTCTGTGCCTTAACCAAAGCTCCACCCTCACCTCGTCCCTGGCAGACAAGCTCCAGCACAACTGGCCCCCACTGGAGCCACCGAGGCAGAGTAAGGGCTGGATATCAGGAGGGAGTAACACTTTGTCCTCTCTAGAACTTTTGGTGGTACAGAGGTACTTCAGTCCTTCCATTAAAATGTGCAATATCCATATCACTACAGAGCTTGTGATGTGAATGGAGCGATGACAGTAGCCAGTATCTGTCCCTCCTCTGTGCCAGGTTTGGGCTAAGCACTTCACCTATGCTGGCCCATCAATGCCTCATGGATACCTCGGAACTACCAGCAGAGGCAGGTATCATTCCTACTTCAAGGGAGGCTCAGAAGTCAAACAATTCTCCAGGTTCCATCAAGCTAATAAGTGGTATAGCTGGAAACCACGTAGTAAGGCTGTCAGATTTCAGAAGTCATGCTACACTGCCCATCAATACGATCCCTAAGCAAACTGTTAGAAACATTTAAAAAATAACTTCTAAGGCCCTATTTTGATTATTACTTTATAATCATCTAGCTGAATAACTAGCTCAGTCTCTACATCCTGTCTGAAGTAACTACAGGGAACAATTTTACAAAAGCTGCCGTGGTCATTTCCAGCACAGACTTGAAAGAAGAGGATGCTGGGGTGGGCAGGCTAAGATCTGGGTCCCTTTTACCATCTGGTTTCCTACATCAGTAGGGAGGCCAGGAGGTCAGCATGCAGGCCAGGAGGGCACTGCCGGCAGACAGCTTTGTTCACGCTCCTCAACAGGCAAAGCCCAGCAGCAGTTTCTGCCTGCCAGCTTCAGCAAGGCCCTGTCCCTCCCTGAACACATCCTCTTCCCTGAATAGTCTTAGCGCTGGCTGAACACTCAAGAGAGGACTCACAGTAGGAGGCAAGGGTGCAGCCACACAAGTGGGCCCCAGGAAGCCAGGCCCTGTGTTTTCAGCTCACCACACAGGGGCTGTTTCTCTAATGACAGCACCATGCCACCCTCAGCACCCCCAGGGCTTCTGTAAGTACTGTGCTGGCAGGAGGTGAGCGTCCAGGGAGGCTGCAATACAATGATAGTGGAGGATTCTGTGTTGCTCTTACTCATGACTGGGTCTGTTTAGAGCAACGGCAGAAGTCTCCTGTCTGGGAAGCTGCTAGGCCCACAATTAGGGAGGCTGCACGCTTCTCTGCCAAATTCAGCTCACGGGGAATGAGTTTTCAAGCCCCAGCTCTGTCCACAGTGTTTCTTACAGGAACTGACTCTGAGTCATTGCATAAGCTCCTCTGGGGTGATGAGGCCTTTCCTAATAAGGCACAAGGGAAAACTGGTCACTGGGAATAAGGCTGTCCACAGATGTGCTGCTCTACTGGCTCCAGAAGCCAGGAAAAATGAAGGCAGGGAACAAGAAACACACGAAGCACCAGGGCAGGAGAGGAGGCAGCTTCATTTGCATCTTCCAGTTTCCCAGTTCTGCTGCTGCAAAACTAGCAGTGCCATCTGCCAAAGGGAAGGATCCTGGGGCCACCCCTAGAGAGCTAGCTCCCACTCACCACCCGACTCCTCTGTTTACCTCTTTGGGTCTTGCTGATCCTGCTTGTTTGCCCATCCCGTCCCGTCCTTGGGTACTATCACGATGTTGGGGTCGTTTCCTTTGTTTTCAGACTTCAAGCTCGGCAGGTTTGCAGGCGGTGGCATGCGCCGGGCTGCGGCAACTTTCCCAAGACTCTGTAAGCCATGTCTAGGAATAACTGTAGGGAGAGGGGCAGGGAACAGACACCATGCAGAAAAGTCACAGAAGAAGCCTGACACATTCAGCTGTTCTTTCAAACTCTAAGTGATCATGACAAAGCTAACCAAACAAAAAGCAAGGGGCAGACCAGCAGTGGAACAAATGTTTGGCATCACTTTAGTCACTTCATAAGCTCTCCACTGACGACTACAGGGACAAAGGAGCTGCTGAAACCTGTACAAAGGCTTCCATTTCACTAGTGGGCAGGACAAGGCTCGGGGACTTTATGACATGGGTTAGGAGCCAGGTCCAGGAACCTCCAGCTGACACAGGAAACGCCTCTCTGCAAGTTGAGACAGCTCTGGTCTCATTACAGACAGCTCTGCCTAGACCCAAACCAAGACTGAACAGGGGCCCTTCGACATTCATGAAGTCTTCATGGAGTGTGGACAGGATCAGTATGAACTTTTCCAACAAGTTCCAGAATATCAAGAACCATAAAAGCTAAAAAGGCTAATAACACACCAGGCGTGGTGGCACACGTGTAATCCCAGCACTTTGGGAGGCTGAAGCGGGCAGATCACAAGGTCAGGAGATCGAGACCATCCTGGCCAATATGGTGAAACCCTGTCTCTACTAAAAATACAAAAATTAGCCAGTCTCATAACCTGGTCTCAAAATAAATAAATAAATATTTAAAGACAAATATTTTTTTCTTTTTTTGAGACAGAATCTTGCTTTGTCGTCCAGGCGGGAGTGCAATGGCAACATCTCGGCTCACTGCAACCTTCGCCTCCCGGGTTCAAGCAATTCTCTGCCTCAGCTTCCTGAGTAGCTGGGATTATAGGTGCCTGCCACCATGCCCAGCTAGTTTCTTTTTTGTATTTTTAGTAGAGACGGGTTTCATCATCTTGGCCAGGCTGGTCTTGAACTCCTTACCTCATGATCCACCTGCCTCCGCCTCTCAAAGTGCTGGGATTACAGGTGTGAGCCACCTCGTCCAGCCAAAAAAAAAATTGTTTTAAGGTTAACACTAATGTATATTAAGTCTCATTCTACCCATCAGGATAAAAATATCCACAGTTCAATAAGGTAATTAGTGGAGAAATAATTCCACTACAGGAAGAATCAGCATGCTCAAGGCTCTGAAATCACACCTCAAGTAGAAAATGGAGGGTGATTCTACACGCATGCCCAGAAGTCTGGTGTGCCAGGACCATACTGTCTAACCAGGTGGGGGACTCTGGCTTTCCGGAGTTTGTCACTAGAAGAAAGTCTGAGGAACTGGCCTTGAACCCCGGGCCTTACCTGAGGATCTAATTGCGTCTACTGATTTTCCTTTATATTTATCAAACAGGCTGAGAGTCGAATACTTGCTTTTCCCATCCTTGCCCTTGGTAATTTGCCCCAAACGATCGGACATTGCGATGAAATGTCATCTAGTAAAGAAATTTTTCTTGGCACCGCTCCCGATCTGCCTTTGAAATAGAGAAGAAAAAAAAGTGTCACTCCAGCAGAACCTCTGACCCAGTGGAGTGAATTCTTCAGGAATCATGGACCTCCTTGAAGACCGGAAGACAACTTTGGACTGTCCTTAGAAAAGTGCTCTCACTGTCCCCAAGGCTGTTCATTCACATTTACAGGGCATTTTGAAGATACCTGGAGGCAATCTGTGGAGCACTCCAAGTCCCCACCTGCTATTCAGTCCTCTCACTGAGTTTGGTGGAGTCTACTACACACCAACCACGCTGACATGTAAACTTCAACAAAGCCATCTCCAAGTCAAGGACAGTTCCAAGACGCAAAAATGAATGCTCAGTACCTGTAGGACATCCATGTATAACATCGAAAATAAGGCTAGCAGAATAGGGGAGGTACACTTACACCACGCTGTTCATCTTAAAGACAAGCAAAACCAAATCAAAGGAGGGCAACCAAAGAATTATCCTTCAGAAATAATTGGGTATATGCACTTTTCAAAATAAACAACTAGTACCCAGAGAGAAAACATCTGCTCAGGCAACAAAAGTGGTCTCTAAGGTACATGCATGGAAAAGAGAAAGCAAGAACTCCCTAGGGCTGGCGAGGGAGACTACATGAGGGCTATACCATCTGCACCTACCCCCCTCAACCTTTGTTTTGGAGACAGAGTCTTGCTCTGCTACCAGGCTGGAGTGTAGTTGCTCGACCTCAGCTCACTGAAACCTCCACCTCCTGAGTTCAAGCAATTCTCCTGCCTCAGCCTTCCAAGTAGTGGAATTACAGGAATGTGCCACCACGCCCAGCTATTTTTTTATATTTAGTAGAAATGGGGTTACACCATGTTGGCCAGATGGTCTCAATCTCTTTGACCTCATCATCTGCCCACCCTGGCTCTCCCAAAGCGCTGGGATTACAGGCATGAGCCACCGCACCCGACCTGCTTGCCCCGTTCAAGGGAAAACCTTGAAAAGATCTCCGAGAAAGAAGCTTGCTTCTTTCTTCTCTCACTTTCTAATGTTCTATAGGTGTCCGTGAGTCAATTAGCAGTCTCTCCACCAGTTCATTCATTCACTCACTCATTCATTCATTCAAATACTAAGTGACTGGCTGGGCATGGTGACTCACGCCTGTAATCCCAGCACTTTGGGAGGCTGCGGTGGGCAAATCACTTAAGGTCAGGAGTTCGAGACCAGCCTGGCCACCATGGTGAAATCCCCTGTCTACTAAAAATACAAAAATTAGCCAGGTGTGCTGCCTTTTATTCCATACCCAACCTTGGCAATAGGTTCTAAACTTTCTTACCAAAAAACAGAAACACTTGATGGGCTCATGCCTGTAATCTAGCTACTCAGGAAGGCTGAGGTGGGAGGACTACTTGAGGCCAGAAGTTTGAGACCAGCCTAGTCAACAGAGCAAGACACTGTCTCTAAAAAAATTAAAATAGGCCAGGTGTGGTAGCTCACACCTATAATCCACTTTGGGAGGCTGAGGTGGGTAGATCACCGGAGGTCAGGAGTTCGAGACCAGCCTGGCCAACATGGCAAAACCCCATCTTTACTAAAATTACAAAAATTAGCCGGGCGTGGTGGTGCATGCTTATGATCCCAGCTACTGGGGAGGCTGAGACATAAGAATCGCTTGAAGCCAGGAGGCGGAAGTTGCAGTGAGCTGAGACTTCGCCACTGCACTCCAGACTGGGTGACAGAAGATTTCATCTCTAAATAAATAAATAGCAGAGCATGTTGGTGTGCACCTACAGTCCCAGCTACTTAGGCGGCTGAGGCAGGAGGATCACCTGAGCCCAGGAGCTTGAGGCTGCAATAAGCTACGATCAGGCCACTGCACTCCAGCCTGAGCAACAGAGGCAGATCCCATCACTTAAAAAACAAAACTTGTGTGACCCTCACTTCTCCCTGGAAAACAAAGCTAAAGCAATAATTTAAGGCATGTGGATAACATGTCTTCAACGACATAATGGCAACAACTATGATCCCTCATTTTGTCACTGACTGGTAAAAGGCACTTGGTGGTAGCTGCGGAAGCAAGGCTTGCCATTTCACCATCTTGTTCTGACACCATGCAGGCCAGGAGGAACACACCCATGTTGTGGGGAGGAAATATGTACCCTGAAGGATGATTTTAAAGATAAAACTCTACAGTATATTGTGATCCAAATAAAACACAGGGAACTGAAACCGATTACAAACAGGGGCCAAAACAAGTGAGATGAAAGATGCTGACTGAGCCAGTCCCATGTCAAACATGCAAGTGTGCAAACCATCCTTTCATTCATTTAACAGGTACTGACTGATACCTAAGATCTGCCAGTCACTGAGGGACAGATGCACATGCAGTTCCTATCAGGAAATGCTCACAAAGAACGCAGGAAGATGGATGCTGAGAGATGAGCAGTCATCAGTCGGATCTGTATGAGCAGGGGACACAACCAAGTGGCCAAGACTGCACCCTTCTTCGAGGAACTTCTCTCCTCCCCACATGGCTTCAGCCATCCTGGTTGGTTACTTAACTCCCTTCCCGCACCCAAATCTCAGTTTATTCAGCTGCGGCCATGGGCCAAGGAATACCAGGGTGTTTGAAAATGTGTAGGAGCATTTTTGATGTCACAATGATGTGAGTGCCGCCCACATTCAGTGGCCAAGCCCAAGGATGCTGACTGTACTAGCGTGTGTAGGAGAGTCTGGCACAATGAAGAAACATAACAGCAAAAGCGCTTCCAAGAGCTCACTGCCTCCAAGTTACCTGCCAGCAGCCACTTGACCCCAGTAGCCCTCCCCAGACCCCACTTCCTGCAGCAGAGCAAAGGGCAGCAATGCTCAGGATGGGAGTCAGTCCCACATGCCCGATTCTGATTGTGGTGCCCAGGACCTGTCTGCTTCCTTGCCCTGGGGTCCATGGACCATTTTAAATCTCCCTCCCTGAGGCTAGGTCTAGTGTGTTTCTGTCCCACTCCCCAAAAGTCATAACTAATAAGAGCATCCCTCCCTGAGCTAGACTGCAAGCCTCTTGAGGACAGAGCGAGATCCTGTCTCAAAAACAAAAACGATAACAACAACAACAAAATTAAAGGCAAGAGAAAAAAAGATTTACCAGCCATTCTGATTTAACAAATCAGGCATGTGAAGATTTCACATTGTATAATTTCTTTTCTTTCTTTTTTTCTGAGACAAAGTTTCTCCCTGTCGCCCAGGCTGGAGTGCAGTAGCACCATCTCAGCTCACTGCAACCACCACCTCCTGCCTCAGCCTCCTGAATAGCCGGAATTATAGGTGTGTGCCGCCACGTTGGAGGTAGAGGTTGCAGTGAGCCAAGATTGTGCCACTGCACTCAGCCTGGGCTAATTTTCTGTATTTTTAGTAGAGACAAGATTTCGCCATGTTGCCCAGGCAGGTCTCAAACTCCTGGCCTCAAGTGATCCGTCCACCTCAGCTTCCCAAAATGCTGGGATGAAAAGCGTGAGCCACTGTGCCTGACAACATCAAATGATTTCTTAAATCAAATGTCAAGTTTTTTCCTTTTTGTTGAGACAGAGTCTCACTCTGTCACCCAGGCTGGAGTGCAGTGGCAAGATATCGGCTCATTGCAACCTCCAC
>NW_016107569.1:528429-554088 GCF_001604975.1 Cebus imitator
TGCAGCGAGCAGAGATTGCACCACTGCACACCAGCCCAGGTGACAATGCAAGACTGTCTTAAAACAAACAAAAAATCTTGCTCAAACATGAGACATCGTCCCGGGAATTTAGAATTGTGCTTAAGAGATGTTAGTTTGTCTACAACTGTTGCTTGGACTATGTCCTCCCAGTAAATTCAACCACCCAACAAACAGTAACTGGGCATCTCTTATGTTCCAGGTAAAATGTTTTCCACCCCTTCCAACCACAGAGCCTTGGTGAAGCCAGTACAAGAAACACATCAGTCTAACATCTGCACTTAACCCATCTGTACAATTTTTTCTTTATTGTCCCCCTTTTTTTTTTTTTTTTTTTTTTTTTTGAGACAGAGACTCACTCTGTCACCTAGGCTGGAGTGCAGTTGCACAATCTTGGCTCACTACAACCTCCGCCCTCCTGGGTTCAAGCAATTCTCCAGCCTCAGCCTCCCAAGTAGCTGGGATTGTTACAGGTGTGTGCCACCACACCTGGCTAATTTCTGTATTTTTAGTAGAGACGAGTTTTCACCATGTTGGCCAGGCTGGTCTCAAATTCCTGACCTCAAGTGATCTGCCCACCTTGGCCTCCCAAGTGCTACGATTACAAGCGTGAGCCACCGCACTCAGCCAGTGCCCCCCACCTTTTAACCAAGTTTTGCACTTGTCGGGCACACTGTTGGCCTCTCTAGACCTCAGTTTTCTCATCTACTGAAGGGGTGGCCTAGCCAAGCACTGGCCCTAAAATCAAGCCCATCAATGTTGACAACCGACAGCCACAGAAATAGAAATGGTTTACTGGCCGGGCAAGGTGGCTCACACCTGTAATCCCAGCACTTTGGGGAGCTGAGGTGGGCAGATCACTTGAGCCCAAGAGTTCAAGGCCAGCCTGAACAACATGGTGAAACCCCATCTCTACTAAAAATACAAAAAAATTAGCTGGGCATGGTGGTGCATGCCTGTAATCCCAGCTACTGGCGAGGCTGGGGCAGGAGAAGTATTGAACTGAACCTGGGGGGTGAAGGTTGCAGTGAGCCAAGATTGGGCCACTGCACTAAAGCCTGGGCAACAGAGGGAAAAATCTGTCTCAAAAAACAAAACACACACACACACACACACACACACACACCCTAGAAAGGAGATGGCAGCCAAGCGTGGTGACTCACACCTATAATCCCAGCACTTTGGGAGGCCGAGGTGGGTGGATTGCCTGAGGTCGGGAGTTCGAGACCAGCATGACCAACATGGAGGAACCCTGTCTCTACCAAAAATACAAAAAATTAGCCGGGTGTGGTGGTGCATGCCACCTACTCGGGAGGCTGAAGTAGGAGAATCACTTGAACCCGGGAGGTTGCAGTGAACCAAAATCACGCCACTGTACTTTAGCCTGGGCAATAAGAGCAAAACTCCACCTCAAAAAAAAAAAGAAAAAGAAAATGGCTTACTGTGGAATCCGCCACTTCTTACAAGCCTGGGAAAAGATCCTATTTTCCTATATAAACTTAGGATACCAACAAGCAACCAGGCAAGTCACTGGTGCAGTGAATGAAAGCAGCCCCTACAAGGACAATCACACTCTCCACAGTGAAGACTGCACTGGTGGAGATACTTTCAGCCTTGACGTTCCTCAGAGCAGGGGCTGGCAAACTACAGTCAGCCTGAAGAAAAATAAGCAAGAGGCCATCTGTGGCCCACAAAACCTCTAACAGTTACTGCCTGTCCCTTTACAAAGTGTTTATGCACATCTGCTTTAGAGCAGTTGAGAGACCTTTCACTGGACACAACTCCAAAATAAAACCGAATGATTAGGATTTCCTCCCACTGTAGGATCTCAACTGACCTGGCGAGTGTGAGGCCAGGCCCCGCCCACGACCATCTGGCTGCACTGCCTGCCAGCTGAATTTCACAAACATCAGGCCAGTTAACAGGGCTTTGCTGTGCTTCAAATACCTGCCGAGTTTCCATCCATCAACACACACGCATACCCCAAGCTAACCTAACCCATCTGACGGCAGGAAGAAGGCACTGGTGAGCATCCAAGTGTGAACCAAGAAGCCGGCTAAGGCAAGAGAACAGCTCTCTGGTGTGTCTGAGGCTTTTCCATCCAACTCTGACTCATCCCTGCATCACCCTCTGGGTCTGTGGGATTAGACACCAGGTCCTCACAGGCCTGAGTTGAACCTGGCTCACGGCCACGGCTTTACCTCACGTTCTCTCCCTTTTGAGGCAACAGAATTCTTTTTCTCCCCAAACAAAATCTGATTTGGAAGCTCAGTATGACATATGAAGTAGACACAAGCCCACGAGGCATGCTGGGAGGAAGTCCTGCCTGCATGCCCCCTTGCTGCAAGCCCTCCTTTCCCACAGCAGCCACCTAGAGACACTGCCACGGAGAGCTAGAGCATTCTGAAATTTGCCAGCCTAAAAGAAAATATTGCCATTAGGCAGATGAAAAAAGGGCCTAAAACCCATATGAAGATAGATCTGGGAACAAATGAATGGAGGAAAGAACACCAAAAAAGAATCCAGGTTGCATATTCTGGCACATAACCTAAAGAAGTGCGCCCAGGCTTTGCTGGAACAAAAACAACCAGAAAGATTCGCCAACAACGGCAACTTCATATCCAAGCCCCGCCTCTTCAGACAGCGCCTGCCTGGCCAACAGGTTCCTGCTATCTGTCCACCAGAGGGAACATCTCTGCCCTGTATCAAAAGCCACTTCCGGGTAACAGGATTCATTTCACTGCACTTGAGTGCCAGCCAGTGTCAGATGCCTGACCAGGACACTGGGATGACCTGTCTCTCACCAGGAACCACGACGGCTCCATGGCTCCGCATTTGGGGTGCTAAGTGGCTGCCAGCATTCTGAGGGCCAGGCACCCTCCTGCTAAGCGCTCATGTGCTCTACTCCCCTTCACAGCAGCACTTTCTGGAAGTTTGACAGAGAGCAACATTAAGGTTCAGTCAGTCAGGACTGAAAAGTAATGCACCCAAGGTCACAAGGCTGCCCAGTGCAAGGCCAGTCTTGGAGCCCAGGCTGCACCAGACGCCAGGCTGCAGACTAAATGCCCTGCGACCTGGAGTCTGCTTTCCCAGTGGGAGCGCAGGTGCAGATATGAAAGGCGGCACGATGGGTTGTGATGTGAGTCAACCCAGGCTCAACAGCTGCTTTCTGGCCAACTGCACAGATGATGGTGCCGTCGGACAGCTTCAAAAACAAGCAGTTTATTTACACCATGCCACCAATAGCCAGATTCACACCCAATGCAAATCCAATCCCGACTCTTTTCACAGGAGGGCACCTGGAGATTTCATGGCTCTTTCCTCCACTCACAATAGAGACAAAGGCCCAAGGCCTGACCTCAGGGGAACATAGTGAGTGCTGCAAAGTGCCCTGGCCATGAGGCTGGAGGCAGTGAGAGAGGAAGGTGGAATGTCTCTTTACAGAAGGAACAGAAATATCCCACTGCTAGACAAAACATACCAAAAATCATGATTCGACAGGAATGGAAATTGACATCAGGCTGGATAAACACTTCAGGAAATAACTATGTGGGCCAAGAAGGACGTGGCCATGGGACACTTTACTTGTTAAGTCTCAGTCAAGAACCATCACCATGAAATCCAGGGACAAGATTAAAGAAGTCTATCCTCCTCCAACACACCAATCAATGTCCGGCAAAAAGAACTTGGACATAAGAAAGGCAACCTCACCTACTTCAAATACTCAAATGTTTACTGACCAATGCTGTGCCAAACCCCAGGTCACTTGGTGCTGGGGACATGGACACATGAGACTCCACCCTACACTCCCTCAGCAGGAGAGATCTGCAAACTTTGTAAAGGACCAGACAGTAAATGTACTCGGCTTTGCTGGCCACACAGAGCCAGTTTCTGCTGCAAGTGCTCAACTCTGCCTGACACTGTTGTTGCAGCATGGAAGTAACCCCAAATAATACATAAACAAAGGGGCACAGCAGTATTTACAAAACCAGGAGGTGGGCTGCAATCGGGGCTACAGTTTGCTGCCTTCTGGTTCAGTGAAGCAAGCATGGGCATGAATACACTGCAATATGATGATGAACTTGTGTGCACACCCGAGTATGGGAATCCTAGCTGGATTTGAGGGGACGCTTCTGCTGCCTCACTCAGTAACGGCACGACCCAACCACCACACCTCCAGCGTGCAGAAGCTCCTTATGTGGCACAGTCAGAAAAAGCAGGGGAAGGCTGGGCATGGTGGCTCATATGTAATCCTAGCACTTTGGGAGGCTGGGGTGGCGGATCACCTGAGGTCAGGAGTTGGAGACAGGCCTGGCCGACATGGCAAAGCCCTGTCTCTACTAAAAATACAAAAATTAGCTGGACGTGGTGGTGCACACCTGTGATCCCAGCTACTCGGGAGGCTGGGACAGGACCTGCTTAAACGGAGGAGGCGGAGGTTGCAGTGAGACGCGATCACGTCCCTGTCCTCCAGCCTGGGTGACAGTGCAAGATTCCATCTCAAAAAAAAAAAAAAGGGAGAGAGAAGAAAAGAAAAACAGAGGTGGCTTTCAAAGAGCCCTAAAGCACGCACCATTTCTCTGTTCCCTAGGAGCCAGGCGTTGGCCCATCTGGAAAGCTGAAGCCTGGGCTTGGCCGTAGCACAATCCAGGCATTCCACCTGCAGAAGCCCAAATGAGTGAGGTCCCTGCAGAATGCTGCACAAACTCTCCAAGAATAAACGGCCTGAAAATAAGGTTTGAGGAAACACAAGAGCAGGGGAAGTGTGGTTCCTGGTAACCCAGTGTTCCTTATGGGAGACATGAACCACCCCCAGAAGACCACGCACCCCGAGGAGACAGCACATATAGGAAGCAACAAATTTAAAATAGGAGAAAAACAAAAACAAAGAAGCACTGAGGTGTGTGGTGGGGACACAGAAACACTCCCCACTCCCAGTCGGGGGTTCTCTGGTACTTAGTTGCAAGACCCTTGCTGAAACCACATGGTCGGCTGGGTCCCCCTCCACCAGAGCCATGGCTCATACAGCAACATAGACCATGGGAGCACCTGCTCGCACACGTTCCACATCATGATCAAGTCCAGACCCCCCAGTTCAACACGCCTCCACCCGGACTCTTCCCCACCCCACCCCAAGCAGCCTCAACTCTGAAACCCTGGGTTTGCATCTCACTTCCACTCCACACTGACTATGACGTGAGTTCTATTTCCTTGTGGATTAAGATGAACGTACCATGTTCACCTCCCGCCTCCCAGGTCTGCTGTAAGGAATAAATGAGAGAACAAAGACCCCACACTTGACCCAGCGCTTGTCCTCACTCGACAACAGCAGCTGTCACCTCACCATGGCTCTGCTCTTGTTCTGCCGCCCACACCAATGTCAGTTTTCAACAGCACTCATCTCTCCAGACTCCAGTGCAGCCAGGGAAGCCTCCGTTCCCCAACAGGGCTGCTCAGGTGGTTCTGGGCAGACCAGGCACCTGTGTTTCTACCTCCTCCTGTGCACCGGGGACCCGTCCCCACGTTGGTGTCTCATAGCTTAAGGGTGCTGGTACAGACAGCAGACCTTAAAACACCACGAGGACAAACTCCCGGATGTTTAGGATCTGCTGGCAGACCCCTTTAATTAATTCTCAGGAAGACAGAGATGCAGGGTGATTCTCAGAAAACCCTCTGGAGAGAGACACTCCACTGTGACTAATTTAAACCACACTAAACTGCCCCAGTTTCAAGGCTTCCCACTTGAGGGCAATAAGCGCAGCTACTCACTGCAGTCACCCTCTGATGTTACAATAGATGGCCTTACGGAAGTGGATTATCTCAGTCCTGCTCCCTTCTTTCTCCATCACATTTTTTAGTAACAAAGGAATATATGTTTGATACAGAAAAACTATAAAGCTTTAAAAAATTACAGAAAAGTATCACCCCTAAACCAGCTCCCAGATTAGATCCCTGGATCTCTCTTCACCAGCACACATAGGAAGCAATTTCACTGAAATTCCGGGTGCTGTCACTCTGCGAGACTCATCATCTGCCTCCTACCAGTGTTCTATTGTGTTTTCACTTCCTATTTCAAAAGAGTTCAGCAGTAAGGGTCATAAAACACTGTGTATTATTTCTAAACACATTTGCTATTCGTTTTTTAGAACTACAAAAATCATTTTAAAGAAAACCTAGGATGGCAGAAAGGCTGAGCTGAGTGCAAGCACACGGAAGAAGGCCATGTCCTAGCCAGCTGCAGCTGTCCCTGGCTTACCCGGCAGCGCCACTGTTTACACCCAAAGCCTTTCCCCTGTAGGAATGACGTCACCTGGAGCAAGCTGGAATCTGGGCACAAGAGAAGAGGACAAATCAGGCTGGCCTGTCTCTGGCAGCAAGTGACTTCCTTTAGCCCAGGAGAAAGCATTCCTCCCCATGTTCCTAAACCCTATGTCCTCACAGAGATTCACAGAAAAAAACACAGGACAGTAAAGAAACCGACATCGGTCCCATCATTCTCCAAATAATAACCACCACTGACTCTAAACTCCCGCCTAACCTCCAGGTAACTAGCGGCTTCTCTACGGCAAACACTCCCTATAGAGGATGAACCCCCTTTGCAGGCAGTAGCTTTCTCTACACACAAACTTCCAGAAGGAAGAAGGGGCTGAGGGCCAAATGTCACCTCCTGCACTTACTGTTCTCTCAACAAAGTGGGGACAGGCCGCTGCTTTAGAAGAGATGATGATCCCCTGGTATGACACCAGCACGCTGATGCAATGCTCCTTGGCATGGAGGAGTGCAGCAGATAGGGGTGGTTACGCCATTACCCCCTGCAGCTGGTTGAACTCTCTGCCTCCGGGGCTTTGGGCTGCCCTTCTCAAGAGGTCTGGAGAGAGGGACAGAGAGGTTCACCGTCTATATGTGTAAGAAGGTTGTACCAATGACCAGACATCAAAACCAGCCTTACCTCTGGGCCTCACCATGTTCTGCAGCCACCACAGCAAATGGCAGTTCTCCAAGTTCTGACACAAAAAGCCAAGCTCAATCATGGGGAAAAGGCAGCAGAGTGGTGCTCTGACAAAAGTACCCCCACACTCATGTACATAAAGAGGGCTGTGCATGCATCTCCATGTACACACATCCCAGAGACAGCCCTTAACTCAATTCCATCTGACTCGCAGACACACTATTTAGAATGCAGGGGGCTTCTGGTTTAAACATGGCAGAAGGACTGAGGGCTTGTACAGCTCATCCTTCCAAAAACCCCTAAAATTAAAACAAACATCAAAGAACCCAAACAACAGGGGCAGTTTTGGCAAAGAGTCGGCACAAGTATGAACAGATTTAACAGACTAAAAGGCGCCACGAGGACGGCAGAGGAGAAAACTTCCCTTCACTCACAATATCAGAAGGCTCAGGAGGGCCTAGGAGGTGGCCGCTACCTTGCACGAAAGGGGAAGGCGGCAACGCAGAGGTGGGGGAAATGGCTTCAGGCTGCATGTGCAACAGCTAGACACTCACAGCCCCTTCCCTCTCCCACTGGATAATTAAACAAGAGAAGTCTAGACTTAAGAACACAGGGTCAGAGGGGGAAGAGGTGGGGAAAGGAGACCCCCAAAAAAGCTAAGAGAAAACCTGAGTGGCAAACCTCAGAAACCTCGGGCCCCTCACTTCTGCCACTCCTCACAGGAGGGCAGCAGACAAACAACATACCACCCTCCACTCCCCAGCAAAGGTGAGGGAGTCTTCTCTTGAAAAACCAGCCCCAGAGAAAGAAAAACTATACGTACCAACATGGGACTCAAGAAATGAAAAGGCCAGCCTCCCACGCAGGCACCCACACTGAAGAGCCCACTCAGCTTCCAATCAGCTGTGTGTGCCAGAGACCACAGGTATCTGAGATATGACCAACTAAAAGACAGATATCAAATAAATAGACAAAATAACAGAGGAAACAGACAATGCCAGGGACCAAAGATTAAAACTATATATCATAAAAATAATATCCTCAGATAATTAAGAGAAGATACCGAATCCATGAAATAAACATGTTTATTTTTTCCCCTTAAAGGAAAACTAGAAAACAAGAATCACCCTAGTTAGAATTAAGTGATAGTCCAAACCCCATAACCTCAGGATAATCATGAAGAAGGCATCTGACAAATCCCAACCGAGAAACACTCTACCAAATAACTGATCAGTACACCTCAAAACTGTCAAGGTCATCAAAAACTCAGCTGTCACAGTCTAGTGGAAACTACGGGGACATGACTAAATTTAATGTGGAACCCTGAAACAGAAAAAAAGACACTGGGTACAAGCTAATAACATCTGAATAAAACGTAAACTTTAGTCAATAATAACGCATCAATACTGGTTGTTATAAGTAAAATTTTGATGCCACAAAAGAAATAGCATTCGAAGATATGTCCTCTCAGCAAGGCAGTTTACTTCCAGAGAAGGGTGAAGGGCACATGGACAGAGCAATGATGGCTGCTGCATGCAGCATCATTGGACAAGGGGGTAGGGGTACTTACACTTAGACAAGGGGGTCGTCCCTACTGCTGTGTCGTCCCCTACTGGCTAGGGTTAGACCACACAAGCTAGACTAATCTCGACTGGCTATTTAAAAAGAGCAGGGGTCCAAGCTAGAGTGGCAGGGTGGGTGTTTTGGTAGTAAGGACAGTTATGGATGTGTCAGAGCAGGTAGCCATGGATGATCAGGTGACCAGGATGGGTCAAGATGGACCTGGGGGAGGGGGAGCAGATGTGAACTACCGAAGAACCGGTGGAGAAAGCCGTTTACTGGAAGTTAAACGTTAAAACAGAGATTTAAAGAAGAGAGCTGAACATACACACTGATTCTTTGACGAGAAACTCGGGGTTCCCTATAACATGGTTCATTAGTTGTGACGAATATAACATACTAACGTAAAATGTTTATAATGGGGGCAAACTGGGAGTAGGTTATATGGGAACTCCAACTTTTCTGTACATCTAAACTACTCCAAAGCAAAAAAAAATCCAATTAGAAGAGCTGGAAGAGCAAGCCAAGCAAATCTCAGAAAATCAACAATGTATAAATGCTAGTCACACCCTACCCACTAAATCAAAGGATTAGTCCAGGAGTCCAGATTTAACTAGGAGTTCCAGAAACACGGGGGTGGGGTGGGGGGAAGGAAGAGAAGAAATTATCAAGTAGAAAATGCCAAAAATAATTCCCAGAGTGCAAGTAGCCAAGTAGCCAAGACTTCAAAGGCCCACCAAGTGCTCACAACAATGGATGTAAAAACAACACAAGGTACGACGTGAAATTTCAGAATGTTAGAGATACAGTTCCAGAACCTAAAAGCTTCTAAAAGGCATCCTTCCTCCAAAAGAGGAAGATGAGAACAATCTTCCAGGGAGAACAATCAGAATGACAAAGAGTTTTGAGAAGTAACAACGATGGAGACTTCTCACCAGCATCACTACCCTTTCTGGGAAATGACTTTCAATCTAGAATCCAATACTGAGCTGACCAAGTCAAGTACAGGGAGAGGAAAAGACTTTTTCAGACTTACATAAGAACTCAAAGCACTGTTTCTCTTTTTTTTTTTTTTTTGAGATAGAGTTTCGTTCTGTCACTCAGGCTGGAGTGTAATGGTGCGATCTCAGCTCACTGCGACCTCAGCTCACTGCGACCTCCACCTCCTGGGTTCAAGTGATTCTCCTGCCTCAACCTCCTGAGTAGTTGAGATTACAGGCATGCACCACCATGCCCAGCTAATTTCTGTATTTTTAATGGGGTTTCACCATGTTTGCCAGGCTGGTCTCGAACTCCTGACCTCAGATGATCCACCCGCCTCGGCCTCCCAGTGCTGGGATTACAGGCATGAACCACTGCACCCAGCAAAACGGGATTTTTGTAAGAGAGCAGACAGGCAATGTCACTGGGCCCATCCCTGTCTGCCTACCCAGCAGTTAATTCTCCCTTCCTCCTTCCTGATGGAGCCTGAGGGAAGCTGACCCAGCCCCAGGGAAGGGGATCCTGGCCTAAGAGAACACCAGCTACCATTCAAATGACAGGTTCAGAACGGGTACACCCAAATAATCTAAAACCTGTCTACTTCTGGACTTGCAATTACTTGAGTCAATGAACATCCTTATTGATTAAGATAGTTGCCGGCGGCTGGGGCCGAGGTGGGTGGATCACCTGAGGTCAGAAGTTCGAGACCAGCCTGACCAATATGGTGAAACCTCATCTCTACTAAAAATACAAAAATTAGCTGAGTATGGTGACACACACCTGTAGTCCCAGCTATTTGGGAGGCTGAGACAGGAGAATTGCTTGAACCCAGGAAGCAGGTGAGCCAAGACTGGGCCATTGTACTCCAGCCTGGGCAACAGAGCGAGACTCTGTTTCAAAAAAAAAAAAAAAGACAGTTGCTGTCATGATGTCCAAATTATCTAACCAACACAAACAGAATCCAGGAAATAAGGACTCACTGTGGAGAGACAAAAACAAGTCCAGAATGACGACCAACAGAAGCCCAAGATGGCAGCCAGGCACAATGGCTCACACTTGTAATCCCAGCACTTTGGGAGGCCGAGGTAGGTGGATCTCCTGTGGTCAGGAGTTCAAGACTAGCCTGGCCAATATGGTGAAACCCTATCTCTACTAAAAATACAAAAATTACCTGGGCGTGGTGGTGGGCACTTGTAGTCCCAACTACTTGGAGGCTGAGGCAGGAGAATTGCTTGAGCCCGGAGGCAGATGTTGCAGTGAGCCAAGATCATGCCACTGTACTCCAGCCAGCCTGGACGACACAGCAGAAACTCCACTTCAGAAAAGAAAAAAGAAAAAAAAGCAGCCCGAGATGGCAGCCACACCACCAGCCAGAGGGCAACAGTCCTGGTAAGAGCCAGACAGAGGTTTCTGTAGAAACAAACGAGATGGATTATCTACCATTTCCAGGCAATTAGAAATTAGTATTGATTGCATTTCATTGGAGCAATGTAAAAAGTAAAAGATACAGCCAAGTGCAGTGGCTCACACCTGTAATCCCAGCACTTTGGGAGACCAAGACAAGCAGATCATGAGGTCAGGAGCTCAAGACCAGCCTGACCAACATGGTGAAACCCCATCTCTACTAAAAATATAAAAATTGGCCTGGCACGGTGGTTCACGCTTGTAATCTCAGCTACTCCGGAGGCTGGGGCAGAAGAATCGCTTGAACCCTGGAGGCAGAGGTTGCAGTGAGCTAAGACTGCGCCACTGCACTCCAGCTTGGGTGACAGGGACTCCATCTCAAAAAAAAAAAAAGTAAAAGATACAAACTTTAATGCAGTTCAGTGCATCAGATTTTTCTACTTTAGTGTTTTCTATGCTCAAGGAATTTTGTCTTCTCCAAAATCATGAAGAAATTCTATGTTTTACTCTAGAAGATTTGGTTTATCTTTCATGTTTACCTCCATGATCTACCTAATACTGATTTCTGGATATGATTAGTGATAAAAGGTTCATCTTTTTTTTCCTCACAGAGAGTTCAGTTCTCCCAGTACCTTTTTTGAAAAGGCCATCTTTTCTCTGTCATGTGTCATAAATTAAGTGACTGTCGGTGCACAGTCTGTTTCATGACTGTTCCATCCAATCATCCTATTTATCTTTTTGGCAATACTCCACTGTCTTAATCACTGTAGCTTTTATAAAGTCTGGATATCTGGTAGGATACGTCCTTCAGCTTTTTCTTCAAGAATGCTTTGATTAGTCAGGTGAGGTGGCTCACACCTGTAACCCAGCACTTTGGGAGGCCACGCCAGGAGGAGCTCATGAAGCCCGGAGGAGCTCTTGAAGCCAGGAGTTTGAGATCAGCCTGGGCAACACAGTGAGAGCCCATCTCTACTAAAAATTAGCTGGATGTGTTGGTACATGCCTATATTCCCAGCTACTCGGGAGGCTGAGGCTGGAGGATCTCCTTAGCCTAGGAGTTTGAGGCTACAGTGACCTATAATCATCCCACTGCACTCCAGCCTGAGCAAGAGCAAAACTCCATCTCAAAAAAGAAAGAAAGAAAAAAAAAAAAGAGAGAGAATGCTTTGATTATTCTGGGCGGTTCTGCATTTTCATATAAATTTGAGAATGAGTTTGTCCATTTCCGAAAGAAACAGCAAAAACAAAAGAAAAGTCGCTGTGATTTCCACTAGAATTACAAGGAATCTAGAGGTTAATTTGCAAAAAAGCAACATCTTTACAACCAGAGCAGAACAAGGATGACCCTCACACACCTGGTGCCATCATTGAGAGCTGGCAGCCACCCATACAGCCACCATATGCCCACCTGTGGCCCAGCAACTCTATTCCTAGGTACATGTCCAGCAGTGCGCGCGCACACACACACGCATGCAACATTGAAGGCCACGCCACTGACACTGTTTGGAAGAACTACGGAAATGACCTCAGTCTGTCACAAGAATAAATATTATAACCATATATCCAAAAACCATTCTACAATGAGAACAAATAAACATATACA
Source organism: Cebus imitator (assembly GCF_001604975.1). NCBI lineage: Eukaryota > Metazoa > Chordata > Mammalia > Primates > Cebidae > Cebus > Cebus imitator. Next base: position 540,945 of record NW_016107569.1, read on the forward strand.
ATTACACAGATGAAATTCACATACAAAAAAAACGTTGAATCGAAGGAGACAGACACAAAAGAGCAAGCAGCAGAGCAGGGTCTTTTTAAAACGGCCAAGGGGACCACCCACAATGAAAGTACAAACATTAGGAAAAACAGAAATCTGTCCACCTTGGTAGATCAGCCCATCAAGATCGAGAAGGTCAAGGCAGATGAGTAAACATGTTCTAAAAGTGACTAGACTTTAAGAAAAATCCAGGCCAGGTACAGTGGCTCACACCCGTAATCCCCACACTCTAAGAGTCTGAATGAAGTGGGAGGATCGCTTGAGGTGAGGAGTTTGAGACCCAGTCTAGGCAACATAGCAAGACACCATCTCTACAAATATATATATATTTTTTAAATTACATGGGCATGGTGACATGTGCCTGGGTCCCAGCTACTTGGGAGACTCCCTTGAGTCAGGAGTTTGGGGCTGCAATAAGCCATGACTGTGCCACTACACTCCAGCCTGAGTGACAGAACAAGACCCTGTCTGAAAAGAAATGAAAAAAGAAAAAGAAAAATCCCTAATTCTGAAAAGCAAAAATCTCTGACAACAGTGCAATAAAACAAGACATGATAAAAGTAAAAATAACAATAACCCTAACAGCTGGAAAACTTAACGCTCTCTACTGAAAAACTTAGTGGAATTCAAAACCACAACTGCAGAATATCTAGAAAATAGTACAAATAAAAAATAAAACACTACATAATAAAACTTTATCTCCCCGCCCACGGAGTCTCACTCTGTCACCCAGTCTGGAATGCAGTGGCACGATTTCAGCTCACTGCAACCTCTGCCTCCCAGGTTCAATGATTATCCTGCCTCAGTCTCCCAAGTAGCTGGCATTACAGGCGCGTGCCACCACACTGGCTAATTTTTGTATTTTTAGTAGAGACAGGGTTTCACCATGTTGGCCAAGTTGGTCTCGAACTCCTGACCTCAGGTGATCCTCCCACTTTGGCCTCCCAAAGTGCTGGGATTACATGCCATAACAAAACTTTCAAAGCAAAAATAAATTTGTACTCAGAGGATACCCTAAAAACTAAATTCCTAACAAAAAAGAATGAAATATAAATTAAGCATCTAATTTAAGAAATCAGAAAAAAACCAATGCAATCGAATGTGAGGGAAAGCAGAAACAATGAAGAAAAAGCCTAAAGAGAATTAGGGAATGTAACAAAATATTTGCATAAAACAGCAGTTAGGAATAGGAGCTCCTCCAGTCAGCTGAGGTTCACAAGGAAAAAAGGAAAAGAAAACAACGCATAAAAATAGTGCCTTGAAGCAAGAAACAAACTACTCAGAGAAGGGTATTATGTTAGTACTTCCATGTTATAGACATCAAGGCTCAGCAGCATTAAATAACTGGCCCAGGGTTACTAACATCCAGTTAGTGAATCTAAAACCCTGAACCTGAACCCAGAGTGATCTGACATCCAGACATGCTTGGACAGTGTCAGGCACTGGAAGAACAACGCCTGCTGCCATGATCGGGAGGCCCATGCTGTGGGCCCCAGAGAATAGCCCCGCCTATCCACAGTACTCCCTGGCCCTGCCAATGCTCCAGGGGACCTGCGGTGAATGTGAAGTGCAGGCCTGGCCTGCAGTGGGGTGTGAGCTGGCGCTGGCACTGACATCTTTACTCTAATACAGCATCCCACACCCCCAGAGTCTACACCAGCTCTGGGCTCCTCACCCACAGGGTCTGCCTGGAGCCCCTCTTCATCTAGCTCACAGGCAGGCAGGCTTGGGCTGAAGCCGGAAGAGGACTCTGGTTGGAAAGCTCATCTGCAATGTCCGAGTTCCTGCCTACCTCCCCTTTTGAAGATGCGATTAATTTAGCAAGGGGGAGGGGGGAGCGGGGAAGATGATGATTTTAATACACGGTGATGAACAGCTGGACAGCTGTGCTATAAAGGCCTCCCTCTCTGGCATTTAACAAGGACCCGCAAGTAAAAGAAATATATAGCCTTCTTTCAGTTTTTCCTTCCTTTTCCACCTCCAAAATGGTGAATTAACAAATGAGAAGAAGTACTCTGCAAATGCAACCAAAATCTATGTTCTTCATTGTAAAATCTGATTTAGTAGGGAAGAGAAATCGGAGACAGCATTTGGATTGGATTGTTCCTTCTAACCAGATCAACAAAGCAGTTTCTGAGGGCCACTGACACATCAACAGAGACAGAGGGCAGAACTGGTTAAATTCACGGGAACCGCTCGGGCCCAGCACCAGGAGCCAGGGCACAGTGGATGGGTCTGCATGAAATATGAAACCTGGAGCAGCTCTTCCCTCACCGTAGGTTTGAGCTGGCACCAGGAAAAAGCCACCAACACAGCAGCTGCCCCAGCCCAGCCTGGCCCGGCCCCCAGAGGCTACACTGTACTGAAGCACATGCAAGTTACCTTTGTTATTATCTTTGTAAACAATACATGTTACTAATACACATTCAGTAATACAAATTCAAGATACTAACGTGGTGGACAAATTCAAAAGATACTAATGTGGCCGGGTGCAGTGGCTCATGCCTATAATACCAGCACTTTGGGAGCTGGACATGGGCAGATTACCTGGGATCAGGAGATCGAGACCAGCCTGACCAACATGGCAAAATCCCGTCTCTACTAAAAATACAAAATTAGCTGTCATGGTGGCAGGCACAGCTACTAAGGAGGCTGAGGCAGGAGAATCACTTGAGCCCGGGAGGTGGGGGTTGCAGTCAGCCAAGATTGTGCCACATACTCCAGCCTGGGCAGCAAGTGCAAAACCACATCTCAAAAAAAAAAAAAAGATATTAATGTGTGCACAAGAAAACAATCCAACTCAAAAGGTAATCAGCGTTAACAAACTGGTGGACAGCCTCCAAGCTTATTATACACATTCACATAAGCAGTCATGGTCTTCTCTACAAATGCATGAAGCTACTGTATTATGCAACCTGGATTCTTTTCTTACTGTACAATGGTCATCTTTCTAAAAACATACATAGCTCTGTTTACTTCAGACTTTGTTTAAAAATTAAAAGATAAAAATACCCATGGTGATCTACCTCATTCTTTTTAATGCCTACACAGCATTCTACCATACAGAGGCATCATATTTTATTTACCCATTGCCCTACCGATAGAAATGTCCAACTGGACATGTCCTATCACAAATGTCACAACCAACACTCTAGTACCTGTATCTTTACATGCTTGGGCCAATTATTTCTGTACAACCTGGCATCTCCGTGAAGCATATTTTTCATTTGTGTCCAAAGAAAGAAAAAGAGTTGAGAGCTGTAACCCTGCACAGAGAAACCAGCAAGGCCCGAGACCTCTCATTAGGTAAATTACATGGGAGTCAGATGCCCTTCGGCAGCAAATGCCCAGTCAGGCACAGAACACAGCCTACTTACAACAACTCATCCTCCTCTTCCCACCCCCTCTAGCTGTGGAGCTCCCACAGTTCAGCTGGAGGAGGTGGATTAGAGCCAACAATGACTATCACCAGAGGCACCAAAGGACTCCTTAGCAACCATTCCAACCTGGATGCAATGCCTCCTGTTACCCCGGTGAGGAAATACTCCCACGGGCTGCTTGAATAAACATTACAGCCACAGAGAGCATCGCCTAACCATCGAGGTGGCTGTCCTTACTATCACCCCATATTTGCAGATAAGGCAACAGAGGCTCAGAGGTGAAGTGAGGGCAAGGGTCACACGGTGCCCTCCTCACTCTACCACAGCCTCAGAGCTGCCACAAGCCCTCGGGTGTTTGCTGCTATAGAGATGGTTCATCACAACTCAGCCCAGACAAAGGCACTTTCTCTTTGACAAAAATAAATAAATCCAAAAATACTGAAGTGGGAGTTAAAAGGGCTGGGTTGGTATAAATAATCTCCAGCAAAAGCCAAAAGAGTGGACCCCGGAAGCCACACACGATTTCTCTTCCAAGCCTCAGAAACTGGAGGAAACCAAGGACAATTGCTGGTGAGGCCAGGTCTAAAGTAACAAAGAAAGAAAGAGCAGACCCAAAATAAGGGCTGGGGATTACCACTCCAGGGACATTCCCAGGTACACAAGCTGTGGCTTCAGAATGGCGGGAAAGAGGAGCATGTGCCCTCACTGCAAATATACTACACACGTTATAAACACCTTACCCACAGAACCCTCACCCCACCACAATGCTATACTCACAACTTTCCTACCCCACCCACCATTTCCCCCAAGCTCCTAAAAACTCAGACTGTACTTCCCCATTACCCTGAAGGGCATGCCCACCTTCCCCCTCCCCCCACCCCCCAGCCATGTCAGCAGCAAATAGTAAAGCTTCTTTGGAAGGAGCACTTGTTAATTAAACCCACTCTATGCCACTGCTGAACTTTACCAATACAACATTATGATTCATCCAGGATGTGCAAAGAATTACAATGACCTTTTCTCCCCTTAATATAAGAAAAAGCTGAAGTGACCACACTAAGGAGCCATATATGAGATGTCTTTGCTTATATTAAGGTCTACCTATAAACAGCGACACCTCTCACCTTCCAGTGGTCACTTCTGGTTTAGAATTCATATGCAGTTAAAACACTCCCCTTAGTTAAAAACAATTATTTAAGACAGCAGTCCTCCCTTGATATTAAAAAGAAAACAGCAGGGAGGAAGGAATGAATTTCACTTTCTACTCTGCACTTCTGGAGCTTGATGTCTGTAACAAGTCTGTATTGTAATTGTTACATTATTTTTAAGATCTCAGTAAACTGAGCAACATAGTATCAACACCGTACACTGTTCGGAGTTGACTAGGTTTCCTACACTGCACTAACTACATCCCAGAAATTAGGCCAATCTTCACAGCAATGCTATGAGACAGGTTCCATACCCACCTGGCAGATAAGAAAACAAACTTAAAGGAGCAAAAGAGATGATTTGCTCAAGACTTCACAGCAGGTAGGTCTAAGAAGCTGAAAGGAACACTCCTGTTGGCCCGGGGCCAAGTCAGGGCTGTTGCTGGCTGGAGCAGCAGAGCCTCCCTTGCAGCCGGATCCCACAAACTGCCTTAACACGCCTACCTTCATTCCAAGACATTTACCTGAAACTCTCCAAAAGAACACAACAGACTAGACGCAGAACAGCTGCCAGCGATCAAACACCCTTGTTTGCGGGAACAGACATCTGCAGAGGTGTTCAATGTGGAGAGAGAGATGGAATAAAGAGCCCCAATGCACCTGCCCACAGAAGGCCCTTGCTAATTAAGGTGACTGAGCTCCAGGATGTGAGGGCAATGCGCTGTGGGTCCAAATCTTTAGCATGGAGCGCAGTGCTGAGCACACAATTAGAAACCTCAACACCTAGGTAACAAACGGGCCCCAAATATACAAGCCTGCCTGTTCCAAACCCCCAGATCCCCATGGAAGGCTGAATCCAGGAACCATTAATAGCTGCGGTCTATGGAGAACCTGCTGCCTTGTGCCAGGTGACCTATCAACTCTGCAGTACATGACCCTCTGAATCCTTTCCCCAATTCTGTGAAGGTATTACTATCACATTTTGCAGAGGAAGAGAATGGAGATTAAAAGATATAAAAACTGGTCCCAGGTCACCTAGCTTGTAAGTGGTAGAACGTGGACTTGAAGGCAGCTGACCCTAAAGCAGGGCTTCCAATGTGGGGTGCTGCACTGTGACTGCCAGGGAGAGCTACTCTCCACCAGGAAGAGGGGGCATGGCATTCCCAACTCTCCCAGGGAGCTCTCTCTGAATGAGTTCCAGCTAACAATAACCGCCCAGGGGCCAGAGCAGTTTAATTCCGAACTGCACATCGTCTTGCCAGAGCACCAATCCCCTGAGCCTAGCCTGATGAAACACCACCACCCAGGCATGCCAGGGCTTCATTTCTGCAGTCACTTCAACCACTGGTGTAATCTCCCGGAAAAACTAAACCAAAGTGGGGGGCAGGAGGGGTGGCACACCAAGAGCATTGAATAGTAACAGCCACAAAACCACCAAGGGCTATGAAACGCAGGGCTATGGGAAAACTTAAAATGGAGGCCATCTCTGAATTTTATGCACCAGGCTCTAGTGTGTAACGGTTAGAAGAAAACAGGCACCAAGGACCATCATTTTAGCTGATACAGAAAGTCAACCTTAGACCTGGTTGCCTGTGTCTATCGCCTCCTTCTAGTTCCCACCATGGCCTTCACCTAACAAGACACCTAGAACGACTCCTCCAGTGGCTGCTTCTGCACTGTGAACAGAGCTGCTGTGTCTGATGGCTGCCTGCCAAAACATCCGACCCTACGCTGACCAGAGAAAGCCGGAAACGGAAACAGTAGCTTTTGATTGGAAAATGTGCACACCCAAAACAATCCAAAAAGGCTGTTCATTCAGAAAAGCCCATAGTCCAGAAACATGCTCACACATACCATTACATGAACTGATAAAAAGTTTTCTGAAGAGGAATTTAGCAGAATTCTTACCAAAATGCTATTCAGTTGAAGAGTTCACACTGCAGAATCACACTCTCACATTTATACGCCTACATACAAATTGCATGTTTTTGAAGACAAATCTGGTACACTTTTACCAAAACTGTTTAACATTCCAAAACTACAAATAGCCCAAATGTCCACAAGTAGGGCAGGTTAAATCAAGTATACTCACAAAATACTCTCTGCAGTTGCTAAAGTCGATGACATAATCCGTCTGCATGGCTGTCTGGGAGCACACCAAGACACTATCATGTGAAAGGGTAGCAGCACGCTTGAAGAATACAAACGTGCATGCAGATAATGTGGGTTTTTTTCTGGAAGGAATCCCAAGAACTTTCTCACAGTGGTTTCCTTTCAAAGGGAGCGGGGAAGAGCCTTTATACCTCCCTAAACAGCTTGAATTTTCTTTTTAAAAAGTCAACCGGGGGCCGGGTGCAGTGGCTCATGCTGTAATTCCAGCACTTTGGGAGGCTGAGTTGGGTGGATCGCCTGAGGTCAAAAGTTCGAGACCAGCCTAGCCAACATACTGAAACCCTGTTTCTACTAAAAATACAGAAAGGCCGGGTGGGTGGCTCACACCTGTAATCCCAGCACTTTGGCAGGCCGAGGTGGATCACAAGGTCAGGAGTTCAAAACCAGCCTGCCCAACATGGTGAAATGCCATGTCTACAAAAAATACAAACTTAGCCGGGGATGATGGCAGGCACCTGTAATTCCAGGTACTCAGGAGGCTGAGGCAGGAGAATCGCTTGAGCCTGGGAGGTGGAGGTTGTAGTGAGGCGAGATGGTGCCACTGCACTCTAGCCTGAACAATGGAGCAAAACTCCATCTCCAGAAAAAAAAAGTCAACTGGGAATATCTAAACCACAAGGTTATAAACGATTTTTTCCTCTTTATACACTTGTATATTTTTTTAAAACCTAACATTGTTTTAAAACGCTTAGTGTGGTAGGTCTGTTCATATTAATATGGAAAACTGGGTGTGGTGACTTACACTTGTAATCCTAGCACTTTTGGAGGCCAAGATGGGAAAATAGCTGGGGGCCAGGAGTTCAAGACCAGCCTGATTAAAAAAAAAAAAAAAAAAGTATTACTGAAAATGTTAAAATAAGTTATGCTTAAAAATATACATGAAAAAAATGACTGCAAAATTTTGAAAATGCAAGTTGCAATACAATAAAGCATAGTATATCCCATTTTTGTTTAAAAAAACTTACCTACATAAGGCCATATTTTATATGTGCATTGAGCCTAGAAGGATAAACAAACCAAATTTATCAATGGTGATTACTACCTGGGACATTGGGGAGAAGCTTTCATCTCTCTTCATACACTTGGCTTCTAATTTCTTTTTTTTTTTTTTTCAGAAGAAGTACGTATACTTTTGTAATTATGTTTTATCAAAGAAAAAAACCCAGAAAATTCCACATTATGATTCAGAACACTATCCTCTGCCCAAGGATTTCTGAACACTTTGCCCATTCAATCCACTGACAGGTTGGTAGGGCAGGCAGGCAGGAGTGATGACGCCCCTCCCAGACAGGCCTGTGCTTTCTGCCCTCGCCTGGAACAGAGCTGTTCTTTAAGCTCTGAACCATATGTAAACAACACCTGCCAAAAAAAGTTCTGCAAGACACAAAGGACCCATGGAAAGAGTGCTGGAAGATGACCTCCTTTTTCCAGTAGGTCCTGCAGCGATCCATCCCGTGGTTCCATACAAAGACATGATCCTGAAGCATGTAGGCAAGTCTTCGATGAGGGCTTCCCTGAGGGCTTCCCGGAGCCACAGTCATTCTCTGCCCTCCTCCCCTCTGGCCACTGGCCATACGAGAAGGCTTGCATAATGTTCGCCATTCAAAAGGCTTTGGCACTCTGGAATGCAGGCTGACCCACAAGGTCTCTTCTGGGACCCATACATTTCTAATTTCCACATAGGAACACACTTTTAATATTCCAGGCCTCGGCACACTGTTTTCAAGTGGTGCTTATTTCAAGTCAGCTACATTTTCCAGAGCGCCTTCCCTGACCGCCCCATACCCAGACTGAGGCGAGCTTGGTTTCTGGGAGGGCTCCTATGAGACCGCCTTCCCAGACACCTGGCACACAGTGATGAATAGGAAGCAATAGAATTCTGCTTCCGGATGCATTCACTCACTCCACTGGGAAGAAGGACCATTCAATACAAGAAAACAAAACTATCTATAGGCTGCTGTCCATTGCTGGATGAATAAACAAAACTGTAGTAGATACATGTAGATAAGAGCTCTGCCTTAAGAAGGAAGTTCTGACACATGTTACAATACTGATGAACCTTGGAAACATTATGCTAAGTGAAATAAGCCAGATGCAAAATGACAAATATAGATGATCTCACCAACATGAGGTACTTAAGTGTAGTCAAATTCACAGAGAGAAAGTAAAATGGTGGGCAAGGCAAGGTGGCTCACCATTGCCACCAAGGAATTATACATGCCTATAATTCCAGCATTTTGGGAAGCCAAGGCAGGCAAATCACTTAAGCTCAGGAGTTCGACACCAGCCTGGCCAACATGGCAAAACTCTGTCTTTACTAAAAAATACAAAAATTAGCCAGGCCTGTAATCCCAGCTATTTAGGAGCCTGAGGCAAGAGAATTTCTTGAACCCAGGAGACGGAGGTTGCAGAGAGCAGAGATCATGACACTGTACTCCAGGCTGGGCGACAGAACAAGACTCCATCTTAAAAAAAAAAAAAAAATTAGACCAACCATGGTAGCTCACAAGTATAATCCCAGCACTTTGGGAGGCCAAATCACATGAGGCCAGGAGTTCAAGACCAACCTGGCCAACATGGTGAAAACCCATCTCTACAAAAAAAAAAATACAGGTCAAATGCAGTGGCTCACACTTGTATTCCCAACACTCTGGGAGGCTGAGGCGAGCGGATCACTTGAGGTTAGAGGTTAGAAGTTCCAGATCAGCATGACCAACATGGCAAAACCCCGTCTCTACTACAAATACAAAAACTAGCTGGGCATGGTGGTGCATGCTTGTAATCCCAGCGACTCGAGAGCTGAGGCAGGACAATCTCTTGAACTCCGGAAGCAGAGGCTGCAGTGAGCAAAGATCACACCATTGCACTCCAGCCTGGGTGACATCAAGACTCCATCTCAAAAAAATAGTAAAATAAAATACAAAATACAAAAATTAGGACAGGCACGGTGGCTCACATCTGTAATCCCAGAACTCTGGGAGGCTGAGGCAACCAGATCACTTAAGACCAGGAATTCAAGACCAGCCTGGCCAACATGGTCAAACCTTGTCTCCACAAAAAATACAAAAATTAGCTGGGTGTGGTGGTCTGTGCCTGTTAATCCCAGCTACTCAAGAGGCTGAGGTTGCAGTGAGCCGAGATCATGGCACTGCACTCCAGCCTGGTCGAATGAGACCCTATCTCAGAAAAGAGAGAGAGAGAGAGAGAGAGAGAGAGAGAATATGGTGAGAATGGGGGAGAGAGAGTTGGTATCTAATGGGAACACTTTCAGTTTGGGAAGGTGAGAACGTTCTGGAGGTGGCTGGTGGTGATGGCTGCACAACACTGTGAATGTGCTTAATGCCACTCAACTGCTCACTTAAACATGGTCAATTTTATGTTATGTATACTTCACAACTTTTGAAAATTCAAAAAAAACCCTATTTACAAGTTGTGAAATGTGCTATGAAGAGAAACTGTAGGGGGCTCCGAAGGAATCATAGGAGGATGAGGCCAAAGTTAGGTGGGGGGCTCTCCAGGACCTCCCTAAGGAGGCGTCCACCTTCTCACCACCAGACCAGGATCTCCCGAGGAGCCAATGGGGCATCCATGTCTCCTTGTCTCTAGGATAAAAAGTATTTAAGATAAAAGGCTTGTCCAGACTCACATCCGTAAATGGAGTAAGACCTCAAGCTCAATTCTGAAACGGCTTAACCGGAGAACCCAGTGGCTCATTTAAGGGGCTGCCTTGCTGGGTGCCAAGGCTCATGCCTATTATCCCAGCATTTTGAGAGGCTGAGGCAGAGAGATCGCTTGAGTCCAAGGTTTGAAACAGCCTGGGTGGCCAGGCACAGTGGCTCACACCTGCAATCCCAGCACTTTGGGAGGCCAAGGCGGGTGGATCACCTGAGGTCAGGAGTTCAAAACCAGCCTGGCCAACACAGTGAAACCCCGTCTCTACTAAAAATACAAAAAGTAGCTGGGCGTGATGGCACATGCCTGTAATCCCAGCTACTCAGGAGGCTGAGGCAAGAGAATTGCTTGAATCCGGAATGCAGAGGTTGCAGTGAGCCAAAATAAAGAAAAAACGCTCCAGCCGGGACAACAGAGTGAGATTTTGTCTCAAAAAAAAAAAAAAAAAAAAAAAAAAAAAAAAAAAAAAAAAAAAAAAAAAAAACAAACAAAAAAAAAAAAAAAAAACCATACAAAAAAAAAAAAAAAAAAAAAAAAAAAAAAACATATATATATACAAAAATTAGTCAGGCATGGTCGCGCATGCCTATAGGGTCCCAGCTATTTGGGAAGCTGAGGCAGAAGGATCATTTGAGCCCAGGATGCAGACGTTACAGTGAGCTGAGAATGCGCCACTGAGTTCCAGCCTGGGCAACAAAGCAAGACCCTGTCTCAAAAAAGAAAAAAATAAAGAGGCTGCCTTTGGCTCAAGGATGGTGAAGGAGGCAACAAGGACTGAAGGAGAAAACTGATCCTGTCCAGAAAAAAACAAGCCTGAAACCCTCTGACTCCAGAAATTCCACTTAAGGGAGATGATCAGCCATGTGGACCAAGACTTACATGCCAAGATGCTCCCCATGGTCTTGCTTATAGGAGGGAAAAGAGGGCAACAACAATCTGAACGTCTAATAACACATGATTCAATAAACTACGGCAATCTCTATGACAGCAATTGTGTGATTGTAAAATTCACTTAGAGGAATATACGACAACATTAAAAAGGAAAAACCAACCTATCAAGTATACACTCAACGTATATACTATTGCTTTAATTTTAAAAACACAAGCATCATCAGAGGAAAGACACACTAGCATGTTTAACGTAGTTAGCTCTGAATGGTGAGGTCACAAGTGATTCATATATTTATTTTGGTATTTATTCTTTTCAGTATCCCCCCCCCCTTTTTTTTTTGAGACAGAGTCTCACACTCTGTCACCCAGGCTGGAGTGCAGTGGCGCCATCTCGGCTCACTGCAACCTTCACCTCCCAGGTTCAAGCGATTCTCCAGCCTCACCCTCCTAAGTAGCTGGAACTACAGGTGTGCACCACCACATCCAGCTAATTTTTGTATTTTTAATAGAGATGGGATTTCACCATGCTGATCAGGCTAGTCTTGAACTCCCAACCTCAGTTGATCCACCCACTTTGGCCTCCCAAAGTGCTGGGATTACAGGTGTAAGCCACCACGCCTGGCCTTTTTTAATTTTCCAGACAGGGTCTCACTCCATTGCCCAGGCTGGAGTGTGGTGGCATGATCACGGCTTACTGCAACCTCAACCTCCCAAGCTCAGGTGATCCTCCTGCTTCAGCCTCCCAAATAGCTAGGACTACAGGCATGCGCCACTATATCCTACCATTAAAAGACATTTTTTTTTTTCATCGAATTGCCCAGGCTAGTCCTAACCTGGCCTCAAGCACTCCATCCGCCTCAGCCTCCCAAAGTACTAGGATTACAGGCATGAGCCACATTGCCCCGCCACAAGAAAAATGTATTTAAAGGGCATTGTGCAATGCCTGGCAAATTATAGGTGCTCAAAGAGTATCTACTGCCCGACAAGTGAATTAAAAATGCAATAAATACTGCTTCTGTAGCCCCACAGAGAAAAAGGCTGATGGTTATCTTGGAAAGGAGGAAGAGAGTCCAGACAGGAACCACACAACTGGCTGCAGAGGTAAGAACGGAAGGAAGTCCTGTACGAGATGTGAAAGACCGCCAGCAACTTGAGATAGGCTTTGTTCTGCCAGCTACTCCTGCTGCATGCAATGCTTCACAAACCAGCGCTGCCGCCAGCACCTCGGAGGTGCACTTCGTATCAGACGAAGGCTGTTTCTCAGGTCACACGGAAAACCAACAAGTACAGCTGAGAGCAAAGCTCAACCACGACTTCTGGCTCAAATCACTAAGGCAAACCTCCCTCACAGCGCAAAGAGACTGCCCACGTGCCACCCACAGGTATGAACAGTGATATCACCAACGCCAAGGCCCTGGTCTGCCAGCTCCCAGGTGAGGAGGCCCAATCTGAATAGCATCTTTTAAACCTAAAAGCTGATGACAAACAATTCTATTACACCAGAAACAAAGCTCACCATAACCCATTTTGCTCCCATCTCCAGCACCACAGCCAGTGCCTGTATTTCTTTGTCCCAATGACAGACCCAAGTTTCCTGAGGCTGTACAAGTGCCAGAAATAACCCTAAAAACAGATTGAGTTATGATCTGAAAAGAAGACAGTCTAGTTAGCTCTGCCTCCTTACATGAAATTTATTTAAAACCAAAAATACAAGATTTAGGCCAGGCACTGTGGCTCACACCTGTAATCCCAGCACTCTGGGAGGCCAAAGCAAATCACGAGGTCAGAAGTTCAAAACCCAGCCTGGGCAACATGGTGAAAACCTGTCTCTAA
>NW_016107569.1:556185-564763 GCF_001604975.1 Cebus imitator
AGAGAGAGAGAGAGAGACAGAAAGAAAAGAAAGGAAGGAAAGGAAACCAGAAAAACAACAAAAACATACATTTCATCACCTTCCTATGGAAAGACACTTCAACGAGAGTCTTACGTGAGACTTCCAAAACCTCTAATAGATACCCAAGGCAGGTATAATTATTCCCATTTTACAGATGCAGGAGCTGAGGCTCAGAGACTTGCCTAAGGGCAACCCGATGAGGACCAGAACCCAGCCGGTCAGGCTCCAAGAGACATACTTGCCCGAACAATTTACATTTGCCAATCCCCAAGGAAAGCAGTTATCCTCAGAAGGCAGGACTTCTTGGCCGTCTGTCTGTCCTGAGTATCTCGTACAGTTCTAACCCTGCCTTAAACTGATCAACTACCACACCCCCACATCCCCCCCAACCCCGAGTCTATTCAGCTCTCGAGGGCTACAAATGCTACTCTTTCCCATCCTTGCCTCCCCAGAGGCTCAGCACTGTATAAGCACGCTCACTGATGCTTGGGCCTTGAATTCCTTTTGTATTGTCCCTACCTTAGGCCAGCACCTGTGGCATCCATGGGCACAGTCTGGCTCTATGGGTAGCACCACAAGGGGCTCATGTCAGTCGTAGGACTGGGAACAGCAGTCATAGCAACAGCCGCAGGAGGAACCACTATCGCGCACCAACTGTACCAGGCCCTTCACCGTCACCCAAACCAGCCAGGTGGAGGGTGCACGCCCCTATTTATGCAGATGAAGCCTCAGACAGCCCCAGAGTCACTAGGTTTAGAGAGGAAAGCAGCAGGATCTGCACCCCAACGACTGGGCCTCCCCAGTCCCACCTTACACCAGGACGCGGTGCACAGACAAGGCTTAATGGCTGCAGCGAGAAACGGAGAAACCATGCTAAGACCGCATGCAGACGGTTACAAAAACCAAACTGAATGATACTGTACAAAGCCACATCAAATGCACACTAAGCCTTAAGGAAAAAAAAAAAAAAAAAACCTTAGGGAAAGTTTAACAGTCCTGTAAACCAAAGGGTTTAAAATTTTCTCCCAGGCAGCCATTTAGCAAATGACACACTCCCCAGCCCCCCTTCTCCCACTTCCTTCAAGCTCACCACTGAAAACACCTCCTATTCTTGCCTAAAGGTGGGCTCCGACCTCCCATGATATTTACGAGGAGGAGAAAAGAAAAGGGAAAAAGAGGGAAAAAATCCACTCTTCAGAGGCCCCAGTTTCAACAGGGCTGAATTTCTCTCTTCGGGGTTAGGGGAGGCAAAAGAGGGAAAAAAAAAAAAAAAAAAAAAAAGAATTGGAATGACTGGGAACTTCATGGCACTTTTGAGTTGTTAGCCATGGAGCACTCAGCTTCGAAAATAGCCCTCTGGTCCCCGCACTCACACCGAGACCGTCTGCGCGGCCGCTCACCTCTCTCCCCCGGCCGCCAACTTTGGCGCCGCCGGGGCCCGGCCCACCCCGCGCCAGGAACAGCCCTGCGAACGCTGTTCAGCGCCCAGGGCCCAAGGCCCGACCCCGCAGGACCCCGCCTCGGGCGCGTTTCTCCGTGAGCCGGCCCCGGAACCCCGAGACACGTCTGCTGGCCCGGGACCCCCGCACCTCCGGCCTCTGCAGCACGGCCCGACCTCGCGGATACGGGGGTGGCTGACGAGCCCTGCGGGAGGCGCGCGGCCCCCGGACCCCGCCCGAGCCCGAGCCCGAGGCCGCGCAGCGCCGCCACAACAATGGCGAGCACGCCCGGGCCCGCCGCCCTCAGGCCCCGAGACCTCCCAGCCCCGCAGCCCTGCGCCTGGCGGGAAGGAGGAGGCGGAGGCGGAGGCGGAGGCGGCGGCGGCGGCGGCGGCGGCGGCGGCGGGGGCCGGGCCGAGCTGCGCTCCCGGACAAAGGTCGGGCCCGGGCGCAGGGCCCCCGGCGGCAGCCACGGGAAACAAAGCCTGGCCGGGCCGCGCCGCCTCCATCTTAGCGCCGCCGCCCCCGCGCCCCGGCCCCGGCCCCGGCCCCGGCCCACCTGGTCTGGTTCCGCGGGCGCGGCCGGGCCGGGCGATGGCGGTCGGGCGGCGGTCGAGCGCGGGGGCGGCGGGATGGCGGCGGATTGCGAGGCGGCGGCGCGGGCTGCTCGCTCGCTCGCTCCCTCCCTCCTCCCGGGCTCGCTCGTAGCTGCGCGCTGGAACCTCAGCGCCTGTCTCGCCGCTCGCTCCCTCTCGCGCTCGGCTCCCCGCCCCCCGCCTGCCGCCGCCCCCGCCTCCTCGGCCTCCTCCTCCCGCCGCCGCCTGCAGCCTGAGCCCGCGCAGCGCCCCCTGCCGCGCCTCCCGGGAGCGGCGGCCTTGGGAGCGGCCCGGGGGCCGAGCGAGGGCGGGGGCCGGGGGGAGGGGCGGGGAGCGACGGGAGGGAGCTGGGAAGGGGGAGGGGCCGGGGGACGGCGGGAGGGGAGCGGGGCTGACCTGGGCAGAGCGGGGCTGGGGAAGGAGACCCGGAGGAGGAGCCGGGAGTAGAGGCCTGGGAAGAGCCTGGGCCCGGGGGGGAGGGCGCCCGGAAAGAGGAGGAAGAGCTGGAGGGGGGCAGTGACAGGGAGCGAGCCCGGATCTCCGCCCCCTCCCCCTTCAAAACTGCAGCGCCTCCCGACAGACTGAGCCCAGATTTTGTTAAAATATATATAAGGTATACGTACGGAAAGGTAGCAGAAATAATAATTTGTTCATTTCAAAAGGAAGGTTGTTGCACAATATGGATAATTTGTCCCATTTTTACAAAATGAAAACTAATAAGCCCCTCCTCCTGAGTGTTGTGTGTTTGTGTGACGGCAAAACAAAAGGTCTGGGAGACTGCACTCCCATCTAGGTTACCTCCGTAGTCTGCTGATGGGAGAGCGGAGAAGGGTTCTTACTTTTTTAGACGCGTAACCAATTAGAAAAGCAATTTCAAAAAGCAAATACAAAAAATAATAATAATGCTGGGGCCTTGGACCCAAATCATCCCACCCTCTTCCACGTACCGTTGCTAACACACTGAGCACCAGCCGTGGACCATGCTCTGGGCTAAAGCACATGGTTTGTCTCACTTAATCCCAATCCAGGGGCAGATATTCTAACTCACAGGTGAGACAAAGGAGGATCTGAGAAGTTAGATAACGTGCCCAAGGTCGCACAGCGGGACCCTGAAGGAAAATTAACCCACTTCAGCCTGACTAACTCCAGAACTGAGGCTGCTGAGTGAAGCTTAGTACTTGGGTAGTAGGATTCTGAGTAATCGTACAGACTTCTTTATAATTCTCTGAATTTTCCTACATTTTATTCATGGTCATTTTCAGTGTTACCATTTTTTTTTTTTTTTTTTTTTGAGACGGAGTCTTGCTCTGTCACCCAGGCTGTTGTGCAGTGGTGCAATCTCTGCTCACTGCAACCTTCAACTCCTAGGTTCAAGCAATTCCCCTGCCTCAGCCTCCCAAGTAGCTGGGATTATAGACACATGCCACCACACCCACTAATTTTTGTATTTTTAGTAGAGATGGGGTTTCACCATGTTGGCCAGGTTAGTCTGGAACTCCTGGCCTAAAGTGATCTGCCCTCCCTTGGTGGGATTAAAGGCCACGGCGCCGGCCACTCTCTTTTACATCATCAAATTTGCATTATTTCCCTGCCAGTGTCTTCAATATTTTGCTATCTCTACAAAACAGGGAAGACGTAACCCGAATTTTTATTTTCCATTCTGTTCCTTGACCATCTTCAGGAAGGCCATTGAATCGGCCCAGTGCTCAAAACCCAGCAGCTAACAAAATGATAGAAGGCAAATAAACAAAAAATAAATAAATAAACTGTTTGAGCCTCAGATTCTTCATCTAGAAGGTCAGGCACAGTGGCTCACTCCTGTAATCCCAGCACTTTGGGAGGCTGAGGCAGCCAGATCACAAGGTCAGGAGTTAGAGACATGGTAAAACCCCATCTCTACTAAAAATATAAAAAATTAGTCAGGTGTGGTGGCGGGCACCTGTAATCTCAGCTACTCAGGAGGCTGAGGCACAAGAATCACTTGAACCTGAGAGGCAGAGGTTGTGGTGAGCTGAGAGCACACCACTTCACTCCAGCCTGGGGGCAACAGAGTGAGACTCCATCTCAAAACAAAATGATAGGAGGAGGCTGAACAGTAACAGGGTGGTTCATTCAGCACTTATCTGTGCCAGCCACTGTGCTAAATACTCCCTGTAGGGTCACTCAGGTAATCCTCACGACATACCCACAAAATAGACATTACTAGTGTAATAGAGAAGAAAAGTAGACTTTACGGAGGCAGAACAAGGCCCCTGCCAAAGATATCCAAGTCCTGATTCCTGAAACCTGTGAATATGGTAACTTCCATGGCAAAAGGAACTCAGTAGATGGGATGAAGTTAAGGATCTAGAGATATGGAGATGAATCCTGGATTACTGGGTTGGGCGAGTGGAATCACAAGGGTCCTCACAAAAGGAAGGAAGGAAGGTCAGGGCCAGAGAAGATGTGGTTAATGAAGCAGAAGTCATCATTTTGACTGACAAAGGAATGATGCAGGCGCCCGGAAATGCAGGCCGCCTCTACAAGCTGCAAAGGACAAGGAATGGATTCTCCCCTAAAGCCTCCACAAGAAAATGAGCCCTGCCAACCCACTGTGACCTCCAGAACTTTAAGATAACAAAGTTACATAAGCCCACTAAATGTGTGGTAATGTAGCAATAGAAAACTAGTACAACCTTGGAGACTCACCATCGCTGAAACCAACACAGCCAGGTAAGGGTTAAAGTGCAAGCTAGAGGCTCTGTGGCTCATGCCTGTAATCCCAGCGCTTTGGGAGGCTGAGGGAGGCGAATCACAAGATCAGGAGTTCGAGATCAGCCTGATCAACATGGTGAAACCCCATCTCTACTAAAAATACAAAAATTACCCAGTCATGGTGGTGTGCACCTGTAATCCCAGCTACTCGGGAGGCTGAGGCAGCAGAACTGCTTGAACCAGGGAGGTAAAGGTTGCAATGAGCAGAGATCATGCTGTCATACTACAGCCTGGGTGACAGCAAGATTCTGTCAAAAAAAAAAAAAAAAAAAAAAAAAAAAAAAAACCGTAAAAAAAAAAAAAAAAAAAAGGGCAAGCTAGGGGGTCTTGGGAGAGAAGAGACCTGGCATCAAAGTCCAGCTCTGGCACTTCCTGCCTCATGGAGAGAATGACATGCAGTCACCTGTCCCTGCAAAGTGCTTAACCCAGAAGAGAGCCCTGGCAATCAAACTTCATCCTTTCATTCCCTGGGCATCTGCACTCTGGTGCTCACTGTGTCCGGCTCTGGGGCCATGCTGTTGAACTGAACACACAAGGGCCACTACAGTCAATAAAACAAACACAAACGCATATTCCGAGGTTTTACTTCTGGTTCTGCCTCCAACCAGCAGAGCTAGCCTTTTGGTGCCTCGGAGTTTCTACCGGTGAAATTGGGTAGGGAGCACTATAGTGTCTCTCCAGCTGGGATCCCCAAGCAGAGAAGAGAGCTTGGCACAAAGTAAGCACTCAAACTCCACGGTGGTTGAAAAGTGGATGCCTGGCTGACTGAGGTCAAAAACATGGCTCCTGACCAACCACACAAAACACACGGCTCATAAAACCAGCCAAATGAGCACATGCAATAAAGCCTCCAAAACCCAGCTAACTTGGAGGTGGTGCCCAGCCTTCCTTCCGCTACTGCCACCGCTGTGGTGAAAAAGCATCCAGCAAGGTGTCAGAGGAAGAAAACGGACCTGGTGTTTAAAATACCTGCGCTTACAGTTGAGAAAATAGAGCATCAGAAGGTTCAATGAGCATCAGAAGATTCAATGACTTGCCCATCCAGGCGCAGTGGCTCACGCATGTGGTCCCAACACTTTGAGAGGCTAAGGCGGACAGATCACTTGAGCCCAGGAGTTTGAGACCAGCCTAGGCAACACAGTGAGACTCCCATCTCTAGAAAAAAATTTAAAAATAGGCCTGACAGAATGGAACACACCAGTGGTCCCAGCTACTCCTAAAGCTGAGGCCAGAGGATCACTTGAGCCCCGGAGGCTGAGGCTGCAGTGAGTTGTGATCATGCCACCAAACTCCAGCCTGGGTGACAGAGTGAGACCCTATCTCAAAAAATAAAAATAAAAATAGAAAAAGAAAGAAAAGTTTGCCCAAGGTCACAAGTTCCAGCTAAAACCAAGCCTCCTAAGCCTTCCAATAACAATATAATGTGAGTCACACAGATCTTTTATAGCATCTAATGGCCATATTAAAAAAGTAAAGGGAGGCCAGGCGCGGTGGCTCACTCCTATAATCCCAGCACTTTGTGAGGCCAAGGCAGGTGGATCACGAGGTCAAGAGGTCAAGACCAGCCTAACCAACATGGTGAAACTCCACCTCTACTAAAAATACAAAAATTAGCTGGGCGTGGTGGCGTGTGCCTGTAGTCCCAGCCACTCAGGAGGCTTAGGCAAGAGAATCACTTGAACCCAGGAGGCAGAGTTTGCGGTGAGCCGAGATCGTGCCACTGCACTCCAGACTGGGCGACAGAGGGAGACTCCATCTCAAAAAAAAAAAAAAAAAAAAAAAAAAAAAAAAAAGGAAAAGGAGCCAGGTGTGGTGGCTCACGCCTATAATCCCAGCACTTTGGGAGGCAGAGTGGGGCAGATATGAGGTCAGGAGATGGAGACCATCCTGGGCAACATGGTGAAACCCCATCTCTACTAAAAATACAAAAATTAGCTGGGTGTGGCCATGTGTGCCTGTAGTCCCAGCTACTTGGGAGGCTGGGGCAGAATTGTCTGAACTCGGGAGGCAGATGTTACAGTGAGTCGAGATCACGCCACTGCACTCCAGCCTGGGCGACAGAACAAGATTCTGTCTCAAAAAAAAAAAAACTAAAAGGAGGGGCTGGGTGCATTTTGGGTGGGTGGATCATGAGGTCAAAAGATGGAGACCATCCTGGGCAACATGGTGAAACCCCATCTCTACTAAAAATACAAAAATTAGCTGGGTGTAGTGGTGTGTGCCTTTAGTCCCAGCTACTTGGGAGGATGAGGCAGGAGAATCCCTTGAACCAGGGAGGCGGAGGTTGAAGTGAGCTGAGATGGTGCCACTGCACTGCAGCCTGGCAACAGAGTGAGACTCTGTGTCAAAATAAATAAATAAATAAATAAATAAATAAAGATGAAATTAATTGTAATGATTTTTTTTTTTTGAGACAGTGTCCAGGCTGGAGTGCAGTGGAACAATCCTGGCTCACTGCAACCTCAGTCCCCCTCCCCACAGCAGGTACAAACAAGTCTCATGCCTCAGCCTCCTAAGTAGCATGCGCCACTGCACCCAGCTACCTTGTTTTATTTTTAGTAGAGGTGGGGTTTCACCATGTTGGCCAGGTTGGTCTTGAACTCTTGGCCTCAAGTGATCCACCCCCCTGGGCCTCCCAAAGTGCTGGTATTACAGGCATGAGCTAGTGCACCTGACCTAATAATGAATTTTATTTAACCTACTATATCAAAATATTACTGTAAATAACATGTAATTAATATTTTTAAATTATAAATGAGATCATTTACATTATTTGTGGTCACATGAAGTCTTCATGTCCAGTGTTTTTTTTGTTTTTGAGACGGAGTCTCGCTCTGTCACCCAGGCTGGAGTGCAGTGGCACAATCTTGGCTCAGTACAACCTCCACCTCCCTGGTTCAAGCAATTCTTCTGCCTCAGCCTCCCAAGTAGCCGGGACAACAGGTGTGTGCCACCACACCCAGCTACTTTTTGTATTTTTAGTACAGAAGTGGTTTCACCATATTGGCCAGGCTGGTCTCGAACTCCTGACCTTGTGATCTGCTCACCTAGGCCTCCCAAAGTGCTGGGATTACAAGTATGAGCCACCACGCCCAGCATCTGATGTGTAATTTGCACTTTACAGCACATGTCACTTAGCACTGGGCATGTTCCAAGCTCTCGGTGGCTGCATGGGGACAATGGAGTGCTTCACCTTCTCCACCATTCCTCACAGCCTTTGCCAGTTTGGGAGGTGGAGGAGATGACAGTACATGAGAGGCGGGATAACCTCATCTGTCTTATTTGATGCAAATCCCCTCAGGGATTAAGTCTGGCACAAGGGAGACACTGGTCTAAGACTCACCAGGACAAGGACTTAGTCCATTTGGTTCTCTGGGGTGATGGTTAATACTGAGTGTCAACTTGATTGGATTGAAGGATACAAAGTAATCCTGGGTGTATCTGTGTGGGTGCTGCCAAAAGAGATTAACATTTGAGTCAGTGGGCTGGGGAAGGCAGATCCACCCTTAATCTGGTGGGCATAATCTAATCAGCTGCCAGCGAATATAAATCGGGCAGAAAAATGTGAAAGAGAGAGACGGGCCTAGGTTCCCAGCCTACATCTTTCTCCCCTGCTGGATGTTTCCTGCCCTTGAACACTGGACTCAAAGTTCTTCAGTTTTAGAACTGAGAGACTGGTTCTCCTTGCTCCTCAGCTCGCAGACAGCCTGTTGCGGGACCTTGCAATCGTGTAAGTTAATACTTAATATTAACTGCCCTATATATATA
>NW_016107569.1:567663-571468 GCF_001604975.1 Cebus imitator
AAAAAAAAAAAAAAAAAAAAAAAAAAAAAAGAAGTTAAGGGACTTACGTAGGCAAGGTCACAAATGATATGGGTGGCCAAGCCAGGACTTCCAGCAGTGCCAGTCTGGGAAGTTGAACCTTTCCAGGGGAGAGCAAGGCTGATGTGCCGGGCCGGCTGTGGGGGCTGCTATCTATGGTCTGAGGCTGCCAGTGAGGGCTGCTCCTGGGAGGGATTTCCCAGGACATTTGGGGTACCCTGAAGGAGACATTTTCACATTGGCTGTAACAGAAGTGGAACCAGAGCTGAAAGATGGACAGGAGGTAAGGAATGAGTGGACCCAGGGAAGCAAGGCGGGGAGACTGGGCATGAACCAATCAAGTGTTAGGTTGTGTTTTATTTCATGCATTTATTTTTATTTATTAATTTATTTATTGAGACAGAGTTTCCCTCGTTGCCCAGGCTGGAGTGCAATGGCATAATCTCAGCTCACTGCAACCTCCGCCTCCCGGGTTCAAGCGATTCTCCTGCCTCGGCCTCCCGAGTAGAGTAGCTGGGATTACAGGCGTGAGCCACACCACACCCAGCCCAGTAAGTTTCCTAATATTTAAAAGGAAAACAGCCAGCATGGTGCTCACGCCTGTAATCCCAGCACTTTGGGCGGCCGAGGCGGGTGGATCACTTGAGGTCAGGAGTTTGAGACCAGCCTGGCTAACATCGTGAAACCCTATGTCCCCTGAAAATACAAAAAGTAGCCAGGCATGGTAGCGTATGCCTGTAGTCCCAGCTACTCAGGAGGCTGAGGTAAGGGAATTGCTTGAACCTGGGAGACAGAGGTTGCAGTGAGGTGAGATCCAGCCATTGCACTCCAGCCTAGGCAACAAAGCAAGATTCTGTCTCAAAAAAAAACAACTTAGCCGGGCTTGGTGGTGCATGCCTATGGTCCCAGCTACTCAGGGGCTGAGGTGGGAAGATCATCGGAGCCCAGGAGGCAGAGGTTGCAAGGAGCCATGACTGTGCCACTGCACTCTAACCTGGGCGACAGAGCAAGACCTGTAGCAAGGAAGAAACCAAAACCAAAACAAACAAAAACCCTACAACAATAAAGACTGGTTTCGTGAGCTCTCACTACCTGCCAGACACAGCCTAAGCTGGGCCTGAATGTCTTGGGACCTGGCTCTTATGTGGTCTAGTGCTTCCTTGTTCCTGAGAAAGGGGAGGAGGGTAACGGGGACTTGACCACGGCTAACTTGCAATATGATCCGACCCAGGAATGGGAGGCCTCCAGCTGGTGCAGTCATGAGCTGTTCCAGGATTCCTGGACTGGCTGCTTTCAAATGCTCTGCACCTGTTTTCCATAGTGCAGTTGTACTAACGAGACTCAGCATGAGTTCCCAAGTTCAGTTCAGAAGCACAGTCACCTAAACTCAAGGGGAAAAACGGACAATATTCCAGGGGGAAATGGATTCCAGCTGGGGAGCCAGAGGGGGCCTTCTTGGTACAGGTGCTTTTGAGGCCAGGCCTTGAAAGAAGAGCAGAGTTTAATCAGAGGAGACTGTGGAGGAACTTTCCAGATGCAGGTACCAGCCTGAAAAAGGCCTGGGGATGGGAGGCTCTGGGCACTGTGAGGAGACCACAAGCTGTCTAGGGGCCACTAGAAATGTGGCCCCACCTAAGGGAAGGTACACTTCTATAGGAATGGGGGGCCTGACAGGCTCACGCCTGTCATTCCAGCACTTTGGGAGCCTGAGGCGGGCAGATCACTTGAGGTCCAGAGTTCGAGAGCAGCCTGGCCCATATAGTGAAATCCCATCTTTACTAAAAGTGCAAAAATTAGCAGGCCGTGGTGCATGCCTATGATTCCAGCTACTTGGGACGCTGAGGCAGGAGACTTGCTTGAGCTGGGGAGACGAAGGTTGCTGTGAGCCGACTGCGCCACAGCACTCCAGCCTGGGGTGGGCGGGAGGGTGGGGGGGTGGAAAGGAATGGGTGCCTGGAACTAAAAATGCAACACGGCAACACTGGGTCTGAACCGGCAGGGGGCCCCTGCATAGGCCCAGAAGCTCACAGCAGGGAGGGACATCTGAGCCTCAGCAGCGGACACACAAACAGGCTAAAAGCACGTCTCCAAGGGGCTCAACGACACAGGGCCTCCCTGGGAGCCCTGGCACCTTCTCTTCAAACCACACACAATCCCTATAATTTTGCCCTCCATTTCCCACCAGACATTGGAGGAAGAGGAGAGGAGGAGGCAAAGACGAGACACTAGGGAATATGAGAAATGAGAGCAAGATTTAAAACTTGGAAACTCTGGTCAGGCTCAGTGGCTCACACCTGTAATCCCAGCACTTTGGGAGGCCAAGGCGGGTGGATCACCTGAAGTCAGGAGTTCGAGGCCAACCTGACCAACATGGTGAAACCCCATCTCTACTAAAAATACAAAAATTAGCCAAATGTGGTGGCAGACATCTGTAATCCCAGTTTACTTGGGCAGCTGAGGCAAGAAAATCGCTTGAACCCAGGACGCAGAGGTTGCAGTGAGCTGAGATTGCACTACTGCACTCCAGCCTAGGTAACAGAGCGAGACTTTGTCTCCAAAAAATAAATAAATTTGGAAACTCCAGGAGGCCAAGGCAGGCAGATCACTTGAGGTCAGGAGTTCAAGACCAGCCTGGCCCACATGGTGAAACCTAAAAATACAAAATTAGCTGGGTGTGGTGGCACATGCCTGTAATCCCAACTACTCGGGAGGCTGAGGCAGGAGAATCGCTGAAACCCGGGAGGCAGAGGTTGTAGTAAGCCAAGATCGTACCATTGCACTCCAGCCTGCGCAACAGGAGCGAGGGAAAAAAAAAAAAAAAAAAAAAAGAAAAGAAAAAAGAGGCAGCTCTTGAAGAAGCCTCCCAAATACAGAACAGGAATGGCCAAGTGCCAGGAAGCCATCCCACCTGCTCCCTTTCTGTGCCCATGGTGGCATTCCCAAACCACAGTCCTCTTCCTGCTCAATCGCTTCAGCATCTTCCTCAACATGGAGCCCCAGGAAGACACAGCAACTAGTGGCGTGACATGTGAGGTGGAGGTGGCCAGATAACAGTAGGATGAAGAAGGTCATTGGCAGCAGAATGTAGTAACCGAGTCTTGCCCTCTGTAGGGTAGGCCGGTATCTCAGAAGCATAGGCCCTGGAGAAATGGATCTCAAAATCTAACTTGATGTCAAGAAAGTGAGACAATGACCCACAGAATGGGAGAAAATATTTGTACACCGTATGTCTGAGAAGGCTCTAGTACTGAGAATATAGAAAGAACACTGTTTTTTTGAGATGGAGTTTTTGCTCTGTTCAGGCTGGAGTGCAATGGCACAATCTTGGCTCACTGCAACCTCCATCTTCCAGGTTCAAGTGATTCTCCTGCCTCACCCTCCTGAATAGCTGAAATTACAAGTGTGCATCACCATGCCCAGCTAATTTTTTGTGTTTTTAGTAGAGACAGGATTTCACCATGTTGGCCAGGCTGGTCTCAAAATCCTGATCTCAGGTGATCCACCCACCTTGGCCTCCCAAAGTGCTGAGATTACAGGCGTCAGCCACCGTGCCCAGACTAAGAATTCTTTTTTTTTTTTTTTTAAAGACGGGGTTTCACCACGTTGGTCAGGCTGGTCTTGAACTCCCGACCTCAGGTGATCCGCCCGCCTTGGCCTCCAAAGTGCTTGGATTACAGGCGTGAGCCACCATGCCCGGCCTAAGAATTCTTTTATTAAGACTTATTTATGTTTTAGGGAAAATCTCACTCTGTCACCCAGGCTGGAGTACAGTGGCGTGATCATAGCT
>NW_016107569.1:571711-574893 GCF_001604975.1 Cebus imitator
GAGTTCAATGGCGCTATCTTGGTTCAATGCAACCTCCGCCTCCTGTGTTGAAGCAATTCTCCTACCTCAGCCTCCCTAGCGCCATCACACCCAGCTAATTATTTTCTATTTTTTTTCTAGAGACGGGGTTTCTCCATGTTGGTCAGGCTGGTCTCAAACTCCCGACCTCATGCGATCCACCCACCTCAGCCTCCCAAAGTGCTGGGATTATAGGCATAAGCCACTGCGCCCAGCCAGATATTTCTTCAAAGAAGATATACAAATGGCCAATGAGCACATGAAAAGATGCTCAACCTCACCAGCCATCAGGGAAATGCAAATCAAAACCACAATGAGATACAACTTCATACCCACTAGAATGGCCATAATCCCCCCCCAAAAAGGAAAATAATAAGTGTTGACAAAGGTACGGAGACACGGAACATTTACACGTTGTTGGTGGAAATATAAAATAGTGCAGCTGCTGTGGAAAAGAGTTCAGTGGTTTCTCAGAGTTAAACACAAAATTCTCAAATGACCCAGAAATTCTACTCCTGGATACATATCCCAAAACATTGAAAACAGATGTTCAAACAAAAACATATACGCAAATGTTCGTATCAGCATTATTCACAATAGCCAAAGGCAGAAACAACCCTAAATTCCATCAGCTGATGAATGGATAGATGCAAGGAATGAAGTACTGATACATGTTAAACACAGATGACCCTCAAAGATGTTATGCTAAGGGAAAGAAGCCAAACACAAGAGGCCACTTATTGTATGATTCCCTTTATACAAATGTCCATCCTGTGTTAGGTTACAAAAAGAAATTTTAAAAAAGGCCAGGCACAATGGCTCATGCTTGTAATCCCAGCACGTTGGAAGGCCGAGGCGGGCAGATCTCTTGAAGTCAGGAGTTCAAGACAAGCCAGGCCAACATGGCAAAACCTCGTCTCTACTAAAAATACAAAAACTAGCTGGGCATCGTGGCGCACACCTGTGTCCTAGCTACTCAGTAGGCTGAGGCAGGAGAATCACTTGAACCCAGGAGGCAGAGGTTACAGTGGGCCTAGATCACGCCACTACACTTCAGCCTGGGCAACACAGTGAGACTCTGCCTCAATTAAAAAAACAAAAACACCCAAAATGTCCAGAATAGGCAAATGCACAGAGACAAAAAGCAGATCACTGGGCCAGGTGAGGTGACTCACACCTGTAATCTCAGCACTTTAGGAGGCTGAGGTGGGCGGATCACTTGAGGTTGGATGTGGGAGACCAGCCTGGCCAACATGGTGATACCCTGTCTCTGCTAAAAATACTAAAAAAGGGCTGGGCATAGCGGCTCACGCCTGTAATCCCAACACTTTGGGAGGCAAAGACGGGTGGATCACCTGAGGTCAGGAGTTTAAGACCAGCCTGGCCAACATGGTGAAAGCTCATTTCTACTAAAAATACAAAAATTAGCCAAGCATAGTGCTGTGCACCTGCAATCCCAGCTACTCCGAAGGCAGAGGCAAAGAATCACTTGAACCCGGGAGGTGGAGGTTGCAGTGAGCCAAGATCGCACCATTGCCCTCCAGCCTGAACGACAAGAGTGAAACTCTGTCTCAAAAAAAATAAATAAATACTGGCAGGACCCTGCTCACAAAGGCAGGGTGCTGCTATGACACAGGTCTCCAGCCTCCCAGACAAGGGCCAGGCACAGACAATAGCCGGAGGGGGAACGGCATGCCATTGGGGCCCAGGTGTGGAAGCTAAAATGCACCAAGAATAATGAGATAATTGGGCTTCCTTGGGCTGTGTCCCCACAGGTCAGGTCCCCACCTGCAAAAGTTCCCCAAGAGCTGTGAGTAGCAGCTTTTCCCAGGTGCTCAGCCTCCATCCCAGCCCTGGGAGGATGAGCTCAACACTCCTGTGGTCACTCCCATCCTTTTCAGAGGAGAAATTAACTAGTGAAATACCAGCGACCAGCTCTGCCAGGTCTTCATTGATGCCTCCGGCAGAGCTCCTTGGCATTCTGGAATACAATCTGGCCTCTACTTGCCTCTCCAGACTTCATCTCTCACCTCCTCCCTTTCTGGACACTGGGCTTTCTACCAGCTCCAGGCCTTGGTACCCTCTTTTGCCTGGAAGAAACTCTTCCCATTCCCACACAGCCTCCTTGGCACAGGTGAATCCTACTCAACCCTCAGGACTCATCTTGGACATCCTCCTTTAAGAACCCTTCGCTGTGGGTGTCTACCTCCAGACTGCCATGGTACCACCAGCCTTTTTTTTTCTTTCAGACAGAGTCTCACTCTGTTGCCCAAGCTGGAGTATGGTGGTTTGATTTAAGCTCACTGCAACCTCCGCCTCCCAGGTTCAAGTGATTCTCCTGCCTCAGCCTCCCAAGTAGCTGGGGTTACGGGAGTCCCCACCACCGTGCACACCTAATTTTTGTATTTTTAATAGAGATGGAGTTTCACCATATTGGCCAGGCTGGTCAAGAACTCCTGACCTCAGGTGATCCGTAACCCCTCGGCCTCCCAAAGTGATGGGATTACAGACATGAGCCACCACATCCAGCCTAATTTCATCCTTAATGTCAGTTCTCATTTACAGAGGAGGAAACTGAGTCTCAGAAAGTTTGGGTAAATTTTATAAGGTAAAAGGTGCATGCTCGGAGAACCAATGTGGAACAAGATCCTTCGGACCCCAAAGCGTGTAGCAAACAACAAAATAAGGAAAGATAACATGGGGAGCTCCTACCTGCTCTGAGACTACATTCCCTCAACAGCATCATTTACTAAGTGCAGATTATGGATCAGGCATTCTTCTAAGCACTTTCATAATAACTCATTCAATCCTCACAAAAACCCTACCAGACAGCTACTGTTAATCCCCTTATTTTAAAGATGAAGAGGACAGGTGTGGTGGCTCATTGCCTGTAATCCCAGCACTTTGGGAGGCCGAGGTGGGTGGATTACGAGGTAAGGAGTTCAAGACCAGGTGGCCAAGATGGTGAAACCCTGTCTCGACTAAAGATACAACAAATTAGTTGGGCATGGTGGCTCACACCTGTAATCCCAGCTACTAGGGAGCCTGGGGTAGGAGAATCACTTGAACCTGGGTGGCAGAGGATGCCGTGAGCTGAGATCACACCTGGGCAACAGAGTGAGACAAGGGAAGGGGAGGGAAAAAGGAAGAAAGAGGAAGGGAGG
>NW_016107569.1:575243-576939 GCF_001604975.1 Cebus imitator
AACCCAGGTAGTCTGTCTCCAGAGCCTACCTACACATTCATTGCCCAGCTCCTGCCTCTCTGCAAACAATAAAACAAAGTGTTGTGGGGCAGAGTTTCCTACGTGAGGTGGTGGTACCCTCAGGAGGGTGCAAGATGGTCCACTGGGATGTGAACGAGAAGACTCGTAAATAGTCTATTTACGAGTATCTGTAATCTAAAAATGAAAATAAAAATCGGCCAGGCATGGTGGCTCACACCCGTAATCCCAGCACTTTGGGAGGCCAAGGTGGGCAGATCACCTGAGGTCAGGAGTTTGAGATCAGCCTGGACAACATAGAGAAAGCCCATCTCTACTAAAAATACAAAAATTAGCTGGATGTGGTGCCACATGCCTGTAATCCCAAGCTACTTAGGAGGTTGAGGCAGGAGAATTCACTTGAACCCAGGAGGCGAAGGTTGCAGCAAGCTGAGATTGCGCCACTGCACTCCAGCCTGAGGGACAGAGTGAGACTCTGTCTCAAAACAAAACAAAACCAAAAAGTCAGAGTGAAGTTAAACTTTACAATATGCATTACACAGACTGACACCACGTGGGGTTCAACCTGTGTAACACATGTTAGTACAATTCAATATCGTTATGACTTTTTTGTTTTTTAAGAATACAGATAAACAGAAGGCATCACCTGCAACTCTTGGATAAGCGAATCAGTGCAGTGTGTTTAGTTTTAACCACACTAACTCACAGTGTGGACCAGTGTTTGTTTATTTTGTATTTTTAAAATTGATATCATTCTTATTTGGGAAGTACATGTGTTATTTTGAGACATGCATACTACATGTAATGAACGAATCAGCGTGACTGAAATATCCATTACCTCAAACATTTACCTTTTCTTGTTGACGACCGATCTTAAAAGATCCACGCAAAGGAACGACTGCTCACCTGGCGTGGGTGCCGCCTCCGCCTTCAGCACCCACCCTATCTCACACACGCCCTGAACCGCGGCGGCCCAGAGCAGACGGCTGGGCCTGTGGCCACACCCCTTTCCTATTCCCACCTTTCGAGCGTCTTCCGGGAGCGACTTTGGCTGCATCGTTTTGCGATTGGGCGAGCTGCGGGCCGTCGGAAGGACATGATTGGATGAAGTAGCTGCCTCTCGTCCATTGGCCAGCTCCGATTGGTCGAGATACCGTGGATGTTGCCCAACTGCACGTCAGCCGTGCTGCGACGCTAGCCGTTGACCAGCGCAGGGTCCCGCCGCAGGCGTTATGGCGCCATGTGTCAGGCAGTGCGAGGCGATCCTGGACAGCTGCAGTCCGGCTCCAGGGCGGAGGGCCATTCCAGGCGGGGTGGTGGCCGCTGCCCCGGGAAAGACTGTCCAAGATGCTCCTTAGTGGGGGAGATTGAGAGGAAGCCAGATGCCGTGATCTGTGCATAGAACTCCCAGTAAGGTCCCTGGTTTGCAGCTGAGTTTGGAACCTAGACTTGGAGACTTCTTTGAAAGCAAATGGACGCACGGCAGTACACAAAATTGAGTCTGTCGCCGCAGGTGGCGCTTCTGCGGCAAAGCAGAGATCCATTTGTAGAGGTTTATGAGTAAAGGAACCAGAAGAAACAAATCAAAAAGCTAATTGCTAAACGCTGGGCGCGATGGCTCACGCCTGTAATCCCAGCACTTTGGGAGGCTGAGGCGGGCGGATCATGAGCTCAAGAG
>NW_016107569.1:576949-587502 GCF_001604975.1 Cebus imitator
GGGAGGCTGAGGCGGGCGGATCATGAGCTCAAGAGTTCGAGACCAGCCTGGCCAACATGGTGAAACCCCTGTCTCTACTTAAAAAAAAAAAAAAAAGAAAAAGAAAAATTAGCCAGGCGTGGTGGCACACGCCTGTAGACCCAGCTCTTCAGGAGGCTGAGGCAGGAGAGTTTCTTGAACCCGGGAAGCGGAGGCTGCAGTGAGTCGAGCCTGGGCGACAGAGTGAGACTCCGTCTCGAAGAAGGAAAAAAAGAAAAGCTAACTGCTGACAGCGAGGTTTCTTGGCTTACAAACCCATCTTCAGAGCCAAGTGGGGGAATTGAGGACATTTGGTCAAAGGAGAAGAATCCAGGAGAACTGTGTCCAGCAGAAATCGGTGCATGGCTTCTCATTTCTGTAGCTTTATGATCTGTGGGGGGGAAAACCAAAAACACCCCGTCCTGGACATAATTCTCTGTAGAAGAGGAAGGAGCATATGTGAGAATGAGCTTATCTGTAAAGATCATCGTGAAGTTGTTGAAGAAGTTAAATGGAAGACTCGAAAGAAATTCATCACGACAAAAAGCTAAACGTTTTTCCAGATCAAGCTTTGTTATCTGAAGTGTATGAGGCCCAGGAGAGATCCAGCTCACTTTCTGAGAGAAGGTTTTTGGCAGGTTTATTCGAATTCTCAGTCATGCTGTACTTGCCAGCATGATAAAGCTAGGCAGTGGCAAGAATGGCAAGAGCCTGAAAACTGGGCAAAATTTCCATGTTATCAGAGAAACGGGAAAGGATAACGGTAGATCTTACTTCTCATGCCACTTGCTTATATTTAATAAGCTGAAGCTGACGATGCTGTCTAGTGAAAATCCCTGCAAGCAGTGTTCCTTGGGCTTGTTAAACAAGGGTAACATCCCACCAGATCTGTATAATGAGACCAAAAGGTGAAGTCCATCAGCTAGTCACCTTCATGATAGTATCTCCAGGCGACCCATGGAAACAGTGAGGCTTAGGCATATAAAGAGGCACCATATGAGGCAGAAATAAGGTGACTTGAACAGCATTCTGCTTTAGAGTTGTTTTGAAAATACTCCCAAATCAGATCTTCTTCTTCTTCTTCTTCTTATTATTATTATTATTATTATTATTTGAGACAAAGCTTTACTCTCCCAGGCTGGAGTGCAGTGGTACAATCAACAGTTTACTTCAGTGTCAACCTCCCAGGCTCAAGTGATCCTCCCATCTCAGCTTCCTGAGTAGCAAGGACTACAGACACACACTGCAATACCAGGCTCATTTAAAAAAAAAAATTTTTTTTGTAGGCTAGACATGGTGGCTCAGGCCTGTAATCCTAGCACTTTGGGAGGCCACGGCAGGTGGATCACAAGGTCAGGAGTTCGAGACCAGACTGGCCAACATAGTGAAACCCTGTCTCTACTAAAAATACAAAAATTAGCCAGGCATGGTGGCATGAGCATGTAGTCCCAGCTCATTTCTACTAAAAATACAAAAGGAGGCTGAGGCAGGAGAATCACTTGAACCCAGGAGGTGGAGGTTGTGGTGAGCTGAGATTGTACTACTGCACTTCAGCCTGGGCAATCGAGTGAACTCCGTCTCAAAAAAAATGAATAAATAAAATAAATACATAATAAATTGTAGAGATTGGGATCTCACTATGTTTCCTAAACTGGTCTTGAACTTGTAAGCTCAAGCAGTCCTCCCACCTCAGTCTCCCAAAGTACTGGGATTACAGGCATGAATGCCCAGCTTCAAATTAGGTCATTAAGAGCATTCCGTATCATTAAAATATCTAGGGAGATTAAAAACACCCAGGATTGTTCATCAGCATAGGACCACCCGAAAGTAACCTTGAATTGTTTACTTCTATGTTGGTGATCAAAGAGCACTGTGTTCTTTAGAACCAGAAAGGGGCATACATGCTGAAACATGAACAGTAACTCACTACACAGCCAGTGTGCTCTGAGTTTACAACCCGGTCCTGTGCGAGTGCGTTACATGCATCAGTTCATTAAGTCCTTACCACAACCCTCTGAAGCAGGTACAATTATTACCCCACTTTATTTTTATTTATTTTTTCTGAGACAGGGTCTCACTGTTGCCCAGGCTGGAGTGCAGTGGCACAATCTCAGCTCATTGC
Organism: Cebus imitator; assembly: GCF_001604975.1. Classification (NCBI taxonomy): domain Eukaryota; kingdom Metazoa; phylum Chordata; class Mammalia; order Primates; family Cebidae; genus Cebus; species Cebus imitator. The sequence goes on from NW_016107569.1 coordinate 579,090, forward strand.
AACCTCTGCCTTCCGGGTTCAAGTGAATCTCTTGCCTCAGCCTCCCAAGTAGCTGGGATTGCAGGCACCTACCACCACGCCTTGCTAATTTTTGCATTTTGAGTAGAGGCAAGGTTTCACCATATTGGTCGGGCTGGTCTTAAGGCTGGGCGCAGTGGCTCATGCCTGTAATCCCAGCAGTTTGGGAGGCTGAGGTGGAGGGATCACTTGAGATTAGTAGTTGTTACCTCACTTTAGAAATGAGGAAACTGAGGACTAGAGAAATAATTTTCCCAGCAAGTAACTGACTGAGCCACGTTGTGAACCCCCACATAGCTGATCACAGACCCGCTGTCCATTGGGCTGTACCACCTCGCCAAAGTGACACACAGGAATTTGGTCTGGCAAAGAATGATGGCAGATTTACGCCCTGCTGTGTGTGTGTGTGTGTGTGTGTGTGTGTGTGTGTGTGTGTGTGTTGTGAGATGGAGTCTCGCTCTGTTGCCCAGGCTGGAGTGCAGTGATGCGATCTCAGCTCACTGCAACCTCTGCCTCACGGGTTCAAGTGATTTTCCTGCCTCAGCCTCGCTAGTAGCTGGGATTACAGGAGCCCACCACTACGCCCAGCTAATTTTTTGTATTTTTCGTAGAGATGGTGTTTCACCATGTTAGCCAGGATGGTCTTGATCTCCTGACCTCATGATCCACCCACCTTGACCTCCCAAAGTGCTGGGATTACAGACATGAGCCACCGTGCCCTGCCCTGGTGTGTTTTTGTATAATTTATTAAGAGATGTTAGAATACCAATATTTGTCTTTTCAAAATGGATCCATTGGCTGGATGTGGTGGCTCATGCCTGTAATCCTAGCACTTTGGGAAGCTGAGGCAGATGGATCACAAGGTCAGGTGTTCAAGACCAGCCTGACCAAAATAGTGAGACCCCATCTCTACTAAAAATACAAAAATTAGCTGGGTGTGGTGGTGTGCATCCGTAATTCCAGCTACTCAGGAAGCTGAGGCAAGAGAATCGTTTGAATCCGGGAGGCTGAGGTTGCAATGAGCCGAGATCTTGCCACTGCACTCTAGGCTGGGCAACAGAGCGAGACTCCATTGCAAAAACAAAACAAAAAAATATAAAAAGTAGCTGGGTGTGGTGGCAGGTACCTGTAATCCCAGCTTGGGAGGCAGAGGCTGGAGAATCACTTGAACCCAGGAGGTGGACGTTGTAGTGAACCAAGACTGCACCATTTGCACTCCAGCCTGGGCAGCAAGCAGAACTCAGGACTCCATCTCAAAAAAACAAGCAAACCAAAAAAAAAAAAAACAAACAAACAAAAAAATAGGAGCCGGGCTCAGTGGCTCACACCTACAATCCCTACACTTTGGGAGGCTGGGGCAGGCAGATCACCTGAGGTTGGGAGTTCGAGACCAGTTTGAGTAACATGGAGAAACCCCCTCTCCACTAAAAATACAAAATTAACCAGGCATGGTGGTGCATGCCTGTAATCCCAGCTACTTGGGTGGCTGAAGCAGGAGAATCGCTTGAACCAGGGGACAGAGCTTGCAGTGGGTGAGCTAAGATCATGCCACTGCACTCCGCCTGGGCAACGAGTGAAACTCAGTCTCAAAAAACCAAAACAAACCAAAAAAAACTATTTTTGCCCTATGAAACAGAGGATCTTAGACGTAGTTAACTTTTTCTTGATAGCTTATCACTATTGTTAGTATTTATAACCTGTCTTAGCATGTCTGGGCTGCTATAAAATGCCATAAAATGAGTGGCTGACAAACAACAGACATTTCCCACAGTGCGGAGGCTGGAAACCTCCAAGAGCAAGGTGCTGGCAGATTCATTGTCTGTTAAGGGCCTGTTTCCTGGTTCAAAGACAGTTGTCCTTTGGCTGTGTCCTTACATGGTATTCCCGTCTCGTGACTTAATCAGCCCCCATAGCCCCGTCTCTCTCTTTGTTTTTGTCACAGGGTATCTCTCTGTTGCCCAGGCTGGAGTACAGTGGTGCAATCACAGCTCACTGCAGCCTTGACCTCCCAGGCTCATGATTCTCCCACCTCAGCCTCCTGAGTCTCTGGGACTACAGACACATGCTACCATGCCTGGTTATTTTTTTTTTTATTTTTATTTTTTAATTTTTACTAGAGACAGGGTCTCAACATGTTGCCCAGGCTGGTCTTGAACTCCTGAGCTCAAGTTACCCTCCTGCCTAAGCCTCACGAAGTGCTGGGATTACAGACCCAAATCACCTCGCCCAGCCCAGCCCCATCTCTTTATACCATCACCTTGGGGCTAGGATTTCAACATGTGAATTTGGGGCAGCGGGGGTGGAAACAGTCAGTCTGTGTAACATTGTCATCCTGTGCTTTAGGAAAATTCTGTCTTATTCTTTGGATTGTTGTTACCTTAATATCGGGCTCCCATCCAGAACTCCCTGTGGCCATGGTGTGCTTCAAATACTACCTCTCTCCAACCGGCTCTCTTCACCCTGCCCCCAAAATGTGGCTGATAAATGCTTGGGGCTAAAAAAACACAAATATGATTTTTTTTGGTATTATAATTTAGCATAAAGTCTTTGTGACAATAATTTCTTGCCCCAGAGACCTTTTTTCCCCTTTATTTCCAGTTTAAGAATATGATTTGAAAGTCTGTATTGCTGGAAGATTAACAGGCAGATAAGCAAGTTACAGGTGTACTTACCTAACTACCTGGTAAGTATTCTTCACAGCACAAATTGGCGATTCCTTTAAAAGCAATTTTTTTGGCCGAGTGCGGTGCCTCAAGCCTGTAATCCCAGCACTTTGGGAGGCTGAGGCAGGTAGATCACCTGAGGTTGGGAGTTTGAGACCAGCCTGGTCAGCATGGTGAAACTCCATCTCTACTAAAAATACAAAAATTATCTGGGCACGGTGGCGCATGCCTGTAATCCCAGCTAGTTGGGAGGCTGAGGCAGGAGAATCGCCTGAACCCAGAAGGCAGAGGTGACAGAGAGCTGAGATCCACTGCACTCCAGTCTGGATGACAGAGCAAGACTGTCTCAAAAAAAAAAAAATCTGACATAGTTGATTCCATCTTGCTTCTAACCTCCAAGCTTTCCTTGGTCATTCCTGGACTTAGAACAAACTAACTTTGGGGAGAATCTAGTTTGTAACTTAACCTTAAAGTAAGGATGACAGAACTCCTTCTCTAAACTAAACTGCCTTTGCAAAACTAATGCCCACTGGTCCTGTGGCCCCACTCACAGGAAGACTCAGTGCTCAAGGACCATTTTCCACACCCCCATGATTGCATTCCCAACCAATGAGCAGCACCCATTTCCTAGCCCCCTGCCTGCCAAACTATCCTTGAAAAACCCCAGCCTCAGAATTTTGGGGAAGACTGACTTGAGTAGTAACTCTGTCTCTGGGCAAACAATACCTTTCTCCAACCGTCTCAAAAATAAAATACAAAAAATCTGACCAAGTGTGGTGTTGCCCACCTATAGTCCCCGCTACTCGCGAGGCTGAAGCAGGAGAATTGCTTGAACCCAGGAGGCAGAGGTTGCGGTGAACCAAGATCGCACTACTGCACTCCAGCCTGGGCCACAAGAGGGAATCAGAAAACTCTGTCTCAAAAAAAAAAAAAAGCGCGGGTGCCGGGCGCGGTGGCTCACGCCTGTAATCCCAGCACTTTGGGAGGCCGAGGTGGGTGGATCACGAGGTCAGGAGATGGAAACCATCCTGGCCAACATGGTGAAACTCCATCTCTACTAAAAATACAAAAAATTAGCTGGGCATGATGGTGTGTGCCTGTAGTCCCAGCTACTTGGGAGGCTGAGGCAGGAGAATTGCTTGAACCCTGGAGGCGGAGGTTGCAGTGAGCCAAATTCGCGCCATTGCACTCCAGCCTGGGCGACAGAGTGAGACTCTGCCTCGGAAAAAAAAATGATGGACCACATGTATGACTGTGGTCCCACACAATTATAATGGAGCTGAAAAATTCTTATCGCCCATTCTATCAGAGCTGTCACAGTGTCTAGGACAACGTGTTACTCATATGTTTGTGGTGATGCTGGTGTAAAAGAATAGCAGGCACATAAGATTATGTACAGAACCTAGTACTTTTTTTTCTAAGATGGAGTCTTGCTCTATCGCCCAGGCTGGAGTGCAGTGGCGCGACCTCGGCTCCCTGCAACCTCCACCTCCCGGGTTCAAGAAATTCTCCTGCCTCAGCCTCCCGAGAAGCTGGGACTACAGGTGCACACCACCATGCCCATCTAATTTTTTCTATTTATAGTTGAAATGGGTCTTCACCACGTTAGTCAAGCTAGTTTCGAACTCCTGACCTCAGGTCATCCTCCTGGCTTGGCTTCCCAAAGTGCTGGGATTATAGGCTTGAGCCACTGTGCCCAGCCATCTCGGTTTTTAATAAGAAAGTTTTAAAAGTAAAAAAAATTAAAAATAGGCCAGGCGCGGTGGCTCAAGCCTGTAATCCCAGCACTTTGGGAGGCCGAGGTGGGCGGATCATGAGGTCAGGAAATCGAGACCATCCTGGCCATGATGAAACCCCATCTCTACTAAAATACAAAAAAATTAACCAGGCTTGGTGGTGCACACCTGTAGTCCCAGCTACGCAGGAGGCTGAGGCAGGGGAATAGCTTTAATCTGGGAGATGGAGGTTGCAGTGAGCCAATATCGTGCCACTGCACTCCTGCCTGGGCGACAGAGCAAGATTCCACCTCAAATAAATAAATAAATGAATAAAAATAGAAAAAAGCTTATAGAAAAAGGACATAAAGAAAATATTTTTGTACAGCTATGCAATGTATTTGCCTTATAAGCTCAGTGTTTGATGAGAGTGAAAAGTTAAAAAATAAGTTTATAAAGTACAAATTTTTAAAGTTATGTTAAGGGTTAATTTATTATTGAATAAAGAACTTTTTTTTTTTTTTTTTTGAGACGGAGTTTCGCTCTTATTACCCAGGCTGGAGTGCAATGGCACGATCTCGGCTCACTGCAACCTCTGCCTCCTGGGTTCAAGCAATTCTCCTGCCTCAGCCTCCTGAGTAGCTGGGGTTACAGGCACACGCCACCATGCCCAGCTAATTTTTTGTATTTTTAGTAGAGACGGGGTTTCACCGTGTTGACCAGGATGGTCTCGATCTCTTGACCTCGTGATCCACCCGCCTCGGCCTCCCAAAGTGCTGGGATTACAGGCGTGAGCCACCGCGCCCGGCCGAATAAAGAACTTTTTTTAAAGTTTTTAAATGTTTTCACATACGAACAGGGTCTTGCTATGTTTGCCCAGGCTGGTCTCAAAGCAATCCTCCCATCTTGGCCTCCCAAAGTCCTGGGATTACAGGCCTGAGCCATCACGCCAGGCCAGCCATTGATTACAATCAGCGGCAGCACACAGCTCTTCTCTCCCAGGGCTGGGGCACCTAAGAACAGGCTTCCCTCATAGCCAAGCTCAGGGCCATCCCAGTGTGGGAAGAAAGTTGCCCAGGTGCCATGGCAAGAGACCGAGGGCACAATCCATCCCAGTATAATAAATAACTGATTACTTAGTTACAGCAATGATGTACTTACTGATTACTTATCGAAATGACACCAAATAGATATTAGATTCAATCACATAATCAATTATATAATCAATCTTATTACATCATTATTCTCTATTAAACTTTAGTATTACAGTGTAAGAACACTTTAGTCTTACAGTATAGACATAATCAGGTGAAATATAATTAGGAACCGAGGGGACATTGTGAGAAGTGACCAGGAGGCAAGAGTAAATGCCTTGCAGTAACATCAGCGCCAGGGAAGGCGCCCGTTACTTAGCAGGCCATGAAGGGGAGTTTCCCTTTCACTGGGGAGTTCAGAGAAAACTCTGCTCTGCCTGGCTCTTGGGGAAGGCCTGACACTAGCCAGGCCAGCCCACAGACATCCAGGGGTTTAAACACCTCTCCATGGTGCTGTGCTCCGATGGTCACCATCCTTGTCCACTTTCATGTTCCACTTTCCCACCCGATGCTCCCGTGTAAATTCTTAGAAGCTGTGAGAAGTAAGAATAGGGGAATTCTAAAAGCCTTTGATCTCTCTGATAAGTTCACAGAAAGATACTGATGTACGTGCCTCCCCTCCTTGCAGCGGCTACCTGAGAGGGAGGAGCCCCCGGTATTGTCAGTCCATGGTTTGCTTGACCCCTACCAATCATGTCAGATGAGTTACTCTCCTGACCCTGCCCCCTGCCTTGTATATAATAAATATCAGCACGTTCGGCTATCCCGGCGTTTGGGGCCACTGCTGGACTCTGTGCCTTGGTAGCAGTGGTCCCCTGAGCCCAGCTGAATTCTTTTATCCGTGTGTCTTGTGTCTTTCTTTTCTACTGTCGTCTCTGCATGCAAAAGAACACCCACTAGACACTGCGGGGCTGGATCCTGCACCCCAGTGCCGGATGAACACATTCTGCAGGGGAGAAATCAGGACGTCCCCAGCCACAGTGGTGCTGGCCTCTGCCCACGCTCTTTCAGGCTGGGGCTGAAGCAGTTGATGAGGGCCAGCCCCGTCCCTGGCCCGAGTCACAGGGTGCTTCCTAGGTCTTTCCATGAGAGGCTCCACCATGCCCCAAGCTTTGTCCATGGTCTGGGCTCAGGGATGGGGTGAGCTGTCTCAATCAGGCCTCGTGGCTGCATGGAGGGGAAGAGGGCTGAGCTGCAGAGATTAGGAGCTGGGCAATGCAGCCCACAGGGAAGGACTGAGCCCGCGGGCTGGGGAGCGCGGGGTAGAATCAGAACACCTGCCCCAGCGGGGAAGGAGAACAGGAACCCAAACGGAGCAGCCGTGGCCAGGCCATGTCCTCAGGCTTCCTGCAGCTCCCACAAGTGCCCGGCCTTCCTGCCTCAGCCTTGTGCTCACAGCTCCCCCTGCCGGCCACGCTCTTCCTCCCTCCTTTCCGGCCAAGTCCCGCTCAGGTCTGGGGGCTCTGTCTCACTGTCACTTCCCCGGGGAAGCCCTCCTTGGCGACTGCTCTCCATACGCTCTCCTAGCGCCATGGGCTTCTCCTTCCGAGCCCCGCTGAATTGGCAAAGTGGCCATTGATGTGTTTCAACGTGGATCTCCTCGGCTAGACCCTGAGCCTGTAGGGGCAGGGACGAGGGCTGTCCTGTCATGGCAGATTTCCAGCTGGGTGCTGAGTGTGCAGTTCCTGTTCATGGAGCGCAGGGAGGACCTCAGCCCCATCCCCAGGGACCCGGGCACCCATGAGCTGCGGTCCTGGTTTGGGGCCATTGCCACTTGTCCTCTCTCCATCCTGTCCCTCCTGGGGAGTGGCTGCCCGCTACAGCCCTCAGGGGCTTTTACATCTTTTCCTGGGAAGGGGAAGGCGCCACCCCGAGCAGCCTGGCACCCCCAGGCTGGTAGAGCAGGAAGCCTCAGACTCCAGGAGGAGCAGGTGGCACCAGAAAGGCCACACTGCCTCAGGGATGTGGACCGTGACCCAGCCCTCGAGCCTGGGCTTGGGCCCAGGACTCAGGCTTCCTATGTGAACGCAGCACACCCTGCCCATGCGGTTGTCCCACCAAGAAAGTCAACCTGAGCTACCCTGTCCTGTCCGACAGCTGCTAGCTATTAATTCTAATTCATAACTAAAATTGAGGACTCACTTCCTCTGTCACACTAGCCACCTTTTTTTGTGTGTATGTGAGACAGGGTCTTGCTCTGTTGCCCAGGCTGGAGTCCAGTGGTGTGATTTTGGCTCACTGTAGCCTCAAACTCCCAGGCTCAGGTGATCCTCCCACCTCAGCCTCCTGAATAGCTGGGCCACAGGTGTGCAACACCATGCCCGGCTTATTTTTAATTTTTTTTGTAGAGATGGGGGGCGGCCTACCTCTGTGGCCCAGGCTGGTCTCCCTCTTCTGGGCTCAGCACTCCTCCCTCCTCGGCCTCCCAAAGCACCGGGATTACAGGCATGAACCAGTGTGCCCAACCTTCCCACTTTCAAAACTGGGATTCTTTGCCCAGGCTCCCTGGAGCTTGCTGTGCTGCTTGGGAGCAGGTGGAGAGGCCAACGGGGTTGGGGGATGAGGGAGGCAGAGGGGCAGGTGCGAGGGGTTGGGGAGGATTGAGAGAGGGCAAAGAAGAGTGAGGGCTGCTGGGGAGAGGACACTCCATCTGGCCATGTGTCCCGCAGTGCACTCGCCTCACCCCTCTGTAAGTCTCCAGCAAATGCGTCCTTCCTTTCCACAGCCCTGGGAGTTGATGCGTCTCGAAGGCCCCATCCGAGATTGGCCAGAAGGTGGCGGCCACAGGGTCTGGCTTTGCTCCACTTTCAGAAATCTGGGGCCTCGGCCGGGCGCGGTGGCTCAAGCCTGTAATCCCAACACTTTGGGAGGCCGAGGCGGGTGGATCACGAGGTCAAGAGATCGAGACCATCCTGGTCAACAT
>NW_016107569.1:588547-591383 GCF_001604975.1 Cebus imitator
AGACGGGGTTTCACCATGTTGACCAGGATGGTCTCGATCTCTTGACCTCGTGATCCACCCGCCTCGGCCTCCCAAAGTGCTGGGATTACAGGCTTGAGCCACCGCGCCCGGCCAATAATTTTTTGTATTTTTAGTAGACACGGGGTTTCACCATGTTAGCCAGGCTGGTCACAAACTCCTGACCTCATGATCTGCCCACCTCGGCCTCCCAAAGTCCTGGGATTACAGGCATGAGCCACCACACCCGGCCCGAGGGAATGTCTCTGGTGGACACACCACCTCCTTCACTCACCTTCAAATGGAGCGGGTTGAGCCCTGTGTGTACCAGGCACCATGCTGGGCACGGTGAACACATTCCTCCATGTGCTCAGAAGGAACCTGCCCAGACAATGCCAGGAAGGAGAAGAAAGCATGACACACAAGTTCTCACGACAGGGAGACCAGCGGGGCCACCACTGGGCCGGGGCGTCTCCACAGAAGCCTGGGGGATGCGTTGAGTCAGCCAGGCTTGGAGGAGCCTCATCTTGGCAGCCAGGGTGCTGCTAGGAACCTCACGTTTCCTGGAAAGTTGGACACCAGAATGTCTGTGGACCTTTTCCCTCCCTGGCAGTAAGGCCACCTGAATGTCTCAATGGAAAGGCATCCTAGGCCCAAGGTGACATGGCAGCCAGAGGACTTCCAAGCTGTGGCCCCAGTGTGTTGTGAGGGTGATTACCTACATCTGCATTTATTTCCAACAGGTACCTCATAGCCTATGGAATGTTCCAGAAACAAGGCTGGCATATGTGTGAGGTTAGTCCAGCAGAGACAACCAGCAGTTGAGTTTATCTATCCAACCATCCATCCATCCGTCTTGCTCTGTCACCCAGGATGGAGTGCAGTGGCATAATCTCGGCTCATTGCAACCTCTGCCTCCCGGGAGCAAGTGATTCTCCTGCCTCAGCCTCCCTAGAAGCTGGGATTACAGGTGCCTGCCACCATGCCTGGCTAATTTTTGTATTTTCGCCATCTTGGCCAGTTTGATCTTGAACTCCTGACCTCACCCGCCTCGGCCTCCCAAAGTGCTGGGATTACAGGCGTGAGCCACCACGCCCGGCTACATTTCCCCTTTTGATACCTGTCACATTGGATTGGGTCCCATCCCCAATGACCTCATCTTAACCTGGTTATCTTGGTAAAGACCGCATGAGGTCACATTCTGAGGGACTGGAGGTTAGAATGCCAACATGTTTTTTTTTGAGGGACACAATTCACCCCTTCACAACCTGTAAGCAAAGACAACTTTGTAGCAGTGAGCACACCAAGCTCTCAGATGCTGGGGCCTTTGCTGCAGGCCTTTCTCAGGGCAAAAGACCTGCTGCTACCCCTTCTCCCCTCACACGCCCAGCTGAGGCCCAGGGGATACCAAAGGCTGGACTGGAGGGTGTGAGGGCCTTTCATGAACACCCCGTACCCTAGGTGAGCTGGGGGTCCCTGTGCATTACACAGTCAGGCAGGATCCCTGGTCCCAGCGGCAGGTGTCAGATTAAAGAGAGGCTGCAGCTAGGCCAGCTCCCCCGTGTTGCAGGGAAGGAAACTGAGCCCAGGGACATGGGCTGATCTTGGACTACAGAGGGCATTAGCATCAGGGCCGCGCTGGCATCAGGTCTTCTGAGCTCTCCCACCTTCTGCTGTGCTGCAGCCTGGACACCCCTTGCTCTGGGAGGCCTTCCTGGCCACCTGGGCCAGGGCCCCTCATTAAGCATCCTACTGCACTGATGGTGACACCTAGCCCCTTTCCCCTCATCTCCTCCTGTCCCCGTCGCTCCACACTGGCCCCACTGACCTCTCGCTCTTCCTTGAACCGGCATGGGCCTCTGCTCCCCTCCCAGATCTCTGCAAAGATCTCTCCCTGACTGCCTTGGACATTTCCTCAAAGGTGGGCTCCCTGGCCACTAAATCTAAAACACAGGCCTCCTGCTGGCTCTTCCTAGCTCCTCTCCGTAGCTCTGACCACCAGAAGATTTTGTGATCCTGTTTACAGAGGAGGAGCCCAGAGTGGGTGTGGCTTGTGCAGGCTGGAGGGAGCAGGACCAGGGCCGGGACTTAACTGTCACATTGATGCCCAAACCAGACAGTGCTGTCCTTTGAGCTTCCAAGGGAAGGGAATGGGTCTCCTTCCTCTTCATCATCCTTCGCTGTACCATGCTGGTGCATATGTAATAAGGGCTATGAATTTAAGTTGATCAGAAAGGGCACATTTTGGACTCCAATTTGGGATAGGAAAGTCCCCTGGCTACCCGGGTAGGATGCCCCTGCAATGACCACCTTTTCCCACTAGAGAGCGCTGTGGGACAGAAACTAAACCGAGAGTGGCCCTGATGACCGGGTCCGCTGAGACCAGCCTGGGCGGCAGTGACGACAGGACAGGACGGTGAGGGCTCCTTCCCAAGGCTTGCCTTTCGGGACAGCTGCCTCATTGTCTCCGCCCAGCAAAACTAGAAACAAAGTACTGTTACCACCCCACCTTACACATGAAGAAACCAAGGACCAGCCTGGTCAACATGGTGAAACCCCGACTCTACTAAAAATAGAGGAAACCCCATCACTATTTGGGAGGCCGAGGGGTAAGAATCGCTTGAACCCAGGAGGTGGAGGTTGCAGGGAGCCAAGATGGAGCCACTGCGCTACAGCCTGGGCGACAGAGCGAGACTCCGTCTCAACAACAACAATAAAAAGGCCGAGGCCGGGCGCGGTGGCTCACGCCTGTAATCCCAGCACTTTGGGAGGCCGAGGCGGGTGGATCACGAGGTCAAGAGATCGAGACCATCCTGGTCAACACGGTGAAACCCCGTCT
>NW_016107569.1:591573-594601 GCF_001604975.1 Cebus imitator
GTCTCAAAAAAAAAAAAAAAAGGCCGAGCGCAGTGGCTTACGCCTGTAATCCCAGCACTTTGGGAGGCCAAGGCAGGTGGACCAATCACCTGAAGTCAGGAGTTCAAGACTAGCCTTGGCAAACATGGTGAACACTTGTCTGTATTAAAAATACAAAAAAAATTGGCCAAGTGTGATGGTGGGTGCCTGTGATCCCAGCTACTTGGGAGGCTGAGGCAGAGAATTGCTTGAACCTGGGAGGCGGAGGTTGCAATGAGCCAAGATCATGCCACTGCACTCCAGCCTGGGTGACAGAGTGAGGCTCAGTCTCAAACAAACAAACAAACGAACCAAGGCTCGGGCCGGGTGGTGTGTGGCTCATGCCTGCAGTCCCGGCACTTTGGGAGGCCGAGGCCACAGGAGTTGAGAGCAGGAGTTGAGGCCAGCCTTGGCAGCAGAGTGAGACCCCGTCTCTACGAAAACAACTACAAATTTTGGCTTGGTGTGGTGGCACAGGCCTATAGTCCCAGCTACTTGGGAGGCTGAGATGGGAGGATTTCTTGAGCCTGGTAGATCAAAGCTACAGTGAGCTATGATTGTGCCACTGTATTCCAGCCTGGGTGACAGAGCGAGACCTTGTCTCAAAAAGAAAGAAAGAAAAAGAGCCAGGTGCAGTGGCTCATGCCTGTAATCCCAGTACTTTGGGAGGCCGAGGTGGGAAGATCACAGGGTCAGGAGTTTGAGACCAGTCTGGCCAATATGGTGAAACCCTATCTCTACTAAAAATACGAAAATTAGCCAGGCATAGTGACAGGCATCTGCAGTCCCAGCTACTTGGGAGCCTGAGCCAGAAGAATCACTTGAACCCAGGAGGTGGAGGTTGCAGTGAGCTGAGATTGCATCACTGCGCTCCAGCCCGGGCGACAGAGCGAGATTCTGTCTCAGAAGAAGGAAAGAGAGAGAGAGAGAAAGAAAGAGAGAGAAGGAAAGAGAGAGAGAGAAAGGAAGGAAGAAAGACAGGAAGAAAAGAAGGAAGAGAGATAGAAGGAAGGAAGGAAAGGTGGAAAAGTGGGAGGGAGGGAGGGAGGGAGAAGAAACAACCGAGACTTAGAGTTGTTAAGTGATTTGTCCCGAGTGAGCTCCTTAGACATGGGAGCGCCAGGGCTGCAACTCAGCCCCGACCCCAACGCCCACACTGTTGGCTGCTTGAACCCCTCCTGTCTCCCAGGCTGCTTGGCTCTGTCTTTCCTCCTGGGTCCCTTCTAGTAGGGGGTCCCTTCATCTCCCTGAGATTTGCCCATATGCTCAGCAGGGAGTCGGGGGCTCCCCCACATTAATTTCTTCTGGGAGACTCTGGGCTATCGAGCTGCTGGGGGGCACCTGGGGAAGGAGTAGGAGTGGGGCTGTGTTGCCATGGGGAGGGGGATCCGGACCGCAGGGCTGGAAGTCCTTTTGTTCCAGCCCCTGGCAGAGCCCAGCCCCCTGGGAGCCGCCCAGGCTTATTAATATCCTGCTGAGTCAGGGGGCTCTTGAGTTTCGGCATCACAAGACCCAGAGGTGGAGCGCTGCAGGGATATTCTTAACTCCCCCGGCACCCTCTCCCCCAACCTGCACTGCCCACCCCTGGCTGGGGCCTCATAGGCCTGAGCTGCCACGTGGCCTGGGGCAAGGCACTTCCCTAGACTGACTGTGAAATGGAGACAAGACCTGTCCTGCCCCGGCTGTAATTAGAGTGTTCCTAATGGTCTGATATATGGGAAGGGCTAAGAAGCAAGAGCTGTCCTTCTAGAAAATGCTTTTTTTTTCTTTGAGACCTAGTCTTGCTCTGTCGCCCAGGCTGGAGTGCAGTGGTGCGATCTCAGCTCACTGCAACCTCTGCCTCCCAAGTTCAAGCAATTCTCCTGCCTCAGCTGGGACTACAGGCACCCACCACCACACCAGGCTAATTTTTGTGTTCTTAGTAAAGACGGGGTTTGACTATGTTGGCCAGGCTGTTCTCAAACTCCTGACCTCAGGTGATCCTCCCACCTCAGCCTCCGAGGTGCTGGATTACAGGCGTGAGCCACTGTGTCTGGTCTAGAAAATGCGTTTTTGAGGACCTGCTACACATGGGCCCTGGCCCGGAGGCTAGGGTCCTACAGCAGGGGGTGGTCCCGCCCCTCTCTTACAGAGCTCACTGCCTGTGCCCAAGAGGTCCCCACCAGCAGCCTCAACTGATTGAGCTCGGCCAGAGCTGGACATAAGCAGGGCCTGGGATTGAGCTCTCCTGGCCCTTTGGAATCCAGTCTGGGAAACTCTGGTCACATGGATGGGCCCTGGCTAACTGGAAGAGAAACTGGACTTGGGGTGAGGGATCCACGGGGGGCAGCCATGACAGCCGAGGGTTGGTCTGCAGAGGACGGAACTAAGCTCATACACAAAAGCCAGCGCCCCGGGAGAGAGGCTCCCTGCTCCTGGCTCTGCCCCTCGTAACCCTTCCCAGCCCAGGCTCCAGGAAGCTGCCCTGTGGCCCCGGGCACTGCACTCATGGCTGCTCCCAACCCACACGAAGTCCTGCAGAGGCAGGTGGAGCGGGGAGCACTTCATCTTCTAGACCTCGGGATTCCAGCAGTCACGGTTTTTGTGGGTTTGTTTTGTTTTGTTTTTTGAGACAGAGTCTTGCTCTGTCGCCCAGGCTGGGGTGTAGTGGTGCCATTAAGGCTCACTGCAGCCTTGCTCTCACAGGCTCAAGCCATCCTGCCTCAGCCTCCTGTGAGTAGCTGGGACTACAGGCACATGCCACCATGCCTGGTTAATTTTTTGAAGAGACTGGGTCTTGCTATGTTGCCCAGGAGTCTCAAACTCCTGGGATCAAGAGATCCTCCCTCCTTGGCCTCCCAAAGCACTGGAAGCCACCATGCCTGCCCAGCACTCATGGTTTAAAAACCATTTACAGCCGGGCGCGGTGGCTCAAGCCTGTAATCCCAGCACTTTGGGAGGCCGAGGCGGGTGGATCACGAGGTCAAGAGATCGAGACCATCCTGGTCAACATGGTGAAACCCCGTCTCTA
>NW_016107569.1:595111-602009 GCF_001604975.1 Cebus imitator
GGCCAACATTGGTGGATCACCTAAGGTCAGGAGTTCGAGACCAGCCTGGCCAACATGGTGAAACCCCATCTCTACTAAAAATACAAAAATTAGCTGGGCGTGGTGGCAGGCACGAGTAATCTCAGCTACTTGGGAGGCTGAGGCAGGAGAATCGATTGAACTCAGGAGGCAGAAGTTGCAGTGAGCTGAGATCGTACCATAGCACTCCAGCCTGGGTGACAGAGCATTCCATCTAAAACAAAGCACACAAAAAAAACATTTACTGAGTGCTTCCCAGGCACCAAGCTGCTTTGAATGCATCGCATATGCCATCTCCCCAAATCCTCATGAGGTGCCTTTCAGGGGGGTACTTGGTTCTCTTCTTCTTTTTTTTTTTAATGGAGTTTATTTATTTATTTATTTATTTATTTTTTGCGGTGGAGTTTCGCTCTTGTTACCCAGGCTGGAGTGCAATGGCGCGATCTCGGCTCACCGCAACCTCCGCCTCCCGGGTTCAGGCAATTCTCCTGCCTCAGCCTCCTGAGTCTCTGGGATTACAGGCACGCGCCACCATGCCCAGCTAATTTTTTGTATTTTTAGTAGAGACGGGGTTTCACCATGTTGGCCCAGGCCAGAATGCAGTGGTATAATCTCGGCTCACTGCAACCTCCGCCTCCCAGGTTCAAGCGATTCTCCTGCCTCAGCCTCCCCAGTAGCTGGGATTACAGGCATGGGCCACCACACCTGGCTAATTTTTGTGTTTTTATCAGAGACAGAGTTTTACCATGTTGGCCAGGCTGGCCTTGAACTCCTAACCTCCAGTGATCCACCTGCCTCTGCCTCCCAAATTGCTGGGATTACAGGTGTGAGGCACCGCACCCTGCTGGTTCTCCTCATTTTACAGATGAGGAAATGGAGTCTCACATGGCAACTCACCTGTCAGTAAGTGATGGAGCCAGGCCTCGAATCTGGGCCTGGCTTGTATCCAAGCCCTGATTCTTAACCTTCATTCTAGACTCTTTCATTCAGTATGGCATCCACAGGATTTGTCCAAGCAATTAATGGGTGAATAAAATAACTTCAGGCTGGGCATAGTGGCTCATGCCTGTAATCCCAGTACTTCAGGAGGCAGTGGTAGGAAGATTCCTTGAGCCCCGGAGCTTGAGACCAGCCTGGGTAAGTGAGACTCCCCCATCCCTACAAAAAATTAATAAGTTAATCAGGCATGGTGTCGCATGCCTGCAGTTTCAGCTATTCTGTAGGCTGAGGCAGGAGGATCGCTTGAGCCCAGGAAATAGAGGTTGCAGTGAGCCGTGATTGTGTCACTGCACTCCAGTCTGGGTGACAGAGTGAGATCCTGTCTCAAGAAAAAAAAAAAAAAAACCACCAACTTTGTACCTAGCAAATTCCTCTTTTCCCGTCTGTGACCCCAGCGGCCCTTACACTGTGAGCCCCTGAGGACAGTGACTGGGTCTCCCTCCCCTCACTCCCACCCCCATGCACACACAGGGTCCACCCAAGGCTGTCCTCCCTGCACAATTTATTTTGTAGACAGAGTCTCACTCTGTTGCCCAGGCTACAGTGCAATGGCACAATCTCAGCTTACTGCAACCTGTACCTCCCAGGTTCAAGCAACTCTCTGCCTCAGCCTCCTGAGTAGCTGGGACTACAGGCTCCTGCCACCACGCCTGGCTAATTTTTTGTATTTTTAGTATAGATGGGGTTTCACCATCTTGGCCAGGCTGGTCTTGAACTTCTGACCTCGTGATCTACCTGCCTCAACCTCCCAAAGTGGTGGGACTACAGGCGTGAGCCGCCACACCAGGCCCTTTTTTTTTTTTTTTAATCGAGACGGAGTTTCGCTCCTGTTGCCCAGGCTGGAGTGCAACGGCACGATCTCGGCTCACTGCAACCTCCACCTCCTGGGTTCAAGCAATTCTCCTGTCTCAGCCTACCAAATAGCTATGATTACAGGCACATGCTACCACGCCTGGCTAGTTTTTGTATTTTCAGTAGAGACAGTGTTTCATCATATTGGTACGGCTGGTCTCGAACCGCTGACCTCAGGTGATCCTCCCGCCTTGACCTCCCAGTGTTGGGATTACAGGTGTGAGCCACTGCGCCTGGCCAATTTTTGAGACAGAGTCTTGTTCTGCCACCCAGTCTGAAGTACAGTGGTATGATCTTGGCTTATTGCAACCTCTGCCTCCTGGGTTCAAGCAATTCCCCTGCCCCAGCCTCCTGAGTAGCTGGGTCTACAGGCGGGCACCAACACACCCAGCTAATTTTTGTATTTTTAGTAGAGATGGGGTTCACCATGTTGGCCAGGCTGGTCTTTAACTCGTGACCTCAGGTGATCCACCCGCCTCAGCCTCCCAAAGTGCTGGGATTACAAGTGTGAGCCGCTGCACCGGCCCCCTCCCTGCACGTTTGATGGATTCCTGGGGACTCTGAACACCAACTCCTCCCCAAGTCCTGCCCACAGCTTGTCAAGAGGGGCCTCAGCGGAGACGGCCGGCAGGGCCCTTATCAGTCAGCCCCATATGTGTCTGAGAGCCCATGACCGGTAGCCCACCCTACGCCAAGCCCCTCACGAGCCTGTTATCAAGGGATGCATTCCAGCCCCGGCCTCCCTTGTAAGGAGGGGAAGGAAAACCTGCCATTTTCTGGCCGAGTTGGGCGGGGGCGCAGGGGCAGGAAGAGGGTTATCGCAGCAGGAAGGCCGGACGCAGGGCTTGTTTCTTCAGGCAGCTTGAGAAAACAGCCTTTGGGCTGGCCCAGCCACCCTCAGGGCTGGACTGTGGCCTTTCTCAGGAGACCCTCCTGCTGGGGGTAAGGGTGGGTGGGGACAGAGACAGCTAATGTTTGCTCCCAGGAGCCAGGATGTGGCTGGGGGTGGGGGCTGGGGGTTTGGCCAGAGGCTGGAGGATTACTCTGCAGAGGGTCTCACAGCACCCTCCCCGTGTGACCGCCACCTGCCACGGGGGAGGGCTCCAGCTCCCGAAGGAGCAAAGGAGCGGAGTGCAGGCCTGAGGGCTTGGGTTTTCTTATTTTGCAGAAAACCCATCTCCTTCCTGCAATACTTGAGTCAGGCTGGGTAGTGGGTGGCTGCGGGTTTGGAGACACAGATCAGGTAGTTGGGTTGCACGCTGGAAGCGTCAGTAAGCCTGGCTGAGTCTCAGGTTTCCCATCCTTAATGATAGATGATGGAAGCTCTTCCTTCACGTGGCAGTGTGTGTAAGGGCTTAGCATAGAGCCTAGCCCCTGCTAGGTACTGCTGAAACTCTCTCTGTGAGACACATACACGCGCGTGAGCACACACACACACACACACAGACACACACACAGAGTTAGCACTAATTAAACAGCAGGTGGCTGGGCACAGTGCCTGATGCCTGAAATCCCAGCACTTTGGGAGGCTGAGGTGGGTGGATTGCTTGAGCTCAGGAGTTCGAGACCTGCCTGGGCAACGTGGTAAAACCCCATCTCTACCAAAAATGCAAAAAATTAGCCAGGCATGGTGGCGCATGTCTGTGGTCCCAGCTACTTGTGAGGCTGAGGTTGGAGGATCACTTGAGCTCAGGAGGTGGTGGTTGCAGTGAGCTAACACCGCGTCACTGCACTCCAGCCTGGGTGGACAGCAGGCGGAGCCAGTCTCTACACAGACAAGCACGTTCAATCCTCATCGGCACTCAGGGAACAAGATGCCATTGTTATTCCCATGGTACAGATGAGGAAACAGAAGCTTAGATGAATGAAGTCACTTGTCTGGGGTCACACTGTCGTAAGCAGAAGAACAGGGTTGGATCCCAAGCTGTATGACCTCAACACGTGCGCTTAGGTGCCACAGTTTCACGCCTTCACGTGGACTCATGAACCACCCAAGGACAGACGCAACTAGTAGCCTGTGCTCAGCAACGTCAAAGCCAGTGGTGCAAGGTCCACGCTCTCGAAGGTCCACGCTCTTGAAGGTCCACGCTCTCCAAGGTCCACTTCATCACAGGGGAGTCTGCAGGCCCTGTGCAACTCCGCTTCCCTCTGCACAAACCCTCCAGCCTGGGGCCCTGCCTTTCCAGCCCTTGGTAAACCAGAAGCAGCGGATGGGGAACGTAGGGGCGGCTGGGCCCAGCAAGGCACACAGAGGCCGTAACACCACATGCCCCTGAGGGTATGGCAGCGAGGGTGTGGCAGCAAGGCTGGTGCAGGGAAGCTTTTGAGGGGGACCAGGAGGACTCTAGAAACAAAGCCAGCCAGGCCAGTTGGTTGCAGGGGAATCTAACACATCAGCCCCTGAGGGGTCATGGCAGAGTCACTCAACAGTGAGGAGCCTGGGAAACAGCAGAGGGGCCCGGGCTTCTAGTCGCACACGAGTGGCTCAAATTGCAGCGCTTGAGGGGCCTCAGCTTTTGTTTTATTTTATTTATTTATTTTTATTTATTTAATTATTTTTGAGATAGAGTTGCCTAGGCTGGAGTGCAATGGCATGATCTCGGCTCACCACAACCTCCGCCTCCTGGGTTCAAGAGATTGTCTTGCCTTGGCCTCCTGAGTAGCTGAGATTACAGGTGCATGCCACCATGCCCAGCTAATTTTTGTATTTTTCTTTTTTTGGGACGGAGTTTCGCTCTTGTTACCCAGGCTGGAGTGCAATGGCGCAATCTCGGCTCACTGCAACCTCCGCCTCCTGGGTTCAGGCAATTCTCCTGCCTCAGCCTCCTGAGTAGCTGGGATTACAGGCACGCGCCACCATGCCCAGCTAATTTTTTTTTATTTTTTTAGTAGAGATGGGGTTTCACCATGTTGACCAGGATGGTCTCGATCTCTTGACCTCATGATCCACCCGCCTCAGCCTCCCAAAGTGCTGGGATTACAGGCTTGAGCCACCGCGCCTGGCCAATTTTTGTATTTTTTTAGTAGAGATGGGGTTTCACCATGTTGACCAGGATGGTCTCGTCCCAAAGTGCTGGGATTACAGGCTTGAGCCACCGCGCCTGGCCAATTTTTGTATTTTTTTAGTAGAGATGGGGTTTCACCATGTTGACCAGGATGGTCTCAATCTCTTGACCTCATGATCCGCCCGCCTCGGCCTTCCAAAGTGCTGGGATTATAGGTGTGAGCCATCGCACCCGGCCTGTTTTATTTTATTTATTTGTTTTTGAGACAGAGTCTTGCTCTGTCGCCCAGGCTGGAATGCAGTGGCACAATCTTGGCTCACTGCAACCTCTGCCTCCTGGGTTCAAGTTGTTCTCCTGCCTCAGCCTCCTGAGTAGCTGGGATTACAGGTGAGCACCACTACATCCAGCTAACTTTTATTAGAGACGGGGTTTCACCATGTTGGTCAGGCTGGTCTTGAACTCCTGACCTCGTGATCCACCCACCTTGGCCTCCCAAAGTGCTGGGATTACAGGCGTGAGCCACAGCGCCTGGCCTGGGCTTCTGTATTTACTAAAAATGATTAAAGCCTTTGCTGTATTCTACAGATCCTGAGAGAGGCCACCTGCTTCCAGGGAACTTCTGTGCAGCATCAGGGTCTAGCTGTCTACATGGCAGCTGCTGACTGGCAGGGGTGTGGGGCTCTGTTCCCTCAGCTCCCTGATAAGGGAAGGGCGGACTGTGGGGCTGGGCCGTGCACGGGAACACATCGGACGGTGAGTAAGCCGAGAGAAGTGTTTCGTTTCCCAGGGCTGCCATAATTCAATCCCACAGACTGCGTGGCTTACACAACAGACATTTTATTTTCTCACAGCTCTGGAGGTTGGAAGTCCAAGATCAAAGTGTCAGCAGGTTTGGTTTCTCCTGAGGCCTCGCTCCGTGGCTTGCAGACAGCCGCCTTCTCACCATGTCCTCAGAAGCCCTTTCCTCAGTGTTTCTGTGTCCTGGGTGTCTCTCTGTGCGTCCAAGTTTCTTCTTAGAAGAACACCAGTCAGATTGGATCGGGGCCACCCTGACAGCCTCGTTTTAATGTCATCTATTCTTCAAAGGCCCTGCCTCCGGCTGGGTGTGGTGGCTTACACCTGTAACCCCAGCACTTTGGGATGCCAAGGCAGGTGGATCATGAGGTCAGGAGTTGGAGACCAGCCTGGCCAATATGGTGAAACCCTGTCTCTACCCAAAATACAAAAATTAGCTGGGCTTGGTGGTGTGCACCTGTAATCCCAGCTACTCGGGAGGCTGAGGCAGGAGAATAGCTTGAACCTGAGAGGTGGAGGTTGCAGTGAGCCGAGATCATGCCACTGCACTCTAGCCTGGGCGGCAAAGCAAGACTCTGTCCCCGAGCCCCTCCCTCCAAAAAAGGCCCTGTCTCCAAATACAGTCACATTTTAAGGTACTGGGGGTTAGAGCTTCACAGATGAATTTTGGGAGATATAATTTAGCTCATAACAGGCTTCTTAGCATATTAGTTATAAATGGCAAAAATAAAACAAAGGAATGTAAATGTTTACTATCAGATTGACAACAATCATACAGATTTTAAAAACCTCTTGCTTTTTTAATTTTATTATTTATTAATTAATTTAATTTGAGATGGAGTTTCACTCTGTTGCCCAGGCTGGAGTGCAATGGTGCAATCTTGGCTCACTGCAACCTCTGCCTCCTGGGTTCAAGTGATTCTCTTGCTTCAGCCTCCCGAGTAGCTGAGATTACAGGCGCCCACTACCACATCTGGCTAATTTTTGTATTTTTAGTAGAGACAAGGTTTCTCACCATGTTGGCCAGTCTGGTGTCAAACTCCTGACCTCAAGTGACCTACCCGCCTCGGCCTCCCAAAGACTGGGATTACAGGCATGAGCCACCGCGCCCAGCCACCTCTTGCTTTCCTAATGATTCTCTCTTTTTTTTTTTTTTTTTTTTTCGGAGTTTCGCTCTTGT
Organism: Cebus imitator; assembly: GCF_001604975.1. NCBI lineage: Eukaryota > Metazoa > Chordata > Mammalia > Primates > Cebidae > Cebus > Cebus imitator. The sequence goes on from NW_016107569.1 coordinate 601,961, forward strand.
TCCCCACGCTGGAGTGCAATGGCGCGATCTCGGCTCACCGCAACCTCCG
>NW_016107569.1:602157-604235 GCF_001604975.1 Cebus imitator
GTTGACCAGGATGGTCTCGATCTCTTGACCTCGTGATCCACCCGCCTCAGCCTCCCAAAGTGCTGGGATTACAGGCTTGAGCCACCACGCCCGGCCCATGATTCTCTCTTAACTGGCTAGAGAAAGAATAAATTTGTGCAACTTCTCTGGTGAGCCATTAATAATACTCACCAAAAAACTTACCCAAAAAATACCTATGCTCACTTGCATACACGCCCTCCTGGGTCTAACAATTACATTGCCAGGAGTTTAACACAACAAAATAAGGCAACTTCACAAAGAGATGCAGGATAGGAGGATTAGAATGGCATTATTTGTGTTTACAGAAAACTTGGGAGTCCACTGCACACCCACTAGGATAACTATGATGGAAAAACAGGTTCATAATGCCTGCAATCCCAGCACTTTGGGAGGCTGAGGCGGGTGGCTCACTTGAGGTCAAGAGTTTGAGACCAGCCTGGCTAACACGGTGAAACCCTATCTCTACTACAAATACAAAAATTGGCCAGGTGTGGTGGTGCCTGTAATCCCAGCTACTCGGGAGGCTGAGGAAGGAGAATCGCTTGAACCTGGGAGGCGGAAGTTGCAGTGAGCTGAGATTGAGCTACTGCACTCCAGCCTGGCGACAGAGCAAGACTCTGTCTCAAAAAAAAAGTTAATAACGAGTGTTGGCAAGGATGAGGAGGACTGGAACCACTGTACTTTGCTGATGGGAATGGTGTAGATGCTGTGGAAAACACTCCTCAGAATGTGACACATAGAGTTCCCATATGAACCAGCAAGTCCATCCCCGGGTATGCACCAAAAGAATCCAAAACAGGCCGGGTGTGGTGCTGGGTTTGCTCATGCCTGCAATCCCAGCACTTTAGGAGGCCGAGTTGGGCGGATCACGAGGTCGGGAGTTCAAGACCAGCCTGACCAACATGGGGAAACCCCATCTCTACTAAAACTATAAGATTACCCGGGTGTGGTGGCGTGTACCTATAATCCCAGCTAACTTGGGAGGCTGAGGCAGCAGAATCACTTGAACTTGGGAGGCAGAGGTTTCAGTGAGCAGAGATGGCACCCATTGCACTCCATCCTGGGCCACAGAGTGAGACTGTCTCAAAAAAAGAAATAATGAAAATAAATGAGGGAGGCTGAGGCAGGCAGATCATGAGGTTGGGAGATCGAGACCATCCTGGCCAGCGTGGTGAAAGCACATCTCTACGAAAAATACAAAGATTAGCTGGGTATGGTGGCATGTGCCTGCGATTCCAGTGCTTGGGAGGCTGGGGCAGGAAAATCACTTGAACCAGGAAGTTGGAGGTTGCGCCACTGCACTCCATCCTGGCAACAGTGTGAGACATTCTCAAAAATAAATAAATAAATAGTCAATCCTACTATATATTGTATCATTAATTTTATTGGTAGCTTTTCCATTAAAAGCTTAAATTTAAAGATAAAAAAATAAATGAATAAATAAATAAATAAATTTTTTAAATAGTTCATTATATCATGTTGGTGCAAAAGTATTTGCTGTTTTAGCCATGGAAAGTAATGGCAAAAACTGCAGTTACTTTTTTAACAACCTAATTTTTTTTTTTTTTTTAAGATAGAATTTCGCTCTTGTTGCCCAGCCTGGAGTGCAGTGGCACGATCTCAGCTCACTACAACCTCTGCCTCAAGGGCTCAAGTGATTCTCCTGCCTCAGCCTCCCAAGTAGCTGGGATTACAGGCACCTGACACCAAACTTGGCTAATATTTTGTATTTTTAGTAGAGACAGGGTTTCACCATGTTGGTCAGGCTGGTCTCGAACTCCTGACTTCAGGTGATCCACCCACCTCAGCCTCCCAAAATACTGGGATAACAGGTATGAGCCACCTCGCCCGGCCACACAAACCTAATATTTTTATGTGCATTTCACCTCAATTTAAACAAAACAAAACCAGGAGCAACGTTTAAAAAAAAATGGCTCTTCCAGGCCGGGCGCGGTGGCTCAAGCCTGTAATCCCAGCACTGTGGGAGGCCGAGGCGGGTGGATCACGAGGTCAAGAGATCGAGACCATCCTGGTCAACATGGTGAAACCCCGTCTCT
>NW_016107569.1:604452-618866 GCF_001604975.1 Cebus imitator
AAAAAAAAAAAAAAAAAAAAAAAAAAAAAAAAAATGGCTCTTCCATACAAGGGACCACCACGAGGCTGCTACAAGTCAAGATATAGGTGGGGTATTTTTTGAGGCAGGATCTCACTTTGTCACCTAGGCTGGAGTGCAGTGAGTGGCGTGATCTTGGCTCACCGCAACCTCTGCCTCCAAGGTTCAGGTGCTCCTCCCACCACAGCCTCCTGAATAGCTAGGATTACAGGCGGACATTACCATGCCCAGCTAATTGTTCCACTTTTTGTAGAGACAGGTTTTGCCAGGTTGGCCAGGCTGGTCTTGAACTACTGGGCTCAAACTATCCACCTGCCTTGACCTCCCAAAGTTCTGGGATTACAGGCGTGAGCCACTGTGCCTGGTTGGTGTTTAGTTATTTTATTTTATTTTTTTCATCTTACAATTTTTTTTTAATTTTACATTTTTACAAATGAGTAAAAAAACATCTGAAAGGAATAACTAAAATATTTTTGGTTTTGGTTTCCTTGTATATTCCATTATTTATTTATTTATTTATTTTGAGATGGAGTTTTACTCTTGTTGCCCAGGCTGGAGTGCGATGCTGCGATCTTGGCTCACTGCAACCTCTGCCTACCGGGTTTAAGCAATTCTCTTGCCTCAGCTTCCCAAGTAGCTGGGATTACAGGCATGTGCCTCTATGCCCAGCTAATTCTACATTATTATTATCTTTTTAGTAGAGACAGGGTTTCTCCATGTTGTTCAGACTGGTCTTGAACTCCAAACCTCAGGTGATCTGTCCACCTCGGCCTCCCGAAGGGCTGGGATTACCGGCATGAGCCACCATGTTAGGCCCATATGTTCTAATTTGTTAAATAACAAAAAAGCATTCTTGTGTAACCAAAACACATATTAATCAAGGAAATAGATCATTGCCTAAAGAAATTCACTGTGTTCCTTGTGAGGCTCCCAAGAGACTCATCACACATCTGCTGGTCCAGGGCTCAGCATCGAGGTTCTTCTTTCCTAAACAGGGGTACAGGAGCAGATGGGAGAGGAGGGCCCAGGTCTCATGGATGGGGCAAGGCTGTGTCCTGCCTTCTGTGACTCCCTCTTTCCAAGCTAAAGTCCCCTGAGGACCTTGTTCCTTGCTGTTCGCGCTGAAGGGGTTGAATGGAGGAAGCAGCGTTCATGGCATCCTTGTCCTGTCCTAACCTGTCTCCCACCAGCAGAAGCAACTCCGGATGGAGAAGAGGCCAAGCTGGTCCCTGGGGCTGAGATTGCATCTCTCACCCGAGCTGGACACCCCTCCTCGAGGCCAGGCTCCAGGCCTCAGCTTACGGGTGGGGCCCCAGTGTTCCCAGAGCCCCAGCTGCTGCCAGACCGCACAGCTGGGCTGCTGGCTAGAGAAACTTTCTTTCTCTCTCTCTCTTTCTCTTTCTTTCTTTCTTTTCTTTCCTTTCTCTTTTTCTTCTGTCTTTCTCTCTCTCCTTCTTTCTTTCTTTCTTTCTTTCTTTCTGTCTTTCTTTCTTTCTCTTTCTTTCTTTCTCTCTTTCTCTCTTTCTCTCTTTCTTCTTTCTTTCTTTATCTTTCTTCTTTCCTTTCTTCCTGAGATGAAGTTTTGCTCTTGTTGCCCAGGCTGGAGTGTGATGATGAGATCTCAGCTCACTGCCACCACCGCCCCCGGGGTTCAGGCAATTCTCCTGCCTCAGCCTCTGGAGTAGCCAGGATTACAGGCATGTGCCACCATACCCGGCTAATTTTTGCATTTTTAGTAGAGACGGGGGTCTCACCATGTTGGTCAGGCTGGTCTTGAGCTCCTGACCTCAGGTGATCTGCCTGCCTCGGCCTTCCAAAGTGCTGGGATTATAGGCATGAGCCACCACGCCCAGTCAAGAGAAACGTTCTTTGGATCCCAGCAAACCCAAGGCTCTCCTGTTGGAAGCTTGCCCCACCCCTCCAGGGGCCAGGTTATTAAATGCAGCAAATGGGGACCCGGAGCTGCACTTCGGCCAGGAGAGCATCTGTGGGTTTAATTATCAGGCAAAGAGAAGGGCTTGGACATTCTTCTGGCAAAACGGCATGTCCTGAGCTGGGCCCGGGGGACCCTGCTGGCTGCGTGAGTTTTTGTGTGTGAGCATGCATACATCCATATTAGGTTGTTGGATAAAATATAGGACACTCTGTGAAACTGAATTTCAGATAAATGAAATAATGTTTTAGTATACATATGTCCCAAATAATGCATTCTGCATATTGATTTGCTAAATCTGGCAGAATACATGTAAACATGTGCATTCAAGAGAACATGCAGGCAAATGAGCATGTACAGCAATGCAAGAGCACACATATGTATAAGCATCTGTGCATGGCCGGGCATGATGGCTCACACCTCTAATCCCAGCACTTTGGGAGGCCGAGGAGGGCAGATCGCCTGAGGCTGGGAGTTCGAGACCAGCCTGGCAACATGGTGAAACCCCATCTCTACTAAAAATACAAAAATTAGCTGGGTGTGGTGGTACATGTCTGTAATCCCAGCTACGCGGGAGGCTGAGGCAGGAGAATCGCTTGAACCCGCGGAGGCAGAGGTTGCAGTGAGCCGAGATTGCACCACTGCACTCCCACCTGGGGGTGACAGAGGGAGACCTTGTGTCAAAAAAAAAAAAGTATTTGCATGAATGCAGGTAAAGCTAAGCGTGTACATATCCATATGGGTGGGTGTAGAGCAGAACACAGCCTGTGGACAGGTTTTGCTGTGTGTGCACCAGGAGGGTCATGAAGGGGATAGGAGAAGCTAGAAAAACCCAGAAACTCCCAGATCCACGCCATCTGGCTCCAGGAAGAAATGGGACGTCTGGCCCTGGCTTTTGGCCCATGGCGAAAGGTGCATTTTATATCTAGGTGCATGTAGAAATGTAACTGTGTGCAAATATGGACAGGTGCGTTTTCATGTTTGTACCACATGCATGCATGCATGAAGTTTAGATACGGGATATGTATATGTTTGGAGGGACCGTGGAAGCTGCAGGGACGCTTGGAGATCTCACGTATATAATTTTACGTGTGAGGAGCCGAGGCCAGCTGCTGAGACTTCGTGTGTGCGTGTGGGCCAGGGCTCCCCGGGGGAGCAGCAGGGCTTTCTGAGCATCATCTCATCCCCCCAACTGCCCTGCAATTATCACGCTTATTTCACACGTGAGGAAAAGTCAGGTGGGGCGAGGCCAGGGCACCAGCCTGCGAGGGGCCGCCTGGGCCACGTGTGGTCACATGTGGCTTACATAAACACCATGGGCCAAAGCTGGTGCCAGATGCTCCGTTTCTTCCTGGAGCCAGATGGTGGTGGATGTGAGAGTCAGTGGATTTTTCTAGCTCCTGCCATCCCCTTCCCTGACCCTCCCGGGTTTTGCCTAGGCAGGGAAGGGCTGACGACTCGGGGGCTTTGTCCTGGTGAGACTTGCGTTGGTCTGGGAAGCTGCTTCCCTTGGGCAGGGCCTTGGGAAGCCATGACGGGGTCTGTGCCGACACATCTCCTCCAGGGTGGACTCCTTGCACGGTTCTCTTCCTATACTGCCCAGAAGCAGAGCGGCCGGTCCAGTGGCATAGTGTAGGTCACACCCCAGAGCAGTGCTCTGCTCTGTGGATCTGTCCCCACGTTTGGCTGGTGTGCGTTCAATCTCGCCCCCGCCCCCCAGCCTTTCCCTTCCTATGGAGACAGGTGACAGCCAGCCCACTTGTGTTTCCAGGGCTTCCATAACGAAAGACCACAGACTGGGGGCCTTAAACAAGACATTTACCTGCTGGAGGTTCTGAGGCTCAGAGTTTGAGGTCACGGTACTGATGCGGCGGCATTCTCTTGAGGCTTCCCTCCTTGGCTTGCGCACGGCTGCCTTCTGCTCAGATCTTCCCGTTGCATTTCTTCTGTGTCTGTCCTGTCCTTAATCTCCTTTCTCTTTTTCTCTCTCTCTTTTTTTTTTTAAAGACAGACTTTTTTCTGTCACCCAGGCTGGAATGTATGGCACAATCTCAGCACACTGCAACCTCTGCCTCTGGGGTTCAAGCGATTCTCCTGCCTCAGCCTCCTGAGTAGCTGGGATTGCAGGCACACACCACCATGCACCGCTATTTTTTGTATTTTTTAGTAGAGATGAGGTTTTGCCATGTTGGCCAGGCTGGTCTCGAACTCCTGAGCTCAGGCAGTCCACTCGCCTCCACCTCCTAAAGCGCTAGGATTACAGGTGTGAGCCACTGCTCCCGGCCCAGGAATGTATCCCAAGGAAATAATCACAGACATGCACAAAGATAGATCACATTTCTACTGCAGTGTGGTTTATAGCGGTGAAGAACTGTTTTTGCAGCTTTGACCTCTTGGTCTCAAGGGATCCTCCCATCTCAGCTTCCTGAGAAACCAGGACTACAGGCTCACCCACCATGTCCAGCTAGTTGTTTTTTTTTTTTTTGAGATGGAGTTTCTCTCTTGTCCTGGCTGGAGTACAGTGGCGTAATCTTGGCTAACCGAAACCTCTGCCTCTCAGGTTCAAGTGATTCTCCTGCCTCAGCCTCCCAAGTAGCTGGAACTACAGATGCACGCCACCACACCTGGCTAATTTTTGTATTTTTAGTAGAGATGGGATTTCACTACATTGGCCAGGCTGGTCTTGAACTTCTGACCTAGTGATCTACCCGCCTTGGCCTCCCAAAGTGCTGGGATTACAGGCGTGAGCCACTGTGCCCGGCCCAGCGAGCTTTTTCTTTCTTTCTTTCTTTTTTGATAGAGATGAGATCTTGCTATGTTCTCAAATCCTGGGCTCAAGTGATCCTCCCACCTTGGCCTCCTAAAGTGCTAGGGTTATAGGTGTGAGCCACTGTGTCTGGCCTCATGAAAAGCTTTGAGAAGCCTAACAGAGAAGCCAGGGAGAGCCCTGGGCACACAGCCCCCCTCCTAAGGAGGCAGGCAGGGCCCCACCTCTGTGTGGGTCACAGAGCTTCACTGCCTGCATTTCCAGCCACGTGGGTTGGGGGCCATCCATCCATTGGAGGCTGGTTAAGAAGGTGATCGGGGCTCAGTGCAGGGAAATACTATAGGTGAGGATGAAAGCTACAGGGAGAGAGGTCCGTGACATCTTAGTCCGTGGAAGAGCAGATTAGCAAACGGCATGGAGAAGTTCACTATTCAGAACGTGTGTGCATGCATGCAGAGGAATTTGGATTGGGGGGCCAGGTCGGGTGGCTCATGACTGCAATCTCAACAGTGCGGGAGGCCAAGGCAGAAGGATCACTTGAGGTCAGGAGTTTGAGACCAGCCTGATCAACAAGGTGAAACCCCATCTCTACTAAAAATACAACAAATTAGCCAGGCGTGGTGGCATGTGCCTGCAATCCCACCTGCTCAGGAAGCTGAGGCAAGAGAATCACCTGAACCTGGAAGGCGGAGGTTGCAGTGAGCCAAGATTCAGCCACTGCACTCCAGTCTGGGTGACAGAGCAAGACTCCATCTTGGGAAACAAACAAACAAACAAAAAAAGGAGTTATGCTAGGTGCAGTGGCTCACGTCTATAATCCTAGCACTTTGGAAGGCTGAGACAGGCGGATCACTTGGGGTCAGGAGTTCGAGACTAGCCTGGTCACCATGTGAAAACCTGTCTCTACTAAAAACACAAAATTAGCCAGGCGTGGTGGCGCTGTCCCGAGTCTTAGCTGCTTGGGAAGCTGAGATGGGGGGATGGCTTGAACCTGGGAGGTGGAGATTCCAGTGAGTCGAGATCGTGCCGTTGTGCTCCAGCCTGGGTGAAAGAGTGAGACTCAGTCTCAAAAAAAAACCAAAAAAGTAAAGAGACCCCTGCACAGACCCTCCCCAACACGCTGTGCTGCTGGTGCCCACCCTCCAGACCCAGACTCCTTGGCCAGATCAGAATTGAGAACAAGCCACGCATTTCCCGTGGTTTCCACGCTCCTCAGACCTTCTCGGCTCCAGCTCAGGGGGCAAAACGACACATTTCAAAGCACCCTTTCCGTTTTCCATAGTCATGATTCCAGCAGGCTGTCTCTGGCCTCCTGTTCTCTGTATTCTGGGACGTGGTTACGTTGGGCATGACAGCTGGGGCGCAAGGCGGTGATGCTGGGTGGGTGGGATGAGAAGGAAGAAACCAGGTTGGCAGGAGGGCATGGGACAAAATCAGGGTTAGTGCCAGGCCCCGGGGATCCCGGCTGGTGCTGAAATCCATAGGGCAGGGTCTGTCTGATGGCAGGAGAGGGTGTGGGTGGGAACAAGCAGGGGTGGAGGAGGTGTCACCTTTGTCGAGACCTCTTGGGGTCACATAAGGACGAAGCAGGCCCCATTCCTGCCACACCCAATGTGCAGTCCAGGGTGAGGCCCACGGAGTCTGGAAAAGGCTGCCGGAGACAGCAAGGCAGCCGCCTGGTGCAGTGGGGGTTGGTCCTCTATTTAAAAAATAGAAAAACCAAGTCACCCCTACCCCACCTCCCTGTGCCCGTCCTTCCCCAGTTCAGCCTCATTCTGAGGTTGACGGGCGCCGTGTGTGTCTCTCTTCCCGAGGGCTTCTCTGCACTGGGGCCACTCAGGCCTGGTTTCCGATCCTGGCTCCGCCACATCGTAGCTGGGCCACCTTAGGGAAATGGGTTTCCCTCTCTGAGCCTCGGTTTCCTCATCTGTAAAATGGGGATAAAATCATCACAATGAGGCATATGGAAGATGTCACACAAGCCAGGCCCATGGGAGGCGTGAGCCCCGCTCTTCACTCCTCTCCTCAAATCATGGCCGAGAACTGAATGTCAGCTCTGAGAAGAGGGTGCTTTCCAAGAGGTTGGGAACGACAGACAGAGCAGAGAGCTGGGGTCTGAGGGCTGGAGAAGGAAATAAAACCAATTCCGCACAGACTCTTTCAGAGTGTAGAAGAGGCCAGCATGGCCCCGGTAACCAAATCAAGAAGCAGACACCAGCGTGCCTCATGGACACCGATGCCAGAATCCAGAACACAATCTGTCCAGGCCAACCCAGCCATATTTAGAAGGGTAATGCGCCAGGGCCAGGCAGGGTGTGTCTCAGGTATGCAGAAGCGGCTGCCATTCAAAAACCATTTATTTATTTATTTATTTTTTATTTATTTATTTTTTTTTTTGAGACAGAGTTTCACTCTTGTTACCCAGGCTGGAGTGCAATGGCGCGATCTCGGCTCACCGCAACCTCCGCCTCCCGGGTTCAGGCAATTCTCCTGCCTCAGCCTCCCAAGCAGCTGGGACTACAGGCACGCGCCACCATGCCCAGCTAATTTTTTGTATTTTTAGTAGAGACGGGGTTTCACCATGTTGACCAGGATGGTCTCGATCTCTTGACCTCGTGATCCACCCGCCTCGGCCTCCCAAAGTGCTGGGATTACAGGCTTGAGCCACCGCGCCCGGCCAAAAACCATTTATAATTCAGCATAAGAAAATAGAACGGGCATGTCAATCACCAGGCGTGGTGGCTCACGTCTGCAGTCCTGGCACTTTGGGAGGCCAAAGCAGGAGGATTACTTGAGGCCAGGAGACCAGCCTGGGCAACATAATGAGACCCCATCTTTACAAAAATAAAAATAGGCTGGGCATGGTGGCTCACGCCCGTAATTCCAGCAGTTTAGGAGGCTGAGGTTGGTGGATCACCTAAGGTCAGGAGTTCAAGACCAGCCTGCAACATGGCAAAACCCCATCTCTACTAAAAATACAAAAAAATTAGCCAGGCATGGTGGCGCATGCTTGTAAGTCCCATCTACTTGGGAGGCTGAGGCAGGAGAATCGCTTGAACCCGGGTGGCAGAGGTTGCAGTGAGCCGATCACACCACTGCACTCCAGACTGGGCAGCAGAGTGAGACTCAATCTCAATAAGTATAAAATAAAATAAAAATATTAGCCGCTGTGGTGGTGCATGCCTGTAGTCCCAGCTACTTGGGAGGCGGGAGGCTCATTTGAGCTCAGGAGTTTGAGGGTGCAGAGAGGTGTGATCGTGCCCCTGCAATGCAGCCTGGGTAGCAGAGCGAGACCCCAACTCTTTTTTTTTTTTTTTTTTGAGGTGGAGTCTCACTCTGTCACCCAGGCTGGAGTGCTGTGGCTCAATCTCAGCTCACTGCAACCTCCACCTCCGAGGTTCAAGTGATTCTCCTGCCTCAGCCTCCAGAGTAGCTGGGACTACAAGTGTGTGCCACCATGCCCAGCTAATTTTTATATTTTGAGTAGAGATGGGGTTTCACCATGTTGGCCAGGCTGGTCTCAAACTCCTGACCTTAGGTGATCTACTTGCCTCAGCCTTCCAAAGTGCCGGGATTATAGGAGTGAGCCACTGTGTCCAGCCAAGAGACCTCAACTATTTTTTTTTTTTTTTGAGACAGAATCTCACTCTGTCACCAGGCTGGAATGCAGTGGCGCGATCTTGGCTCACTGCAACCTCCGAGTCCCAGGTTCAAGTGATTTTTTTGCTTCAGCCTCTCGAATAGCTGGGATTACAGGCATGTGCCGCTGCGCCCGCTAATTTTTGTGATTTTAGTAGACACGGGGTTTTACCATGTTGTCCAGGATGATCTTGATCTCCTGACCTCGTGATCCACCCGCCTTTTGCTTCCAAAGTGCTGGGATTTCAGGCATGAGCCATCTCGCCCGGCCTGACCCCAACTCTTAAGTTAAAAAGGGAGCAGTTACTGGCTTTGCTCAGCAGAGCACATTACCCATGCCTGTGTAGGTACACACCATCCGTCTTGTTCCCTGACAGGCACTGGAAGCTGTCAACCAACACAGCCGAGTCGACCTCCCCACCCAGGCTCTGTCCAGCAACAGGGCAGGATGGCAGGTCCTGCAGGAGTCACAGCCTCCTCCCTGTTCTCTCCGGCCCTGCTCTCGCAGGTTTCCTCAGAGGGGTCATCTGGGATCCGAGGGTGGCAGCTCCTCCCGTGGCCCTTGGATCTTCATGGAAAGGCGCTGGCAGAGCCAGCAGTGGCTGCCGCTGCCATCACACAGGTTGTGGCTCCCAGCACTCTGGGAGGCCAAGGCGGGTGGATCACCTGAGGTCAGGAGTTTGAGACCAGCCTGGCCAACATGGTGAAACCCTGTCTCTATTAAAAACACAAAAATTAGCCAGCCATGGTGGCGCATGCCTGTAGTTCCAGCTACTCGGGAGGCTGAGGCAGAGTGATGATTCTGGAGACACACTAGGGTGTGAGAGTCATCAAGTCCAGAGAAAGCCTTGGAGGAGTCAGAGCCCTTGTCTGGGCTGTGCTAACAGCCATGTTGGCACCTCCTGTCCCAGTTTCTTCCTTGCCACAAGGGGCAACAACGCCAGGAGCCCTGAGACCCACACTGAGCATCACCCACGCTGTGTCAGGTTCGCAGGTGGAGGGTACCCCGAGTCACACATCAACCCCAAGGGGCCCCTGTCATCCCTGTTTGACAAGGACACCACGCTCTCGGAGGGGACGTCAGCACCGCCAGGAAGTGCTGGCAGTGCTGGCTGCTGCTGCTATCACCCAGAACGTGGCTCCCAGGCAGTGCGCTGACTGCATTCCGGGAGCCTCTCCCCTTCACGGTGTGCCAGGCCCTCTTGGGGCTTCACTGTCCCTTCCAAGCTTTAGAGGATTTGCCCAGAGCCCTCCATCCTTCAGAAGCCCCTCCTCATCCCGAAGACTCCAGAGACTGCCCAGCCATCTCCTGCAGAACCAGAAACCTTGGGGATTTGTGTCCCTGCTGGGGATATGGGCTCTGGATGGCAGAAGCTGTCCCCAGCCCACACATGGAGCTGGATCTGCCATGGATGACGGATTCTGGAGGGTGAGGGTGAAGGGAGAAGGAAGATACCCTTACCCTTCTGCTCCCTTCACCGCCATCAGCACTGTGGGAACGGGCAGAAGCTACTTTAACCCGCCATGGTTCAAGATTGGATGCTGGGTTTTTTCTGTTGTTTGTTTCTTTGTTTTCGCTGAGACAGAGTCTTACTGTGTCACCCAGGTGATTCTCCTGCCTCAGCCTCCCGTGTAGCTGGGACTACAGGCATGTGCCATCGCGCCTGGCTAATTTTTTGTATTTTCAGTAGAGACAGGCTTTACCATGTTGGTCTGGCCTGCTCTTGAACTCCTGACCTGAAGTGATCTGCTCACCTTGGCCTCCCAAAGTGCTGGGATTACAAGGCATGAGTCACCAGCCTGGTCAAGATTAGATGCTGGGGGTTTTCACTGTGGTGGCCCGGCTGGACCCAGCGCTCCTGAGATCCCTCAGGGCAAAGACCAGTTACAGATCCCCATCCACAGCAAGGCTGGATGTGCAGGAGGCTTCAGACAGAAGCGGGGGCCTTGGGAGGGTGGGCAGGGTCTTCGATCCTGTCTGCAGGGCATTCTGGCTGAACCACCACCATTGAAGATGTGGATTCTCTGCAGCAGGGGCAGGGCCTGTAGGCCTGTAGGTTGGGCCTGGGAGACCCACCTGCCTGTTGTCATTGGCCGGCAGGTCCCTTTGTGGCAGCATGCCCCTCAGACCGACAGCAGCGCAGCTGTATCCCTGCCCTGTCCCGGTGAGGTCAGCTAGGACGGGAAGACGTTTTCTTCCCCAAAAGTGTCCTGTGGGTTATGGACTGAATTGGGTCCTCCTAACAAGATATGCTGAAGCTTTAATTCCCAGTGTCTATGGGTGGGACCTTCTTTGAAAATAGGGTCTTTGTCCATGTGGTTAAGATGTGGGGGCTGGGCGTGGTGGCTCACGCCTGTAATCCCAGCACTGTGGGAGGCTGAGGCAGGTGAATCACCTGAGGTCAGGAGTTCGAGACCGGCCTGGACAACATGGTGAAACCCCATCTTTACTAAAAAATACAAAAAAATAGCCGGGCGCGGTGGCTCACACCTGTAATCCCAGCACTTTGGGAGGCCGAGGCGGGTGGATCACGAGGTCAAGAGATCGAGACCATCCTGGTCAACATGGTGAAACCCCGTCTCTACTAAAAATACAAAAAATCAGCTGGGCATGGTAGCACATGCCTGTAATCCCAGCTACTCAGGAGGCTGAGGCAGGAGAATCCCCTGAACCCGGGAGATGGAGGATGCGGTGAGCCGAGATGACGCCATTGCACTCCAGCCTGGGTAACAAGAGCGAAAACTCCGTCTCAAAACAAAACAAAACAAACAAACAAACAAAAATTAGCCAGGCATGGTGGTGCATGCCTGTAACCCCAGCCACTTAGGAGGCCGAGGCAGGAGAATCACTTGAACCCAGGAGGTGGAGGTTGCAGTGAGCCGAGATTGTGCCATTGCACTCCAGCCTGGGCAACAAGAGCAAAACTCCATCTCAAAAAAAGAAGTGGGTTAAGATGAAGTTCTGCTGGAGTGCGATAGACCCTAAGCCAGTATGACTGTTATTCTTATAGGAAGGGAACCATAGGCAGTGGCAGGAAGACAGACACGGACACAGGGAGAAGGCCACATGGGAACAGAGGCAGAGAGCAGCAGGATGTGGCTGAGAGCCAAGGAATGCTGAGGACAGCTGGCCACCGCCAGGCAGACTGGCTCCCACGCCCTGTGCTGCCTCCTGGCTGGGCAACCTTGGGCAAGTCTCAGGGCCTCGATTTTCCCATCTATAGAATGGGCATGTCGATGACCCCACATCAGAGGGCTGTTGAGAGCCGCTGACCAGCGCTCACACTCCAAGTGTGGCTCGGGGAGCTGGGGGTGTCCCCTGAGCCTCCTGCTGATCTGTGATAGGACCCGGGGGCTCTTGCCTCCTGGCCCTCTCCTCTTTCCTCCCAAGAACATTATTCCCCTCCCTCCTGGCTCCCTCTACCCATTCCCTCCATCTGGGCTCAGATTTCCCCTTCTGGGACCCCTGCCCTGTCCCCCCAGGCTGCGCTCCAGGCCTTTGCTCTGAGCCCTCACTGTCCTGCACCTGCCTCCTGGCAGCTCTTGTAGCTTGGCTGTGTTTGTCTGGTTACTTGCCCACTTCCTGGAGGATGGGGATCAGGGTAGCCAGGAGTCGGGCGGCAAGGCTTTGGGAAGACCTGAGGCTGAAGTGAGAGAAGGTCTCTGGTCCATCAGCATCACAGCGAGGGCTTCTCAAACGGTCCCTGCCTAGGTTCCAGGGAGCAGCCAGCACAAGACCTGGGGCTGGAGAAGCACCAGGCGGCCACTCCAGGGTGAAGGGACCAGCCAGCCTGGTAAAGGCTAGGAGCAGGCCAGCGGTGCCCAGAGACCCCTAACCCTGGCACCAGGCTGAAGAATTACCCCACCCCTCCACCTGGTCCCATGTGAGCAAGGCCAGTGCGTCCGGAGCAACTGAATTGCACAAGGAAAAAGCCACATGGAGAGGGCCATTTGCATGTCATCTGTATTGTCACATGAAATGCACATCCATAACGGGTGACTTGGAAACGACCTATTAGGTCACACAGAGTCCGGCCCCTGGGGGCCAAAGCCTCATTGATGCTCACGGGCGGTGGCCAGTGCTTTCCCCGGGCTGTGGCGTGTGCACCGGGTCTCCCTGGTGGAGAGTCAGCTCACACCCCAGGCCCTGCAGCTGTCTGGCAGCAGCTCCCAAAATGCGCTTGAGGAACCAGTGGTTCCTTGGGGGTTAATAGCTGTTCCCCAAGAAGAGGGTTTTGTGGTCAAATAAGTTTAGGAAACATGGGTTCAACAAGGTTTAGCAAGAAGCTTTTTCTACAGGACTTGTCAGAGCCTTTACGGCAATAATGGCCTTTGTGAATGTCCAGCTTGGGGACAGAGCATGCAGCACTTCCCAAAGATATTGAACCACAAAACCCCTTTTCCACAGAAGCGTCTCACGGGCTGGTGTCCCACAGGACACCCTTTGGAAAGTGCTGCCTTAAGCCACCGATGACCGTTAATGGCTATGGCGCCTGCATCAGGCTGTAGGTGGGGGCATTTTGGCAGGCGTCGAGCTGTGGCGTGATGGGCACAGCCAAGGACTCAACAGTCATGACGATGAAAGGACAAGACAAGACTCGGCCCCCTCCCACCATCCTGGTTTTCACTGTCCCCAGAGCAGAAGCTAAATAGGACTGTCCCCACGGGTGAGTCCCAGCTGCCTAGAAGGACCCAGAGTCCAAGCAGAGGGGCAAGAGGCCCAGCACTGCCAAACACGCTCATCACCAGGTGGGGTGGCCTGGGGTCACCGGCCTCCAACCAAGAGGGGAAGACGACGTGGGGGTGGCCGCTCTGCTCCGCCTGCGCCCGCTGCCTCGCCACCCACTGCCCCTTCTCTAGGGCCAGCCCTGCCCCCAGAGCCTTGTGTGGGCCGGCAGGCGCTTCACCAGGCAGAGATGAGCATCTGGCAGGTGCTGGAGGGCATCCAGACCAGCTCCACCAGGCGGAACTGGAGGTAGCCAATGACGAAGCCGGAGAGGACGTCCGTGACATGGTGGCGGCCGATCATCACGCGGGACAGGCCCACGCAGAAGGCCCAGAGCACCAGCAGCACGCGCAGGGGCACCGCCAGCACCAGGTGGCTGAGGAAGAACTTGGACACCATGGCGGCGCGGCTGGCGTGCCCGGCTGGGAAGGCGTAGACGTCCATGGTGAGGTAGTCCAGGAGGCTGGGGCTGGTCTCGTACGGGCCGCGCCGCTTGATGAGCTTCTGCACGCCGGCCACTGTCATGATGTCCAGGAGCAGGGCTGTGGGCAGGAGACAGAGGGGCCATCAGGGCCACCAGCCAGGCCCAGGCCCCCCCATGCCTCCCCACCTTGTCTCCCCTTCCTACCCCTCAATCAGGCCATTCAGCCACACTGACCCCCCCAGGCATGGTCCCACCTCTGGCCTTTGCCCTTGCTGTCCACCACTGCCTGGTATATCCTGCGCTTCCCATTGCCACTTTCTTTGGCGGAGAAGCCTTCCCTGACCACACTGTTTGTAAAAGCCCCGACCACGCTCTCTTCCCTCACCTTGCTTAATTTTTTCATGCAGTTTTTCTCATGCCTTGATATAATATGCATTTTCTTTCACTCTCTCACTTTTCCTCTCTCTTTCTCTCTCTCCCTCCCTCCCTCCCTCTTTCCTTTCTTTCTGTCTCGGGGGATTTGCCTCCTCTAGAAACTTATAAATGGAATCAGACAATAAGTGACCTTTTGTGTCTGCCTTCCTGTCCTTAGCTTAATGTTAACAAGGTTTGCCCAGGTGGCAGCATGTGTCAGTACTTCATTCATTTTCATGGCCGAATAATATTCCATTGTATGGTCGGACCACTATCTCATCTTTCCTTTTTTTTTGAGAAAGAATCACCCAGGCTGGAGTGCATTGCAGTGTTGTGAGCCTGGCTCACTGCAACCTCCACCTCCCGGGTTCAAGCAATTCTCGTGCCTCAGCCTCCTGAGTAGCTGGGATTACAGGGGGCAGGCTAATTTTTGTATTTTTAGTAGAGACAGTGTTTCACCATGTTGGCCAAGCTAGTCTTGAACTCCTGACCT
>NW_016107569.1:619106-620285 GCF_001604975.1 Cebus imitator
CCAGCTACTCAGGAGGTTAAGGTTGGAGGATTGCTCAAGTCCAAGAGTTTGAGACCAGCCTGGGCAACATGGCAAAACCCCTTCTCTACAAAAAAAATACACCAAATTAGCTGAGTGTGGTGGTGCAGCTATTCAAGAGGCTGAGGTGACACAGTGAGACCCTGTCTTAAAAAAAAAAAAAAGAGAGAGAGAGACAGAGATGATGTCTCTTTCTGTTGCCCAGACTGGAGTGTAGTGGTGCAATCATAACTCACTGTAACCTTGAATTCCTAGGCTCAAGAGGTCCTCCTGCTTCAGCTTCCTGAGTCACTGAGACTACAGGTGTGCCACCCTGCCCAGCTAATTAAAAAATATTTTTTTTTTTGTACAGATGAGGGTCCCACTTTGCTGCCCAAGATGGTCTCAAACTCCTGACTTCAGGCTATCCCCCCACCTCAGCCTCCCAAAGTGCTGGGACTCCAGGCCTGAGCCACTGCGCCACACACTATTTGTTTATCCATTCATCTGCTGACGGCCAACGAGCTGTCGGCACCTTTCCGCTGCCGTGACTCACGCTGCTACGCACATGGCTGCCTGCTTCAGTTCTTTTGATAACTCCCTAGGATTGGGGTCGCTGGTTGGTAATGACAGTAACTATGAGTGACTCTTTAAGGAATCCCACTGTTTCCCCAGCAACCGCACTGTGTCATCCCCACTTCACAGAGGACAAGATGAACCCTTTAAGCTCGAGGCGCTCATGCCTGCTGCTCCTGCTTTTTGAAAGGTTCCACTCTTTCCCAACCCACCACCCCAGGGACCTGCCCCGACCTTCCAGACAGCTCAGGCCCTGAAAGGTGATGCCTCAACACCTGGCCTCTCTGCTTCAGGCTCGTCCCCGCAGTCACTGAGGAATCTGTTGGGAGGGGAAGGCTCGCTGTCTGCGGTGTAGACCATCACTTCATGGAGGCAAGGGCCGAGGCTGTTTGTTTAATAGGTTTTTTCCCCTGGGGCTAGAAACAGAGCTGCAGTCTTCAACTTAGCTGAGTTACTGGCCTGAGGCTCATAACCAGAGAGGTGGGCTCTTTCCCTTTTATTTATTTATTTATTTTGAGACGGAATTTCACTCCTGTTGCCCAGGCTGGAGTGCCGTGGCGAGATCTTGGCTCACTGCAACTTCCGCCTCCCGGGTTCAAGCAATTC
>NW_016107569.1:621402-622815 GCF_001604975.1 Cebus imitator
AGTTTTGCTCTGTCGCCCAGGCTGGAGGGCTGAGGCACAATCTCGGCTCACTGCAACCTCCACCTTCTGGGTCCAAGTGATTCTCCTGCTTAGCCTCCTGAGTAGCTCGGACAACGGGCACCCGCCATCACGGCTGGCTAATTTTTGTATTTTCAGTAGAGATGGGGTTTCACCATGTTGGCCAGGCCAGTCTCAAACTCCTGACCTCAAGGGATCTGCCCGCCTCTGCCTCCCAAAAAGTGCTGTGGCACCCAGACAGCCAATGTGGGGTTTCTGGGTCAACCCTTCCCACCCTTAGGAAGGCCCTTGGAGATCACACCCTCTGACCTGGGGTGGGGGTGGCATTGGCAGGCCAGACAGCACCCCCAGGGCAGGTGCAGAGTCAGCAGGGAGCCTGTGCCCTGCCCCCTGTGCCTCACCACCTCAGGTGACCTTGGTGACCCCAGTGAGGTCACAGCCCCTATAAGCCCTGCTTCAGGGACAGTGAAGTCAACAGCCACAGTGCAGTGCAGTGACAAAGCTCACAGGCGTCACAGCCAGAGACGTTCCTGCCCTCAGCTGTGTGACCTCGGGCAAGCCACCTAACTTTTCTCACCTGCGAGACTGTGGGAAGTAGGAAAGTTCCTTTTTAAAGTTTTCTTTCTTTTTAAAGAATAAATCACAAGTGTGCTAATAACTTTGTGAAGCCCTATCCTATGTAGCTGTGAGACACACCGTGCTTACAGACGCAGCACATTCTATGTCCTTGTGCTTTAACAAGATATCTGTGCTGGACGTGCTCACAGGCATGTCCCAGCTCTCCACTGCTTTTAGCTGTTTAGAAAAGTTTTAAGTTGTTAGCCAATCGGGGTTTAGTTTAAAATGTGAGGTCTGGTTCCGGTCAACAGAGATGAGACATGGCAGTAAAAACAACCCCAAATGTACGTAAGAAGTACATATGTCTGCTTTCGTGTGTTCACTGTACCCTCGTGGCACGATGGCTAGCGAGGGTACCTTCCTGCAGTCCAGGAAGTAAAAGTTGTGTTGCTAAAAGATCCTTTGTCTCAGTGCTAATTTTTCTTTGTGAGCATCTATTTCCAACAGAGACCAAGCTCATGGACACCCACTTCCCAGAGGGAGCCTGGCACAGTGCCTGCAGGGTGACAAGGTTTCCCTGGGACAGAGGGGTTTCCTAGGACACAAGGCATTCAGTGCTAAAGCAGGGAAGTCCCAGCAAATGACTGAATTGGTCCCCTGCAAATGCCTGGCCCATGAGGAGGGCTGGATAAGGGTCGGGGGTTATGACTCAATGACAGTCCACTGCAGCCTGATGCTGGGAGCTTTCCTAGAAAACTTTGCAGTGTTTATCAGCATGGACAGCTGCTGGCAGAAATGGAAACAAAAATCTAGGAAAAAAAAAAAAAAGTCCGGGTG
>NW_016107569.1:623086-634281 GCF_001604975.1 Cebus imitator
AGATGCTGTTCACTGCAGAACATTACAAAAAACAAAAGTTAGAGTTTAAATCACCTGGAACCTGCCCCTCAGAGGTAGCCACTGTTCCAGACCCTTCCATCCATCTATAGAGCATAGATGTAATAAAGTTTGTAACATGGTTTACATATGACGTTCTGTCACCTGCATTTGAGTCTTGCCCCATCATGTACCCCCGACCCCCATGCTGCAGGGGTAAGGTACTATGGCACACCTAACTGTCCATGCCAGGCAGTCAGCCTGTTCCATGCCACGCAGTCCTTCCTGGAAAGAACAGAACTTTGAGGCCCAGGTGCAGTGGCTCATGCCTGTAAGCCTAGTACTTTGGGAGGCTGAGGTGGGTGGATCACCTGAGGTCAGGATTTTCAAGACCAGCCTGACCAACATGGAGAAACCCCATCTCTACTAAAAATACAAAATTAGCTGGGCATGGTGCTGCATGCCTATAATCCCAGCTACTTGGGAGACTGAGGCAGGAGAATCGCTTGAGCCTGGGAGGTGGAGTTCGCAGTGAGCCAAGATCATGCCATTGCACTCCAGCCTGGGCGACAGAAGTTCGGCTGGCCAGGCGTGGTGGCTCATGCCTGTAATCCCGGCACTTTGGGAGGCTGAGGCGGCCAGATCACAAGATCAAGAGATTGAGACCATCCTGGCCAAAATGGTGAAACCCTGTCTCTACTAAAAATACAAAAATTAGCCAGGCGTGGTGGCACACGCCTATAGTCCCAGCTACTCGGGAGGCTGAGGCAGAAGAATCACTTGAACCTGGGATGCTGAGGTTGCAGTGAGCAGAGATTATGCCACTGTATTCCAGCCTGGTGACAGAGCGAGACTCTGTCTCAAAAAACAAAAAAAAGAAAGAAGAAAGAACAGAACTTCAGGCCCCCCCCAACCACCTTTTCCTGCCTACTTCAGGGTTGCTGCTTGCAGTCTGGTCTCTCTGTCTAGGGTTTGAACTGTGGCCTCTCCTGGCCCCTCTCATTAGCCGCAGGGCTGGCTGAGAGCCTCATACCCTGGAAATGCCTGGCCAGCGCAGGAGGGGCTGAGCAGGTGCACAGGGGAGCTGCCTGGCCCAAGGGGGGCAGGGCCTGAAGGGCTGGAGAAAACCTTGCTCTACCCTTGCCTGCCAATTTCATGGCAGCTGTTCCCCTGGGCTGGGTCCTCCCAGGAGGTGGCTGGGGAGGTATGTGGCCGGCCATCTCGTGTGCTGACCATGCCAGGGTCTGCAGCCATCTGAAACCTGTCGGAGGTCACAGTTCCAGCAAGAGAGAGGAACTGGGGATTGCCAGGTCCCCAGGGCAGGTGGGAGCTGGAGAGAGGTGGCTGTGCTGACCTTGGCATGCCTCAGCTCCGTGGAGCAGCTGAGGAAGCCAGCTGAGAGGGGCCAGCTGGTCTCCTCTAGCCCAGAGAGCCCTTCTCATCTGCAGCCCTCCCCCTGGCCCCAGCCTGGCGACAGGCTCTTTTTCCCTGGGGAGTGAAGGCAGTTCATGGGGAAGGGTTAAATCTGAAGGCTCTGGAATCATAGGTGGGGTTCAAGTCTCGCTGGCTGGGGCTGTGAGGAGGGGTCCTGGTGCTTCTGGCCTGGGGGTCCACCCTGCTAATTAAGAACAAGTACGGGCTGGGTGTGGTGGCTCATGCCCGTAATCCCAGCATTTTGGGAGGCCAAGGCGGATGGATCACCTGAGGTCGGGAGTTTGAGACCAGCCTGGCCAACACAGTGAAACTCCATCTCTACTAAAAATACAAAAACATTTAGCCAGGCATGGTGGTGGGCACTTGTAGTCACAGCTACTCGGGAGGCTGAGGCAGGAGAATCACTTGAATTCGGGAGGCAGAGGTTGCAGGGAGCCAAGATCGCACCACTGCACTCCAGCCTGGGTGACACGGTGAGATTCTGTCTCAAAAAAAAAAAAAGAACAAGTTCCTTCCTCTCTCAGAGCCTTGGTCTACTCATCTGTAGCAAGGGTGGTCCCAGGACGAAATGAGACAATACATGGCGGGGAGCGTTTAGCAGGAGGAGTCCCAGGATGAAACAAGATGAATGGGGGGAACATGGTGGTTGACGCGTGCTGCTGCCGTTACGCCACTCACAAGTCCTGGCCCACCTGGCCCGGGGAAGCCGTGGGAGGCTCTGGTCCTGCAGGCTGGGGCACTGAGTAGGAGCATCAGTGAAGGCTTTGCTTTCTAAGGTCCTACCAGGCTCAAAATTGTCTGGCCCAGGTTCCAAGACCTCCACCACCTCAATGGCAAATGAGGCCAGGGCCTCCCTGGTGTTGGTGGTTTATGGCCGGTGGCCAGCCAGGATCTGGGTGCCAGGAGAGCTGCCAGAATCTTGGGTAGGGGGAGGTTAATGCAGACCAGGACTGGGTTACATGGTGGCTGAAATGGGACACCAGCCACTGGAAGGCATGGGCCATGGGTCTTCCTGGCAACCAGGTCTGTAGGTCGAAAACCAGGGCTCAGCAGCTGATGGGTTTAAAATCTGCCTTTCGAGGCCAGTGTGGTGGCTCACGCCTGTAATCCCAGCACTTTGGGAGGCCTAGGTGGGTGGATCACCTGAGGTTAGGAGTTCGAGACCAGCCTGGCCAACATGGTGAAAACCTGTCTCTACCGAAAATACAAAATTTGCTGGACGTGGTGGCATGTCCCTGTAGTCCCAGCTACTTGGGAGGCTAAGGCAGGAGAATCACTTGAATCTGGGAGGTGGAGCTTACAGTGATCTGAGATCGTACCACTGCACTCCAGCCTGGGTGACAGCGGGAGACTCTGTCTCAAAATAAACAAACAAACAAACAAACAAATAAATAAAATCTGCCTTTTGAGCACAGGGGCCCCCATGGACAGCTGCTCTGTTCAAGGAAAAAGAGGGGAATAAGGGGTGACTTTACTAAGTCACCCAGGGGGTACACTACACTGGGCCCAGCACCTCACTCTGATGGGGTGGCCAGAGGCAAGGAGGGCTGGGTGCCTTGACCTCCCCACAGCCCTACTCTCTGCATGGGCTGTCAGGATCCATAGATCCATAGGCCCAGAACTAAGCTAGACCCAAGCCTTCCTTTTTTTCTTTTCTTTTTCTTTTTTTTTTTTTTTTTTGACAGTCTCTCTCTCTGTTTTTTTTTTTTTTTTTTTTTTTGAGACAGTCTCTCTCTCTGTTGCCCAGGCTGGAATGCAGTGGTGCAAACATGGTTCACTGCAGCTCCTGGGCTCAAATGATCCTCCTGTCTCAGCCTCCCATGTAGCTGGGACCATAGGCACAGGCTACAGCCAGCTAATTTTTTGATTTATTGTAAAGACAGTGTCTCACTTTGTTGCCCAAGCTGGTCTTGAACTCCTGGGCTCATCATCCTCCCGCCTTAGCCTCCTAAAGTGCTGAGATTATAGATGTGAGCCACCGTGCCTGGCTCCTTTCAAATTTCTAGCAGCAAAACGTTTTTCCCAATGAAAGCATACAGACTCAGTGTATGAAACAGATGCGGCTGAAGCTGGTGTGTTGGTGAGAGGGGGTCATCTGGAGCTCCCGTCTGCCAGGGAGACCTCTGAGGGTGCCCACGTCTCATGACCTGGAAACCCCATCTATAGTTTGAATGAGTCCCCTGGAGCTGGAGGGAGCTGCGCTGGCCCGGACGTTTCAGGGAGGCCACTCAGCCCCAGTGCAACAGTATTGAGAGGTGGGACCTCTAAGAGGTGATCAGGCCGGGCGTGGTGGCTCACGCCTATAATCCTAGTACTTTGGGAGGCGAAGGCAGGTGGATCACTTGAAGTCAGGAGTTCGAGACCAGCCTGGCCAACATGGTGAAACCACATACCCCATTTCTACTAAAAATATTTTGAAAATTAGCTGGGCATGGTGGCGGGTGCCTGTAGTCCCAGCTACTTAGGGGGCTGAGGAGGGAGAATCACTTGAACCAGGAGGTGGAGATTGCAGTGAGCCGAGATCATGCCACTGCACTCCAACCTGGCAACAGCTGGAGCTCCCCTGTCTCAAAAAAAGAAAGAAAAAAAGGTGATTGGCCATGGGGGCTCTCCCCTCATGAATGGATGAATGTGGTATAGGGGGTGGTTTCTGATGAAAGGGTGAGTGTGGCCACCCTCCTGCCCCTGTCCCCAAGGCATACGCTCCCTGGCACATAATGGGGAAGGCATCAGGGAGGGAGGAGGCCCTCACCAGACGCAGCCCCTCAACCTGGACGTCCCAGCCTCCAAACCATGAGCCAAATACACTTCTTTATAAATCAGTCTGTGGTATTCAGTTACAGCAGCACAGAGGGGACTAAGTCACCCCACAGCTGGGCCTTTGGGAAGCTGTGTCTGTTTCGGGCTGCTTCTACCTCTTCAGGCCATAATTCGGGTAGGCTCTGCCCCTTTTCTGGCTGTCCAGCTGGCCTGGCCCAGACTGTGCCTGGTTCATTCACTTTTCCACCAGTTCTTGGGCATTGCCAGTTCTTGAGAATTTCAGGTGTGTGTCAGGCCTGGCGCTGTGAACCAGGCTGGCAGGGTCCCCTATGGGCAAGCAGGGTGGTGGCCAGTAAGCACACGGTGACACAGACAGTGACTCTATCATAGATCACAGGTATGACGAGGTCCGTGGCCTTTCGCCTTCACCACGCTGCAGCCGTCTGGCCCGGGGGATTGTGAATGAAGAGGCAGTGGGCCTGCCATCCTCAGACCCCAGGGTGGCTCTCCAACAGAGCCGGGGCCTCCCCTGGGCCTCCCACCCCACTCTGCCCTCTCCCGCTGCCCCTGCGCAGGCCTCTCTCACTCCTCCAGTGCAGCCAGCCCTCGGTGTGACTGTGATTGTGACACTGTCAGCGCATCATCTGGTGCCCAGAAATAGAAGCAAACGGCACCATCACTCAAGGCTGATTCTGCCCCCGTGGCCTGCCCAGTGAGCCGACCTACATTTCCTTCCTGACTCAAGGAGGGCAAGGAGACCCCTGTGGGGGGAGAGATCCACCCAGCAGGAGGCTCAGGGGCAAGAGCCGGGGAGCTGGTGGGAGCTGCGCTGGCCCGAACCGGCTGTGCGAACGTTTCAGGGAGGCCGCTCAGCCTCCACCGGCCTCCACTCACTGGGGTCACCCAGGGCGGTGGCCGCGCACTCGGGCTCCAGAACGAGACCAGCTTCAGCCACCTGTGCACAGCCTCACCTCGGCGTGTCTGTCCCTTGGACTTCGCCGCCACGGACACGCTGGGATGACAAGGGCCTGCTCTGATGCTTATGTGCACCAGGCACTCTGCAGATGACCCCCCGGGACCATGTCAGAGGACACCAGGACTTGGCCCCACCTCCCTCAGCTCTTTTCACTGCGGCCTGAATATCTGAATTCCCCATGTAGGAAGCACAGCTGTCTCCAGGGCCCTGATGTTCTAGAGGCTCCCAGGCCCTCCAAGGGGGACAAGAACTCACCTCGAGGCCCACCCTTCCCCTCTAGCCCAGGTCCCTCGGGGCCGGTGGTGGCTGGGGAACCCGAGTGCTGGCGGCTCCCCAAAGCCAGGCAGGAGCCAGGCGTTTCTTGGAAAAGAGACAGAAGAATATTTTAAAAATGATCTGGGCATGGTGGCAGGTACCTGTAACCCAGCTACTTGGGAGGCTGAGGCAGGAGAATCGCTTGAACTGGGAGGTGGTTCGAGTGGTTCTATTGCTGCCATCCTGGAAGATTTGGAATCATCTCCTTCTGAGGCCTTTGAAAATCAGAACACCATTTGTCTGCTGGTGGCTATATGCATGGGGGAAGAGGGGCATCTAGGTGACCTAGTGTGGCCTTTGTGGCTTTGGGCTGCTTTCCCCCTGAGGATGCACATGGTGGGACCAGCTCAGAGCAGGAAGGGTCTTTGGGGAGTTGGGGCTGGTGGGTGGGGGTGGGCGGTGGAGGCTGTGGGCTAAGCTGTTCTAAAGCAAGGAGCAAGGACAGGGCTTCGGAGACTCCCTGCAGACTGTGAGCAGCTAGGTTTGTGAGTGGATGTCTCACGCAGGCTGGGCTGGGAGGAGGGGTCCCGGTGCTCCTGGGCTGGGAAGTCAATCCTACTTCTCATCCCCCATTCTGGCTTCTGGAAGGTTGGGAGCCAGCCATATACTGCCCAGGGGGTGTGTAAATCGGTCTGAACTTCCTGAAGGGCATTTGGTTTCAGAATCAGAAGTCTCTAGCATGTGGCTTCCTTGGACTCAGCTCTTCCCTTTGTGGGAATATCTCCGTGGGAAATGGTTAGGGATGTGCACCATGATTCAAGGCCTGGGATGTTCACTGCAGCATTGTTTATAAGACTGAAAAACGTGAAACGACCCAGCGCCCTTCAGGAGACAGACGGGACAAATCGTGGTCTAGTCCAGACACTGAGCGTGCTGTGGCCACAGCAGATGCTGAGGCCTGTGTATATTTATAGCCCCACTATACAGGAGGGCCGTGGGGTACGTTAAGTGGAAGAGGCTGCTTATAAAAGAGGATTTACAGCAGGATGCCATCTTCATAAAATAAGATATATATGTAAACAAATGTGCTTATCTGCAGAGAAAAATGTCTGGAAGGTACTGCTCTAACAATGCTTCTTGCTGGGCAGGAGGATTAAGGGTGATTTTTACTGTCTTTTTGTAATTCTGCACTTTAAAATTTTTCTTGCCACAAGCACGCATTATTTGTGCACATTTTTAAAAAGTTATCTTTACAGGCTGGACACAGTGGCTCATGCCTGTAATCCCAGCACTTTGGGAGGCGGAGGTGGGTGGATCGCTTGAGCTCAGAAGTTCGAGACCAGCCTGGCCAACATGGTGAAACCTGGTCTCTACTAAAACTACAAAAATTAGCCAGGCGTGGTGGCAGGTGCCTGTAATCCCAGCTACTCAGGAGGCTGAGGCGGGAGAATCACTTGAACCTGGGAGGCAGAGGTTGCAGTGAGCCCAGACCACACCACTACACTCCAGCCTGGGTGACAGAGCGAGACTCTCTCAAGAAAGGAAAAAGAAAAAAAATAACTCCACCTGCCAAAGCCAACCTTCCCTATCTTTGAAGACCAGTGGTGTGCAAAGCACTCAGGACCATAAATAGAAAGACTGATGGCAGGCCAGGCGTGGTGGCTCACGCCTGTCCCAGCGCTTTGGGAGGCCGAGGTGGGCAGAGGGCAGATCATGAGGTCAAGAGATCGAGACCATCCTGGCCAACATGGTGAAACCCTGTCTCTACTAAAAATATAAAAATTAGCTGGGTGTGTTGGTGCACACTTATAGTCTCAGCTACTTGGGAGGCAGAGGCAGGAGAATGGCTTGAACCTGGGAGGCAGAGGTTGCAGTGAGCCAAGATTGCACCCCTGTATTCCAGCCTGGCGACAGAGACTCCATCTCAAAAAGAAAAAAAAAAAAAAAAAAGAAAGACTGATGGCACTGATTATTCAGTCTGCTGAGCACCAGGCCCTGCTGGGGGCGGGTCCCAAGGACAAGAAGTCACTAGCTGTGCTGGTGGGCAATGCTGACCCAGACCCTGCCTACTGTCACCACAAACTATTATATTTCTCTTGCAACTGCTGTGTGGACGGCTGCCAGGGCAGTATATTAAGGGGCCCTGAACTGGCCTGGGGGTGGCCAAAGGCCCCCCTGAGGGACTGACTGTTACACTGAGCCCCACTGAGATGCTGAGAGAGGAGGCTGGGGAGGGAGGCCCCTCTACTTCCCAGGGGACAGTGTGTACAGTCTCCCACAGGAGGGTATCTGAGTGAAGATTTGGGATCAGCCCAAATATCCCTCAGTCAGGAACAGGCTGGACAAGCCTCCTGGAGAGGCTGTCACCTAAACTGTCCGTGAGAGCACGAGCCAGAGGCGGGGATGGGAGAGCTGCCAGAACAGATTATCTGGAGTGTCTGAAGCCTTCATGCTCGGGGCGAGGGACATGGGGTGTCCAGACCAGGATTCCAGGTGGGAGGGCCACAGCTGCGACAGTGAGGCCAGGCTGTGCAAAACACAACCCGAGAAACACACCACAGGTTAGCATTCACACGGGGACAAATCCAGGGGCACGTGGCCCAAGCTGCAGCAGAGGCTCCCTGGGAGGGAGTTTAAGGGAGGGACTCACTTTCTTCTTGATTTAGCCTTGGAATGATAACGTTTTTTCTTACTACGAGAGTGTACAGGCCGGCACAGTGGCTCACGCCTATAATCCCAGCACTTTGGGAGGCTGAGGTAGGTGGATCATCTGAGGTCAGGAGGTCAAGACCAGCCTGGCCAACATGGTGAAACATCATCTCTACTAAAAATACGCAAAATTAGCTGGGCATGCACCTGTAATGCCAGTTATGCAGGAGGCTAAGGCAGGAGAATCACTTGAACTCAGGAGGCGGAGGTTGCAGTGAGCTGAAATGTCGCCACTGTACTCCAGCCTGGGCGACAGAGTGAGACTCCGTCTCAAAAAAACTAAAAAAATACGTAATGAAAAGAGACTTGGGCCTGGTGCAGTGGCTCAAGCCTGTAATCCTAGCATTTTGGGAGGCTAAGGCAGGCAGATCACAGGTCAGGAGTTCAAGGCCAGCCTGGGCAATATGGTGAAACCCTGTCTCTATTACAAGTACAAAAATTAGTTGGGCATGATGGCAGGCCCCTGTAGTTCTAGCTATTCAGGAGGCCGAGGCAGGAGACTTGCTTGAACCCAGGAGGCAGAAGTTGCAGTGAGACCAGATAGCGCCACTGCACTCCAGCCTGGGCGATAAAGACCCCATCAAAAAGGAAAGAAGAAAGAAAGAAAGAGAGAAAGAAGGAAAGAAAGAGAAAGAGAGAAAGAGAAGGAATGAAGGAAGGAAAGAAAGAAAAGGAAAGAAAGAAAATGCTGTCAACATCAATGATGGTTAGAGAAAGGCAAAGCAAAATCACAATGAGGGACCAGATGCAGTGGCTCACGTCTGTAATTGCAGGACTTTGGGAGGCCAAGGCAAGAGGATCACTTGAGGTCAAGAGTTTGAGACCAGCCTGACCAACATGGTGAAACCTCATCTCTACGAAAAATTAGCTGGGCGTGGTGGGGGGCACCTGTAGTCCCAGCTGCTCGGGAGGCTGGGGCAGGGGAATGGCTTGGACCTGGGAGGTGGAGGTTGCAGTGAGCTGAGATCGAACCACTGCTCTCCAGCCTGAGCCATATAGTGAGACTATGTCTCAAATAAACACACAAACAAAAATCCTAAAAACAAAACGAAATAAAAACAAACAAAAAAATACCCCAAACCACAAGGAGATACCACGTCACGCCCATTAGGATGACTAAGATTGAAAAACCAGATAATGAGGGCTGGTGAAGACGTGGACTTCCCGGAGCTCTTGTGCCTCGCTGGTGGAATGTAAATAATGCAGCCACTGTGGGAAACAGTGGGACAGCTCCTCAATCAAGTAAACAGAAAACTGCCCTGTGATCCAGCAGCCCACTTCTGAGTAGACGACCAGGAGGACGGAAAGCAAGGGCTCAAGAAGATACGTATACACCTGTGCTCACGGCAGCGTTACTCAGCACAGCCAAAAGATGGAAGAGACCAAAGTGTCCACGGGCGGACGAACGGACACTCAAAGCGTGGTCCATCCCTTAAGGGAGCATTATGCAGCCTCAGAGAGGAAGGAAATGCTGACGCCCGCTACAGTGTGGATGGACCTCGAGGATATTATGCTAAATGATATCAGCCAGTCACAAAAGACAAATACAGTACGATTCCACTTATGTGAGGACCCTAGAACAGTCAAATCCACAGAGACAGAACGTAGAATAGAGGTTGCCAGGGGCTGGGGGAGTGGGGAGTGGGAGCTTCATGGGGACAGAACTTCTGTTGTTTTTTGTTTTGTTTTGTTTTGAGACGGAGTCTCACTCTGTCACCAGGCTGGAGTAAGTGGCGCAATCTTGGCTCACTGCAGCCTCCGCCTCCCAGGCTCAAGCAATTCTCGTGCCTCAGCCTCCCGAGCAGCTGGGACTATAGGCATGCACCACCACATCTGGCTAATTTTTGTATTTTAGCAGAGACAGGGTTTCACCATGTTGGCCAGGATGGTCTCCATCCCTTGACCTTGTGATCCGCCTGCCTCGGCCTCCCAAAGTGCTGGGATTACAGGCGTGAGCCACCACGCCCAGCCAGAGCTTCTGTTTTTAAGATGAAAAATGAAAAGAGTTCTGGATATGGATGGTGGTGATGGCTGCACAACAGTGTGAATGGACTCAATGCCACCAAACTGTACACTTCAAATAATTAAAATGATCAATTTGATGTTATGTATAACTTATCATAATAAAAAAATGACATAAAAATGTAGTTTTCATAGCTGAGCACGGTGGCTCATGCCTGTAATCCCAGCATTTTGGAAGGCTGAGGTGGTTGAGTCATGAGGTCAGGAGTTTGAGACCAGCCTGGCCAACATGGTGAAACCCCATCTCTACTAAAAATACAAAAGTTAGCTGGGCGTGGTGGTGCACACCCATAATCTCAGCCGTTCAGGAGGCTGAGGCAGGAGAATCGCTTGGAGGCGGAGGTTGCTGTGAGCTGAGATCACACAACTGCACTCCAGCCTGGGCGACAGAGCAAGACTCTGTGGCAAAAAAAGAAAAAAAAAAATGTAGTTTTTATATTCAGGAAAATCTCAATAAATACCTTTATAGGCCAGGCACAGTGGCACACGTCTGTAATCCCAGTACTTTGGGAGGCCAAGGTGGGTGGACCTCCTGAGGTTAGGAGTTCCAGACCAGCCTGGCCAACATGGCGAAACTCCATCTTTACTAAAAATACAAAACTAGCTGGGCGTGGTGGTGGGCACCTGTAGTCCCAGCTACTCTGAAGGCTGAGGCAGGAGAATCACTTGAAGACGGGAAGCAGAGCTTGCAGTGAGCCAAGATCTTGCCACTGCACTCCAGCCTGAGCAACAGAGCGAGGTCTTGTCACAAAAATAAACAAACAAACAGAAAGATCCTTTTATAAAGTACATAGACTAAGGCAACAAGATCGGAGGCATTTCCCACCCCAGGACAGGCCATGAGAAACAAGGATGGGCCTGGTCACCTGTCACCTGTCACTGGCTCCCTTCAGATCATCAAGCTGGGTGCTGTGGTGAGGGAGAAGGAAGGGGACAGGGTAGTCTAAAGGCATCTAGAGCTCAGAAGGTACCTGGCGGGACGCTGGTCCTGGGCTTCTGACAGTGATGACCATAATGATGAGGGCGACAATCACTGCTTCTT
>NW_016107569.1:634461-671832 GCF_001604975.1 Cebus imitator
TGTATTTTTAGTAGAGACGGGGTTTCACCATGTTGACCAGGATGGTCTCGATATCTTGACCTTGTGATCCACCCGCCTCGGCCTCCCAAAGTGCTGGGATTACAAGCGTGAGCCACCGCGCCCGGCCATCACTGCTTCTTAAGTGTTAACCAACATCAGTAAGCGCCAAGCACTTTATGTGTGATTGATCAGGGAGGTCTCCCACCAGCCTCTTTGGCAGATGAAGAAACTGAGGCTCAGAGCGGCAAAGTCACTTGCCTGAGTTCCCACAGCAGGGCTGGAATCTGCACTCTAGCCTGGCTGCCTCTGGAGTCCAAGCTTTTGCCTTCGGAATTCTCTTGCCTCAGCCTCCAGAGTAGCTGGGACTCCGGGCGCATGCCTCCTCCATGCCCGGCTAATTTTTTGTTTTTTTAGTAGAGACAGAGCTTCACCTTGTTCCCCAGCCTGGTCTTGAACTCCTGAGCTCCGGCAGTACACCTGCCTTGGCCTCCCAAAGTGCCAGGATTACAGACATGAGCCACCACGCCTGGCCCTGAAGTCTTGACAGTGTGTGCTAGGGGAGGGGCAGGCAGGGAGGGCATGGGACTGCCTGGCAAGCAGGGAGCATGCAGAGAACCTCCCTGGACCCAGCAGGACTCTTCCTAGGCTGCAGCTCCCATTTCCCAAGCTCCCAAGTCGGCCTCTTCAGGGCAAAGTGGAACCCAATTCCAATTGCAAGCTTGGAAGCCTTGCCCCTGGGGGTTGGCTCAGTGCCTTGGGGCCAGAGCAGGTGGGCCAGGTTAGGCAGGGCTCCCTCACGCTAGGCACTGCGGTGATGGCAGCCATCTGCAGGGCATGTGCTCCATGACACCTACCATGCCAAATGCTTTACCAGCAACCTTCAGAGCCCTGCCACAGACCTATAGGCCCCTTGAACAGATAAGGAAACAGGCTTAGAGTCAGGAACTGACTTGAACAGGTAGGTACAGCAAGTAAGGCTCAGAGCAGGGACGTGGACAAAGGCCGGTCTGACCCCAGAGCCTGTGCTCCAGGGTTGAAGGGTGCCCAGACCCCCGAAAGACGAAAAGACAGATGGAACCCTACAGCATGTGCTCAGCAGGTGGTCTGCTTTCCCGAGGCAGAGGACCGTCTCTCCTGGCAGGTCAGGCCAGAGCTTCGGGATTGAGCCTGCCTTGGCTATCTGCTGCAGTTTTCTCCCACCAAGCCGAGGGCTGGGCTGGCATCCCCAAGGAATGACCTCGGGGTCCCCAGACCCACCCGGCCTGCTCTGTGGCCAGTGCTGAGTGGCTGCCTGGTGCCAGACCCTATGCCCCATGGTCTCAGTACCTGGATATGAAGACAGGCAGCCTCTTTCCAGATAATTCCCCTCCTCAAAGCATGTACGCTCCAGGAGTGCGGTGAACGTGGGTGACATGCCCGACCCACGGGCCCATGGTGAGCAGCAGAGCGGGGGTGGTTTTGCAGTCATAAGGCCTTGAATTTACTTCCTAAACCTACCACTTATAGCCGTGTGGTGGGCAAGTTGCTTGAGCTTTCTGAGCCTCAGTTTACTCATCTGTAAAATGGGTATATTAATGTCTACCTTGAAAGGTCATCAAGACTTTTTTACATCATAAAATAGAGGGCATTCATGCCATTGTCTTTGGTACATAATGAAGCCAATAAATGATGTTTTTAAAGATTGTTAAAAATGTCTATCATTTCTATTCGAGGAGGAAGGCATCTCAAATCTTCATCTTTATCCTGTGGGGCAAACACCTTTGTGCCCATGGCAGCTGGCTGCTGGAATGAGCCCGAAGCCTTATCTTGACAAGTGGGCTGCACATTTTTCAATGTTTGGGGCAGGGGAAATGTTCTTAAAAGCAAACATTCCTTTGGGAGGCTGAGGTGGGTGGATCACCTGAGGTCAGGAGTTCAAGACCAGCCTGACCAAGATGGAAAAACCCCATCTCTACTAAAAATACAAAATTACCCAGGCGTGGTGGCACATGCCTGTAATCCCAGCTACTCAGGAGGCTGAGGCCAGAGAATCACTTGAAGCAAGGAGGCGAAGGTTGCAGTGAGCTGAGATCGCGCCATTGCACTCCAACCTGGGCAACAAGAGCGAAACTCTGTCTCAAAAAAAAAAAAAGCAAACATTCCTATAAAAAAAGATCAAAGCAGAGCTATTTTACTTGGTGATGAGGGGCAGCTTGCTTGCATACCTCCTACCATGGGGAGCTCACCCCCTTACTGGAGCGTCCACTGACTGTGGCTAAGTTGAGATGCACCCCCTTTCTTCTCTGATCCTCCCCCTGCCTGAAACTTCACACAGCCTGAGCTGGTTCCCTTACTCTCCTCTGAAAACGCAAAGCAAGACTAGAGTTGCTCCCAGGTCTCCTCCTGGCTCCATCACTGACTAGCTGCATGATCTTGGGCTCATCGTCACCCCGTGCCTCGGTTTCCCCCTCTTTACATGGGGAATAATAACAGCACCAAGCTCCATGGGTTATGGTGGAGATCAGAAGCAATGATATGGCTTAGGCAAAGCCCTGGCACACAGCAGGCGCTCAACCAGTGACTTCATCACCTCCCTCGAAGGAAGGAGGGACAGAGGAGATGGGGTTGAGGGAGCAGGATTTAGAGAGAGACTCGGGGCTCCACCTTCCCACCCCATCCTCTGACAGCAGGCAACCTAACTCCCAACACACTCTTCCTGAGCCCTGGCCCTGCGTGAAACTGTGGATAATGAGAGCAGTTTCTGCCCCTGGAAGCGCCTGGCCTAGTGCCTCGGCCACTTTACTCTGTCCCACCCTCCCATGCCCATGGCACCTGGAAGGGCAGAGAGTGTGTCAGCTGGAGCCGGTGCAAATCTCAAGCCCTGAGGCTCGGCCAGGTTAGGAACCTCAGTTTCCTAATCTGTAAAATGGGCATGATGATGGCACCAACCTTGTGAGGCTGTTTATTCACGAGCAAATCATAAGTAATTGTAATGTAACTAATTTAGTAACAAGAACAAGAAAACCAGTCAGGCATGGTGGCTCATACCTGTAATCCTAGCACTTTGGGAGGCCAAGGGAGGTGGATCACCTGAGGTCAGGAGTTCGAGAGCAGCATGGCCAACATGGTGAAACTCCATCTCTACTAAAGATACAAAAATTAGCCGGGAGTGGTGGTGGGCACCTGTAATCCCAGCCACTTGGGAGGCTGAGGTAGGAGATTCACTTGAATCTAGGAGGTGGAGGTTGTAGTGAGCTGAGATCACGCCACGGCACTCCAGCCTGGGCAACAGAATGAGACTCTGTCTCAAAACAAACAAACACACACAAAACTAGAACAAGAAAACTTCGAAGGTGGCAGACCCGACCATCTCCTCCATGAAGTATCCAATGGTTTCTGCTTCCCTGAGGCTCACCCACAGAGCGTGGAGCCTCCAGACTGAGACTACAGTGGTGAGATGTGCGTTTTTATTGCAACTTCCTCTGGAGCACGAGTTCTCCGTGGTCCAACCCAATGCCCCTTTGGAACTGAGATCCCTTGTTCATGTTTGCCTTGCCTGAGACCCCCCACCTCACATGTGCCCCAAATGATGGCCGCACTGGGAAAGACAAGGAAATCGACTCGGGCCTGGCATGGAGGTGGAAGCAGAGGCTCCTGGGGCACCTTGGGGACCTGGTGGTGCCTGGAGGGTGGGCCAGAGAGGGGCTGGGCGTCACCTCTGGGTGGAGGGAACGGCTTGCCTCCACATGAGTCCCACGTGGCACCTGGCACAGGGCAGTGCTAATCTGCAAGACGTTGGTGGCAAAGACTTTGGAAACAAACAAACCAACAACTGGGTCCCCAACCCCTTCTCCAGTGCCTGCCCCTGGGAAGGAACAGGGAAGGACTCCAGGAGGCTGTGAGTGGGTGGCAGTCCCAACTGGACTCCTTGGGTCCCCAGACCCTTCCGGAGAAGCCTGGGCAGCTTGCCCGGTTCCTGAACCAAGAGGGGAGGTGCTCATGGGGCAGCTCACAGGCACTGCCTGGGAGCAGTCAAGGAATGGGGACCCTAGCTGCAGGGCAGGAGTCAGACAGTGACGCCCCATTCCAGGACGCCCACCAGGGCCCTGACAGTCTCCTGTGAGGGCACTGCCTCTGGCCCAGCCTCTCTTCAAGCCGCCTCTGGGCAGCGGTGCACTTTACTGAGCAGACCCTCCTCATGGGGCCTCACTGGCCTCTGCCTTCTTTCGGCCCCCCACGTGGCAGGGGGGCCTTGCCTGTGCATTCCTGGCACTCACTCCCCCACGCCGGAGCCTGCCCGTTTCTGGGGCACCCTTCCTTCCTAACCTCATTAGACCGTCCCAGCCGGTTTCTGAGGGCCGTGCGGGTCCTGGCCAAGGCGGGGCTGTGCAGGCCTGGCTCCCTCTCGAGGGCCCTGACAGTGGGCAGCGGGCGGCGGGCACACTCACCCAGGAGCAGGTTCATGAGCACCTCCTGACCGGCCAGCGTGCTGCTCTTCACCAGGCAGAGGATGGTGCCCCCGATCCAGGGGATGCCATGGCCCGTGATGCCAATGAGCTTGACCATGGAGCGGGCACTGGCCCAGGACGCCGCCCGGCCGGCGCACACCCCGAGCCGCTTGGACATGCAGATGTCGATGGCCAGCAGGGAGTTGAAGGCGATGCCCTTGAAGGAGGGGTTCAGCTGCATGCAGTCTTCCTCGGGCAGCTGCTGGGACTGACGCCGCTCTCGGGCCCCGTCGCCAGCGGGTGGGGGCTGTGCCGAGGGGCCCGAGGCCTTCCTGGCTGAGCTGCGGGGCTCTGGGGCCCCCTTGGGGGGCTGGTTCAGGGACAGGAACTCAGCCCGGTTGAGGACGTTGTTGCGGTCTCGGGCGCGGGCCCGGCTCTGGGAAGCTGGCATGGTGACCTCGCTCACCCTGAGAGGCCCGATGCCAGCCCGGCTCCAAGGGCCTTCTCCTCGAAGACAAGAGCTGCCCCCACAGCCGCCACCGTGGCTGCCTCCCTGCCTTCTCCGCGGCAGCTGTTAAATATAGGGTGGAGGGTTGCACATGGCTGTTTACCTCCGCTGCCACCCGGCTCCAAGGGGACGTCAGTGCCAGCCGGGCAGCCAATCCAGCCCTCCAATGGGGGCCTGCACCAGCAGAGCCGCTGGGAGGCCAGGAGTCCACAGCTGCGGCCTGGCTGCCTTGGGCCTGGGCTATTTAAATCGCCCAATGGCTCGTCCCTGGGCTTGGGGAACTCTGGGAAATGTAGTCCTCCTGCTGCTCTGGACTCGGCGGTGTCCTTGGCCTCTGACAGAGCAGAGGTGGGACCTGGACTTACCCTGCTTTTACCTGCTTACCTCCGAGCCGTCCAGACCCCTGCAAGCCAGCTCTGCCTGCTTCAGCGGTTTGGCAGATTGAATCTGGTCCTGTAAACGGGATGGTGTAGCTCAGGCAGAGGCCTGCTGGGGCATCAGATGGAGTGAACCACTTCAGCGACAGCCTCATCTTGGGTCCCTGGGGCCAAGCCCAGCTCCCCCCTCTGTGACAGCATTCATTAAGCTGGCAGGTCTTGTCTTTTTTTTTTTTTTTTAATCATTCTTGAATTCAGCTTCAGCACATCACAGTCCAATCAAATGACAATCCATGAGCTTTGATTTCCATCGGGGGAGGGATAAGGAGTCGGTTGGTAATGGATCGCCTCTTGGAGGTTGCCTCCACTCCCTGGAATTTTGAGAAGGACAGGAGTGTGACAGCAGCTTCGGGCAAACTGTAGGTAGTTCCCGAGCACCTGGCACACTGCAGGAAGCTCTCAGTTCAGTGGGATGGAAGGAATGGCACATGTAAGTGATCACAAGTGCACAAATGTGTGGCAGGCTCCCAGTAGTGGTGCTCCAGGTCTGGTCTGGGAGTCGTGGACAGACTCCCCAGGAAGGAAGAACAGAGGGGGAGCCCCAGCCGGGCAGAACCTGCCTTGCAGGAGGCCTGGGAGGGTCGTGGGGCTGCATGGGGTCCAAGGGGTGAGAGGCTGCAAATCCAGAATGCAGACAAAGAGGACTTGGCCAAGCATTTGGGATGTGAGCAGGCATTCACCTGGGCCACTTGTGGGAGTCCAAAGTCTCCACAGCCTTTTAGGGCTGACTGGGTCTGGGCTCAATGGGGAAAGCTGCCCATTTAAGCTGACCAGAAGAGTCATAAGCCAGCTCCTCCATCTCTTGATTCTGGGTGACCAAGGCTTGTCTGCTCAGCCCAGATGAAGGCAGGAGGCTGCAATTTCTCTTCCAAACATGGAGGCCGCCCACGGTGCCTCAGGTCCTCCTGGAGCCTTCCAAGAACAGGAAGCTGCCCCAGGAGGGAGTGGGTGTTCCCTGGCCACGGGGGATGGCACGCAGGCTCTGGAGTCAGAAAGATGGGGCTCTGCCCCGCCACCAACCAGCTGGGAGACCTTGAGCAAGTCACTTGGCCTCCCTGGACCTTGGTGTTTCTATGCGTCATATGGAAATGACAGTGTCCACCTCTTAGGGCTCTCGTGAGTTTCAGTGAGACGGTGTCTGTGAAACACTGAGCTGGGTCCCTGCGGCAGAGTGAGTTAGGAATTGATTTCAACCCCTTGGGTTAGGAATGGATTTCATTTGGCAAATGAGGAGCAGCCTTCTCTCCCTTTTGAGTGCCCTCTTCAGCAGGGTCCAACCCTGTGGTCTGGCCTCCATCCCATTCCTGGCAGGGGTGAGGCCAAAGTCCAGGAGCCCTCAGTCTGGGGTTCTCTGCAGATGCCCTGGCTGGGCCCAGCTGGGCTGGAGCTGGCTAGGCCTGCCTCATTCCTCCTCTCCCCCTCCAGCGCGCTCCACTCAGACCGCGAGGCCAGAGGGGGATGTCACGGCTGCATGATGTCCTGCCCTCTTGGGTGCAGCAATGATGACATATGCTGCCTCATCCCGGACTCTAGGCGCCTGGAAACAGATGCGCGTGGAAGTGTGCACGCCCGGCACGGACACTGAGCGTGTGCAAGCTCTCTGTGTGCTCAGCTTAACAACACCTAACAGCAGTCCTGTAACACAGCTGTGATATCGTCCCCATTTACAGACATGGAAGCTGAGGCTGAGGGGGTGAAGGCCTCCAGCCAGGAAGCTGAAAAGAGAAGGGGTCTGGCTCCTAAGTGGTCCCTATGGGAGGTGGCACAAGGGTACCTGTACCACAGGGACCTGATCTCATCTCTCCACCAAGCACTAACCCCACTCTCCCTGGGTGGCCTCGAGGGGGCACAGGAGCCTGGCCCAGACAGTGGCTGTTAATACCCAGAGGCTGTGTCAGCGTTTCACCTGGCTAGAGCTGCTGGCAGGTTCTGAGAGCCACACTGGACCTCACCCTAGCGGGGCCATGGGGTCCAATGTGACTCCTGCCCAGCAGTAGTTAAGACATAAAATATGCGATAGGACAGCCCCAGGTTCAAACCCTAGCTCAGCCACCTCCAGTTGAGTGACCCCAGACAAGTTCTTCAGCCCTTCCAAGCCCATTTTTGCCTTTGAGAGCTGGCAAGAAGATTGCGTGAAGGGCTCTTTTTGTCCGTGATAGTTTTGGTGGCTTCCCCCAGGACTCTGAGACCTGCTCCTCTCCTTCCTATGGGTGGGGAGGGGCGACTCTGTTCACATTCTCAGGTAGCTGAGAATCAAGCAACCTGAACCACCTACTGTAGCACCCAGACACAGAAAGGAACGATGGGACCACAGACACTCCCGGTTGCCTCAACCTACAAGCCTTTATTTTAATTTTATTTTTTTAGATATGAGGTCTTACTATATTGCCCGGCTGCTCTTGAACCCATGGCTTCTCTGTTCCCTGCCTGCTTGGCCTCATCTGTCACTCATTCACTTACTCATTCAATTTCATTCATTCACTCACCAACATTTTTTCTTTGTTTCTTTCTTTTTCTTTCTCTTTCTTTCTTTCTTCGTTGTTTCTTTTTGAGACAGAGTCTCGCTCTGTTGCCCGGGTAGAGTGCAGTGGCATAATCTTGGCTCACTGTAACCTCCACCTCCCAGGCTTAAGTGATCCTCCCAGCTCAGCCTCCCAAGTAGCTGGGACTATAGACATGTGCCACCACGCCGGCTAATTTTTCTATTTTTCATAGAAATGAAGTTTCACCATGTTGCACAGGCTGGCCTTGCCTTTGTGAGATCAAGCAATCCACCCAACTTGGCCTCCCAAAGTGCTGGGATTACAGGCGTTGGCCACCATGCCCAGCCTTTACCAACACCTCTTGATGCTGAAATGTGCCAAGCCCCACGGAAGGACCAATGAGAAAAGCAAAGATGACCTTGGTGGCCTGGTCCTCACAGCTCACTAGGCCTCTCCCGAGCATTGCTTCACCCAGGGCCTTGTTCCAAAGATCAATTGCTGAGAGGTGGGCTGGGGGTGAAGCAGTTCACCAGGGCCCACGGCTGGTACAAGGATTCAGATCCAAAGCTCAGCCGAAATCCTTAACCATCTGACACGACTACCTCTCTCTTACTACCCAGCAGGAGTTTTCTGGCAACTTTTGGTGCCTAGAGCAGTTTGGACATTGCAGACACTTGTTTTCTGTCTTTAAGCGTTTAAGATAGAGTTACCACAAATATGAACATGTATATTTATCACTGGCTTATACCTAACCCTTGCTATGCTTGTGCCAAGCTTGGAGCAAAGTGCACGCCCTATGTCACTCAGTATAACAAGCACAGAAGCTTCACAGACAGGCGTTCCACGTCCTTCACACAAAGGAGAAAACCGAAGCTGAGTTGAGATCTAGCCAGGCCACTGCGTGAGCCAGCAGGCAGCCCCAAGAGTCAAACCTCACCCCCCGTCCCTCGCCCTCTTCCCTCTTCTGCTCTCTGCCATTTTTTGGTTTCTGTTTTTGTTTGAAACAGGGTGTTGCTCTGTCGCCCAGGCTGGAGTGCAGTGGTGTTATCTCAGCTCACTGCAACCTCCACCTCTGGTTCAAGTGATTCTCCCAAGTAGCTGGGACTACAGGTGCACACCACCACACCCAGCTAGTTTTTTGTATTTTTAGTAGAGAGGGGGGTCTTGCCAGGTTGCCCAGGTCTTGAACTCCTGAGCGCAGGCAAGCCGACGTCAGCCTCCCAAAGTGCTGGGATCACGGGTATGAGCCACCGAGGCGACCTTTTTCTCTTTTTTTTTCAAAGCCCATATCCCTTTCTGACACAGGATAGTGTTACCTCTTTATTCTGTGAGAGTGTTTGGGGCCTGTGTCCTGCTAGCAAAAGGCTAGTCTCTGGGACAGGGACTATTTGTTCACTGGTGGGACCCAGGTGCTCAGGCAGTGCCTGGCTCATGGTAGAATGACCCAGCTGGGCTCGAACCTGCTACACACCTGGTCATCAAAGACGATGGCCAGTCGGATACTACTGGGGGACTGACAGCAGAAAGGAAGGGGAGGGAGTGGGTGAGAAGTTCACTCTGGGTGTGGCCGGCGGGCTGGCAGCTGCAGGGGACAGGAGGGAGGGTCCGCCGCGGGGTTCCCTGCGAGGAGCGCGAGGGAGCCCCGCGGAAAGCGTTTCTCACCCCCGCCTCCCGCCCGGATCGCTTTCTCAGTTCGCATTTCTAAGGCCGCTCCTGGGTTATTTTGGTCGGGAAACCTGATCCTTCGCTGGGTTTATTTTAGCACCTTGGAGAACTCCCAGTGCCGCACCCGATCCCAGGCCGCCCCCTCCGTCCTTCCCGGGCGGCGGGGGGCGGGGACCGCGGGGCGTGTTGGGGAGCGGTGCACCCCGGGCCCGGCGGAGCAGCCCGCGTCCCCCTACTCGCATCTCCTGCACATGGGCTTCTGACCCCTCCGACCGAGGCTGCTGGGTGGGACTGGTGGTGACGGGGTGCAGACGGGCCGCGTCGGGGTGGGCGGGGCGGTGCGGAGCGCGCTCCAGCTCCGCGGTGCGGGCCTTGGGGTGCCGGATCCCCGGGCCTGGGCTGGACACTGGGCCTTCAGATGCGCGCCCCGGGAGGGAAGACGATAGGAGCTCAGGGCGGTAGCCCTAGGCTCCCAGAAACCTCCAGGAGGATAGGGAAGCCGGGCCAGAGGCAGAGTAGAGGGTGGTGAGGGGTTGCGGGGAGGGGGTGGTGTACGAGGCCGGGAGCCCTACCTGGGACCCTCGGTGGGCAGCGAGGAACGACAGCCCGTACCCGCCCCTTCCGAACCCCGATTCAGCCTCAGAGCCTCGGACTCAGCCCCACACTCACACCCGACACACCTGCATGTTCAGACACACTTGCACACTCACACCCATGCACACATACAGACGTGCTCACCCACACACCAGTTCACACACACACATCTGCACACCCACACAGACACACGGCCTCACCCACAGACACACATGAACACACCCACACAACCAGAACACACACTTAAACACATCCTTACACCCCCCTGCTTTCATCCCCTCACACAATGTACACCCGGTGATACACAACTTGCACACACTTGCTCATCGACACCCACACCACATATGCTCATTCACACCATTACACACCCCATACACACACGGACACACACATCTACCCACATGGCATGCAGGCACATACACTGACATGGACACACGCATACACACCCCCACAGTCACACACAACTGTCAAATATAGCCTCACACACAGATGCACACTCACCATCACACATACACGCACATCCCCCCACACACCCTAATCCACTGCAGTACGCCCCTCACACCCCTGAGCCCTGGTGCACCCACTCTTCCCCCAGCTCAGCACCGACACACACAGATTGAAGCAACTTACATACCTCCTGATTTGTAGCCATCGATGCTCACTCACAACCCTTTTGAGTATCAGTGTGTACCTGTTTATTATTTATGATAAGTAATACCACATTCATGGCTTCTGGCGTTATCCCGGCCTCTCTGGCACAGGGATGTGAGTGCTGTTGTCTGGGCTTGGTTATGACCTCTCCACTGTGTCTTCCCAGTGCCTGGCCCAGCGGTCCACTAGGGAAGGAATGAACTTGAGCAGAGAAGCCCCAAGGCTAACTTGCCCTAGAAGCCATGTGGTTCTGAGCTTCAGCTGGAAAGGCCCCAGTCTCCAGATATGCAGCCACCACAGACAGCGTTTTCAAGCCCCTGCCCCATGCCCTGCCATCCCCATGTGGCACCATGGCCCTCAGTAGAGAGTGACACCCTC
The DNA here is from genome assembly GCF_001604975.1 of Cebus imitator. NCBI lineage: Eukaryota > Metazoa > Chordata > Mammalia > Primates > Cebidae > Cebus > Cebus imitator. The sequence goes on from NW_016107569.1 coordinate 645,605, forward strand.
ACTGATTGGGGGGCCAGAAGATCCGGGTGCTAATGAAGGAGGCCTCCCCGGAGGGCTTCACTGGGCCTCTGTTCCCCACCTGTAGGGGTGGCTGCTGGACCACCGCTCTCTGAGATCCGGTGCCTACTCCCCTGGCCAAGGTCCACTTTGTCCCCTGCCCCAGCGAGGCAGGTCAGGGATGCCAGACGTGCCCTGGGCCTCCATCTTCCACCTAGTCTGTCAATGTCCCCCATCTCCAGCCACCTGCCTGGCTCTCTGGCCCCACCCACCTCCCTGTGGACATTCCAAGCTTCGTCACTGACTTTTGGTCTGGTCCCCAACAGTCGGGGAGAGAACACTGTCTCCTAGGGCAACAGAATTCCAGCATTGAACATTTCCAGCTGCAGAACAAGAACTTTCCCCTCCGGTGGGATGCCTTTCTGGCCTTGTGATGACCCCACCCTTGGAGGTGGTGAGCCCTTGGAGGACTCGCTGCAACTCTGAATGCAGAGTGGTCCATGAGAGAGAAAGAGCCTCCAGACTGTCACTGGTGGCCACTGAAGACGAGGTCCCTATACTGCAGGGAACGCTGGTGAACGCACCCACTGCCTCCAGGTCACCCAGCCTCTGGGTCTTAGAGCCAGGCCGCCTGGTTCCATCTCCTCCTTCCTCTTCACAAGGCGTCAATGTCCTCATCTGTAGAATGGGATGTTGACAGGGTCTGTCTCCTGGAATCATTGTGGAAAGCCATGAAGATGCTGTGCAAAGCCCCAGTTCACGGTGATGCCTGCAAGGAGACACTTCAGCGGGCTCTTTCTGCAGACCTCCCAGGGCCCTGGGCTGGTTTGGGCCTGCATTAAAATGCAGTTGGGTGGGGTTCGTGTTGTTTCTACTTCTGACTTGTGTGGCTTTGGGTTTTCATGACTTCTCTGTGCCAATGTGCCAGGAATTGAGGAACACCGTGGGACCTTGTCCTCCCACGGACAACACTGAGCTCCCAAGTTGCCATCCCACTGTTCACCATCCCGGGTGGGGGCTGGGGCTGTGTCTCCCTACCCCTCCTCTCGGGGATCCTGAGGTCTGGGGGAGGAGAAAGGGACCTGGGAGCAATGGGAGTGCCCGTGCTACTGGACAATGACTCAAACACATGTCCCCTTCCTCTGCTCTGCAGACGCCGGCACTTCACACGAGTGTGGACGCGTCATGAGCCTTCCACATATGCTGAGGCTGCCGTGGGTCTGTGCCCAACACCCACAGAGCTCCGGAAAATGCTGAGTGGGAGGAAGGGCTGTGTGGGGAAGCGGTAGGGCCGAAGGGGCCGAGAGCTGGGGAAGCCGCCAGAGCCCTGGTGGGCGCTTCAGGAGCCAGAGCAGGGAGTGCATGCAGGAGCTGATGCCATTCACACCCTTGGCCTGGCAGAGCTGCCCTGGGGGAGCTGCCCCCCCAGCTCAAAGCCGGCACACTGGGCCATGCACTGATGCTGCCTGCTCCCTTCTCCAGCAGACTGAGATGGGGTCCTCTGCAGGGGTGATGTCAAGGGGGAGCAGATTAAGGGAGAGGGGTCTTCTACTTTGCAAGTCCTCACCGTGTGGACACCCACACACCTCTGCCCATAGGACTTCCTAGTGCTCCCATCATAGCTACAAGGGGCTGGCCCCGGCTAGCAAGTGGGGTGTGCTTGGTGAAGGCGTTGAATGTGGGATTTGGAGCTGGTCAGATCTGGGCTGGCATCCCGCCTCTGAGAAGTCACGATCCCCTGATCTCTGGGTTTCTCTGTCTGTGGAGCCCACCGCCCAGGGCCAAGGTCAAGGATAGAAGACACAGTGCCTGCTCAGTGTAGTACCTGACACATAGTGGGTGCTTCACAAACCCAGGCGGAGCCCAGGGCTGAGGCTGGGGGGCACTTGAGAGAAGCCCACCTGCAGCAGCTTCACTGCTCAGGAGGCAGTTCAGTGCTCTGGCCCCTGCCCTTTCCACATGGGGGATGTGCAGCTCTCCCCCTGTTCATGGAGCACTTGAACTTGTCACCTCATTTCCAGGACAGTGTTTCTACCCTCACAGAGCACCCTGGCCAGGCTGTCGGGGTGACAAGAGTTGGCAAATGAGACAGATGCCTCAAAAGTGAATATCTTCCCTACACATAAACTGAGTAGCGCAATCATTATCTGACCTCACAAGAGGTGTGGAAGTCCCTGTGCCTGCCAGAGGGGACTGTTTCGTGGGGCTGTTGGTTCATGGAGGGGAGACATTGCTTCACATGGTGAAGAGGCCAGGGAAGATGTCTTCCTGGAGATGGACATTTATGTGGGGCCCTTATGGAATCCGTGTGCTGTCTGGGGTTCTACTGTGTCCAACAGGCCAAAGGGGCTGCCTCTGTGGCACTGGCATGCTCCCCTGCCTTAGCTAGAGTCAGTGGGACTAGGGATAAGCCACCTACTAGTTGCCCTGGAAAGGGACCACCTCCTCACTAGCTGGGGACATGGTCTGCTAGCAGTGCTGGGGTGAGGGTGTAGCTGGGTGAGAAGCGGAGGCCACCCTAGCCAGCCACTTCCTGCTCCATGGCTGAGCAGGTGCTGCTGTGAGATGGCCTAGCTGTTCACTCATCAAAGGAGAGACCCCAGAGTGGCCAGCCCCTCAGCCCTTCCAGCCCACCCTCACAAATTCGGCATGCTCTGGGATTTGCTGGAAGCACCCCAGTGTGCTCTGGGATTCACTGCCCTGAACCAGTTGTGGGCACCTGTGGAAGTCAGAGTCATGGGGATGGGGTGGGGACGAAGAGTGTGTGGAGTGTGGCTTTAATGTGGCTGCCAGATGTCCTTATATCACAAATTGCTTGGGCTTCCCCTAGGTGTAGTTGCAAGGTAGGGGTGGGGTTCATAGCTTTCCTATGGCTGTCCAGCCTCACGCACCTCATGAGCCCCTGCACTGGGACCACTGGATTCCCAGTCTCAGCCAGAACACCTGCAGTGGGGTTGGGGACCTTGGGCAAATCCCCCAGCTGCTCAGCTCTGGATCTGTGGAGTGCACATCACCACAATGTCCCTCCACAGGGAGGCCGATGGTGGCTGAAACGATGCTCGGGTACAGCGCTCATCACACAGCTGGTGTCCAACAGGCAGCCAGCAGACCTGCAGGAGGGGACTCACTTCTCCCCAAACTTCTCTCCCCTCCCCCGCCACCTTCCCAGCCCTGCAGCCTACAAAGCCTTCGCGCTGTCTCCACCAAGCCACTGTCTCCCTGCAGCCAGGAAACCCAGGGCAGGGCAGCCCTTCTGCGTGTGCTCGGAGTCCCAGAAAGCCGCTAGTCCGGAGAGTTCAAAGGACACAGGGAGCAGCCCACCTAGCCCGAGACAGCAGCGAACTACACTACCCAGAATTCCCGGAGCTGGCCAAAAAGGAAATGTCGTTTTTGCAAAGAGAGGCTCAGCTCCCCCGGCAGCTGGAAAGAGAGGGAGGGAGGGGGAGCGAGGGGGAGCGAGGGATTACCAGGGGGAGGGCGGGCTGTGTGCCGGGAGCGAGGGTGGAGAGCCGGGCGGGCGGGGAGGAGGAGGCGGCGCCCGCCCGCCGCCACCGCCGCCGCCTGCGGACCTGCATCCCCGCGGGGCTGGCGAGCGGGCGGCGGTCCCTGCGTGCGCCGGCTGCGCTCGGCCGGCGGCGGCGAGCGGACGCGGGGGCCGGGCCCGCGCAGGGGCCGAGTTTCTGTAAAGTTTGACCCGGTTGCCTTTCCGATGCTGCAGCAGAGCGAGGCAGAGCGGGGCGCGCCAGGCGGCTGCGGCGCGGCGGCGGGGCTGAGCGGCGACAGCGCGCTCACCATGATCATAAAATAAAGGAGGCGCGCGGGGTGGGGGCGAGAGAGCCCCGAGCCTCAGCCCTCCGCCCCCGGCCGCTCCCCGAAGCCCCGGCCGGCTGAGGGTGGGGGCCGGGGGCGCCCACGCCGGCCCCAGACCCCAGTAGAGCCAAGGAACAGTGCCCGGGGAAGGGGGTGGGCTGGCGAGGGCGCCCCGAGAGCCTGCCTGCGCCGGGGTCAGGGGCGTCCGGAGGGCGGCGGCCGGGGCCAGCAGAGCGGCCCCGGGGCAGGTGAGTCGGCGGCGCCGTCCGGGTGGGGGCGTGCGCGCCAAAGTTCCCCGGCAGCGACTAGCGCGCCTGAAGCGCGGGGACCCGGGGCTGCTCGCGGCTGGAGAGGGTCCGCGGAGGCGCCCAACGCGGCGGGGCAGGGGCACTACGCCCTCTGAGGACCGAGAGACCCTGGCCGGGAACGGAGCGCCCGCCGGATCGGACGGCCCTGGTGGATGGCCCTGCGCCCAGGGGCCAGAGGGACCCGGGTGGGAAGGGGCGCCTGCCGCTGGCGGCGTGGCGGCGGGGGCAGCGTAGGGCAAGTGCTCGCCTCCCTCTGCAGTGGCAGTTGCTCGCCCCCCACCCCGCCCCCGGCCGGGAGGGTGTCAGCGGAGATGTCACGGGTGGCGATTATTCGCTGGCGCGTGCGGTCGTGCGGCTGCCACTGACGGGGCGGGCGGGGTTGGGGGAGGGCCGCCGCCTCCGGGGAGACCGCCCAGAGCTGCGCCGTCAGCTCCGCAGCCCGCGCCCGGCGCACACGCGTCGCCACCCCCGCGCGCCCCCCGCAGCAAAGTTCGGTACAACTTTGAGGCGGGCCTTGACGCACTGTCCCTTCCACTTCCCACCAGGTCCTCGGCGGCTGCGGCGAAGCAGGCGGCTGCGGCCGGAGGCGACAGCGGCGAGGCGACACCGGCGCGCCCGCGTGGGGGCGTCCCGCCCGCACCCGCGAGTGGGCGCAGACGGGGACCTGCGTCGCACTCCCCCGGCACCGGCGAGCGGCCCGAGCCCGGAGCTCGCCTCCTGGAAGCCCTCCTGGAAACCGCGGGTCGGCGCTCGCTCCGAGCGCGCCGGGACCTCGGCCGGGTGGACAGAAACTGCTCTGCAATTGACTCCGCCGCGCCGGGCGGGTGCGGGTGCTGGGTCCGGAGGGAGCGCGTGCGGAAGGCCGGAGGGCAGGAAGTCGCGCTTCTGCAGCGAGGGTGGCGCGACCGCGCGGGGACGGAGCCTTCCTTATTTATGATCTGCTGGCGCTCGCCTGCTTCCTCCGAAGACTTCAGGGAGAGTCTGCGAGCTGCCGTCCCCGCGTGTGAGGCACAGAAGGGCTGGATGTCAGAGCGACATGACTATTCATTAAACTCCAAACTTTTCTTTTTTTAACCCAAAGAATATCGGTGATTTTTGTCCACTGCGAGGAGAAGAGCGAGCCCAGGGCTCTTGAAATGCAGCAGAATCCTTATTTATAAACAGGCCGCGGTAGTGATATATGCAATCCCCCTCTACTCAGTGAGTTTTCTATCCTATGGATAACGGTCTTGAGAGTTGAGATTGGAGAGCAGCGCCGTCTGCGCTGGGTCCTGCAGCCTACGTCCTTTCAATGCCTGGTTCTCTCTGTGACTGCTGGCCTTCCCTGGAGATCAGAGCACTCCTGTGTGCCATGGGCTGTATTCAGAGCATCGGAGGCAAAGCCAGGGTCTTCCGGGAAGGGATCACGGTGATTGATGTGAAAGCCTCCATCGACCCGGTCCCCACCAGCATCGATGAGTCCTCCAGCGTGGTGCTCCGCTACCGGACACCCCACTTCCGGGCCTCGGCCCAGGTGATCATGCCGCCCATCCCCAAGAAGGAGACCTGGATCGTTGGCTGGATCCAGGCGTGCAGCCACATGGAGTTCTACAATCAGTATGGCGAGCAGGGCATGTGAGTACGGCTGGCAGTCAGCTCTGGGGTTGGGGGACTGCTAGGGGTGGCCGAGCTTGGAGGCCTGGTGGTGGCCCATAGGTGGGGGGGAAGGTGGAGATACCATGGAGGCAGGGGGAAGCTTTAGGCAGGCATGGAGGTGGCCTCCTTGGCCGGGTGGCTCCTTGAAGGGTTTGCCTGTGGATCCAGACTGGGGTCATGGCCCTGCACCCTACCCTGCCACTGCTTCCCCGGGGTTCCTGTGTCCTTCCCTGCAGGATGCCGAGAAAGCAGAGGAACATCACTCCCAGTGTTCCCTGGCAAAGCAAGTGTGCCGTCCGCCTGGGGAGTGGTGGTGCCATCAGGGGTCACCAGAGAGGCTACAGGGCTGCTCTCCAGGCCCTGGCTCTGTGGGAGCTCAGGGCAAACCCTCAGGCCCACTGCAACTCCCGGACCTGTGTGTTCTGGGCTTTGCGATTGGGCCTCAGTGATCTTTCTGGCGGCTTCAAGTGTATTCGAGAACCTGGGGGAGTGCTTCGCTGTTCCAAGCGGCGCTGTTTGAGAGCACAGTTAGTTTTAAAAGCTGGATTTGTTTCACAGGGTAGCACTTTCTGTCTCCAAGGCAGAAGGCCCCTTTATGCAGACGACTCCAGTGTCCCTCCGGCGAGGCCCTAACAGGAACAGCAAAGAGAAGCCTCTTCTCTGCAGCCCCAGCTCCATCTCCAGAGTGTGCCTAGGGTGTTGGAGGTTCCGGTGGAGACACTGGGACCCTCGGTCTCCTTTCCTGGCCTGCCTCCTGACCCCAGAGAAAGCCGTCCCCGGGGTGGAAAGGGCTCCATTTAGACAGAGTTGGGAAAGTGAATTAACCTGAAGCATCACCCTAAGACAGAGGCAGTGAAAATAGCTGTTTCTGAGCATGAAGACCCTTTGGAGAGAGCCAGGGAGGCCTCGGGGGGCAGCCAGGCCACAGGGCCCGTGACTGGCTGTGGACACTCCCAGAGCCTCTCTCGGTGTCCACTCTGCAGCGTCACTTCCCGGTCTTGCAAGTGGGGAAAAGAGAGGAGAATTTCTCAGGAATTGGAATTTATCACTTGATTTGAGAACCTCGTGGGCCACTTGTAAATGAGAGGGGTGGGGGATGGCAGGACACGAGGCCTCATGGCTTCTCCACTTAATGATTCCGAAGTTCTAAAGGAAACACGAGGATCACAGTAACCCTTAAACCCAGGGTGTGACTGTGACCATCCCAGAGGTGGATGGGGGGCACATCTGAAGGCTGTCACCGGCCTTCTCCACCAGCCTGATTTCTGTGCCAAGCCCTTTGCGTCTCAAGAGCAGCTAGTACCGTAATCCAGTTCAGGCAGGGGGCTGCCTTTCTATTCTAAGCAGGGAAACATGATTCTTAGTTATGCAGTGAGGACCTTTTCTAAGAACCCTTAAGCCCAGAAACCTCCTCGGGCTTTGAAGGCATCCAGGACAGTTGTAGAAACAAAAGTTTTCCTAGGGGTTTTGGGCTAAGCCTAGTTTCTTCCCTAGAACGGGTAGGGAAGCCAGTGGGTTCTTCTGAACTTGGAAAAATGTGAGCATTAGTGGGAACTAAATTCTAACGAGATTGGTGCTGCTCGAGGTGGGAAGGCAACAGGCTTGGCCCGAGGTACAGACTCCAAGCCTCAGTTTCCCCATCTCTGCGTATGGGCTTCCCATGTCTTGCCCAGGACTTGTTCTCCATCTGGTGACTCTGATTAGGTGTGGGTGATGTGGCTGGAGCCAGGCCTCACACTCAGACCTGAGACTACCTTGCTCTCCTTGGGCCAGTCCTCATGACTTCCTAGGCAGATCCGGGTGGGAGGCCAGACTCTGCCACTTTCCAGGGTGTGACCTTAGGCAAGTCCCCTTACTGCTCTGAGCCTCACTTTACACATCTGCAAACTGGGGCTGGGAATAGCCCCTTCCCCATGGGTTATTGTGAGAGTCACTCGAGCCAACCAAATTTGCCAGGCAGTCAGCCCTGCGCCAAGCTCGCGGTGAGTACTTAACTGCAGGCACTGATGGGATGGGGATCGTCCTTAGCGGTGTTGTCATTGTGACTGTTATTCTGTCAGACAGAAGTGGCTAAAACTACAGAATTAGGACAGATATCAACCACACCATATATCGAATTTTCTCCCCAGCCCAAGTCTTTCTCTGTCACGTAGGGCCCACTTCCTGAGTTTAAAACTTTTTAAAGCCATGTAAGGCACGAAGCGCTTGCATTTTAAAGTAGCTCCAGGCCATTTTCCTTGCTCTCCCTCTGCCCCTGACGTTTCTCTTTGCTCCCACTCGCTCTGGGGACTCCTCTGCAGGGAGCCTCTGTGTCCCACCCAGTTCATTCTCCCTGGGTGCACTGGCTGTGTAATCCCAGTTGGGATAGGACCAGCCCCAGGGACAGGATGGAGTCGGAGGCTCCCTGGGAGGGGCGGCTTGGAGCAGATGGGCAGAAGGGTTCACGCATCCTGGCCCCAGGCTTCAGCCAGACAGCCTCAGGGGTTCCATTTGGTGTCTGTCTGTGAGGGTGAGAACTTCCCATAGGCATCTGTGAGGATTCACTCAGTGTGGGTGAGTGTCCTGTGGCTCAGAAGTAGACGAGGTGGCTGCCGAATACTTATTAGTAGTCAACAGAATCGTCCTAAGGGGCTGAGTTGGCAAAGAACAGAGCCCCGGATTCAACCTGCACCCTCAAAGGGCTCATGGAGAAGGCCAGGATGTGGCCTTGCTTCAGCTCCTTGGTGAATGGAAATAGAAGCATTTAGGTGGGATTTATTTATTTATTTATAATTTAAAAAAAAATTTTTTTTTGAGACAGAGTCTCACTCTTGGCGCCCAGGCTGGAATGCAGTGGTGCCAATCTTGGCTCACTTCAACCTCTGCCTCCCAGGTTCAAGTGATTCTCCTGCCCCAGCCTCTGGAGTAGCTGGGATTACAGGTGTACACCACCACGCCTGGCTAATTTTTGGCTTTTAAGTAGAGGCAGAGTTTTACCACGCTGGCCAGGCTGGTCTCAAACTCCTGACCTCAGGTGATTGGCCCACTTCAGCCTCCCAAAGGGCTGGGATTCCAGGTGTGAGCCAACACACCCAGTCTTTGGTGGGATTTAAAACCTCCTTCCTGTCTCCCTTGCCCCAGGCCTCCTGTGGTGACTTCCATTTTCCAAGTTTTTAAGCCTCGTGGCATGAAGGAAAGGGAACAGTGGTTGAGGTGACCAGGAACCCCAACCAGCCCAGAGCTGTCCCTCTGCTCTGCCTGGCCCAGGGTCCTGTAATTCTTTGTGCGGGTGGGGGGTGTCCTGTGCATGGCAGGGGGCCGGGCAGCATCCCTGGCCTCTACCTACTCCATGCCAGGAGCACATCCCTGCAAGCTGTGACAATCAGTCATGTCCCCGGCACGGCACGGCCAGACTTAACGGGAGGGGGTGTGAAATCACACTTAGTGGAGAACAGCTGGACTCAGACCCAGACAATTCAAATCCTTAAAACGAAAGCCAGGCCCTGTGCTTTGCGGCCGGGGAAGGGACGGCCAGGTAGCAGGAGCTAGGTTAGGGCTTCCATTCTTCACAAATGGGCTTGTATCCAAAATGTTAATTCCAAATACTTAACCAAAATCCATAATACCCCCAAACGTTATCCCTGCTTAAAATTAATCCCTAAGCCAGGAGGATAACTTTTTAGAATGACATTCTGCGTTTGAAATATTTGAAATGGAACAATTAAAAAAAAAAAAAAACCACCTCAATAATATGCTGACTTTTACAGACAGAGCTGGCAAAGGGTGAGTTTCTCTGTGCCAGCATGAGAGGTTTCTATATGGCTTTGGGTCCAACCCACATCACTTTAAAAGCCAACCCCCCCCACCCCCCCTTCCAAATTGTTGGAGACACCTGCCTCCACAGCCCGGCCCCCGCAGTTCCTCAACTGCCACCTGTCAGCTGGTACAGAGTCTCCAAAATGACAAGTCACAATTTCTCGCCTGTGTGGGAGAAGTTCCACATTGTCCCTGGTTTGCCCTTCTCTGGAGCCCCCTAGGAACGTGGCCCACAGCCACGGCCAAGGCCAAGACCAGGGGCAGTGTATGGCTCAGGATTCTGCCACAGGAAAGACTGGGCAGGGAGGCAGGGAAGCAGCTCAGATAGAACCTTTGGGTTGACAGGGACACTGCCCCATGCCCATGTGTAGAAGGGTGGGAACCCCAGCTCCCAAACCTTGGGCCAGCCTCTTAACCTTTCCAAGCCCCACTGTTCCCATCTATGAAATGGGAATATGAGTCCTCCCCCATAGGGTTGTGATGATAAGAGCTTAGTTCAGCACCTCAGGTATACCAAGCACTCAATATATGGCAGCTGTCAATCATAATTACTGATAACGTCTTATTCATTACACGGTGCCTGTCAGAGTCAGCGGAAAGGAGGCAGTCTTGTTGCTATTGGTACATTATCCCTTCTCTGGGTTTCAGATAGCTTTCTCTAGCATGAGTGCCTTGGATCATGAAACCTCTGAGGGTCTTTCTGGTCAAAACATGTGCCGTCACTGTGTTACGGAAGGCCAGTGACCAGCCTGGACAACACAGTGAAACCCTGTCCCTACAAAAGACACAAAACAATTAGCCAGGCATGGTGGTATGTGCTTGTCATCCCAGTTACTTGGGAGGCTGAGGTGGGAGGATCACCTGAGCCTGGGGACATTGAGGCTGCAAGTGAGCTGTGATCATACCACTGCACTCCAGTGAGACCCCATCTCAAAAAACAAAAAAGCTGGTGGGAAAGGACAGGGCAGGGTTGGAGGGACCGCTGGGTACCACCCAGCCCTGCTGGGATGACGCTGAGAATGGCTGCCTTGGGCCCCTTTCCACCTGCTGTCTCCCAGCGTCCTCCCCAGGAGCTCAGGAGGGCGTCATTTTATGATGTGGCCGCAGCATCTAAGACCTGAAGCTGCTTGCCTGAGCAGTCTTGCTCAGCGCCAGCAGATCTGGGGACAGGCCATGAAGGAATGTCCCTGTTGACCACGTGGCCTCTTCCTGAAGCCGGGCCCTGAGCTTCAGTTGTGCAAAGAACAATTGAGGAAGAGGCTTCCTCTCTGTAACCGGAAGGTGGCCTCCCCCATCTGCTGGGCCCTGGCGGAGGCAAGGGTGGGGTGGGTGGGAGAGGGAAGTCCTTGTTTCAAGGCTTTGGGGTGGGAGGAAGTAGGGGGGATGGCCCAGCCTAACAAGAACTCCCCCAGGACCAGCCCCGGCCAAGCAATCACTGCAGCCCTCATCCACTTTCCAAAGAAACATCCACTGGAAACAAACATTGGCTGCTCCCAGAGACGTGCGAGGCGGCACTCCACAGCTGTAGTAATCAGGGAAGTTACATACTGACGTCCTTTGTTTTGCTGATCAGGGTTGGGTGAAATGAAAAAGATCAGTTGTGCCCGGTGTTCAGGGGAGGGGGGCATCCTTACCTGTTTGTGGGAGGACAGTTGAGGCAGGCGAGGATGCTGAGAGGTGAGCTTGGCTGTGCCTGTTACCATTCACATGTGCGTGTCTTTGAGGTTGGTGGTTGTACTTTTTTTTTGATTCGGAGTCTCGCTCTGTTTGCCTAGGCTGGAGTGCAGTGGTGCAGTCTGGGCTCACTGCAACCCCTGCCTCCTGCCTTAGCCTCCTGAATAGCTGGGATTACAGGTGCCCACCGCCATGCCTGGCTAATTTTTGTTATTTTTAGTAGAGACGGGGTTTCACCGTTTTGGTTAGGCTGGTCTTGAACACCTAACCTAGTGATCTGCCTGTCTCGGCCTCCCAAAGTGTTGGGATTACAGGCATGAGCCACCGTGCCCAGCTGTACTTTTTTTTTTGAGATGGATTTTCACTCTTGTCGCCCAGGCTGGAGTACAGTGGCACGATCTCGGCTCACTGTAACCTCTGCCTCCTGAGTTCAAGCGATCGTCCTGGCTCTGCCTCCAGAGTAGTTGGGAATTACAGGCACCTGCCACCACACCTGGCTTTTTTTTTTTTTTTTGTATTTTTAGTAGAGACGGGGTTTCAACACGATGACGAGGGTCTTGAATTCCTGACCTCAAGTGATCCTCCCGCCTCAGTCTCCCAAAGTGCTGGGATTACAGGTCTGAGTAAGCACTTCCAGCCTGTAATTTTAGAGCCTTTTGCAGAAACCTTGTGCCCCTAGCTCAGGGCCTGCGTGTTATCAGAGGCATCCAGAAAAATAATCTATTGAACAAGTGAATTAGTGATCATGTGAACGGGAGAAGCAACACATCAAGATGCACATGGGCTGGGCGTGGTGGTTCACACCTGTAATGCCAGCACTTTGGGAGACGAAGGTGGGCGGATCACCTGATGTCAGGAGCTCGAGTCCAGCCTGGCCAACATGAAGAAACCCCATCTCTACTAAAAATACAAAAATTAGCTGGGCGTGGTGGTGCATGCCTGTAATCCCAGATACTCGGAGGACTGAATCGCTTGAGGTGCAAGAATCACTTGAACCTGGGAGGTGGAGATCACAGTGAGCCGAGATCGCACCACTGCACTCCAGCCTAGGGCAACAGAGCGAGACTGACTCAAAGAAAGAAAAAAAAGGAAAAAACATGCACATGTGAGGATGTTAACTCCAGCACAGCTCCTAATAGCAAAAAGCCAGGAACAACTCAAGGGCCCTTCAGCAGGGAGTGAAATTGCAGTCTGTCTGCAGTGCAGACTCTGAGGCAGGGCCACAGGCGCTGAGGCCAAGGTAGAGTTATAGATACTTCCACATGGGAAAATGATACATTGTTATTACATTGTTGTTTAAAGACATTAAACAGTCTGTAGGGTAGTAACCCATTTTTGTTAAAAAGAAAACACTGAAGGTTGGGAACATATCCTGTGTGTATGCAGAGAGCAAGGTCTCAAAGGATGTTTACCAGAGTGTGTGGGGCACACGGGGAGGTAGGTGCTTTCAGTTTTCACTTGATACACTTCTTTTTTTTTTTTTTGAAATGGAGTCTCACTCTGTTGCCCAGGCTGGAGTGCAGTGGCATGATCTCGGCTCACTGCAACCTCTGCCTCCCAGGTTTAAGCGAGTCCTCTGGGATTATAGGCACGAGCCACTGTGCCCGGCTAATTTTTGTATTTTTGGTAGAGAGGGGTTTCACCATATTGTCCAGGCTGGTCTTGAACTCCTGACCTCAGGCAATCCGCCTGCCTCGGCCTCCCAAAGTGCTGGAGTTAAAGGCGTGAGCCACCGCGCCTGGCCTTTTTTTTCTTTTAGAGACAGTCTCACTCTGTTGTCCAGGCTGGAGTGCTGCGGCGCAGTCCTCGCCCACTGCAGCCTTGAACTCCTGGTCTCAAGCAGTCCTCCCACCTTAGCTTCTCGGGTAGCTGGGAGTACAGGGATGTGCCACCACGCCTGGGTAATTTTTAAGTTTTTCATACAGGTGAGGAGCTCTTGCTTTGTTACCCCGGCAGGCCTTGACCTCCTGGGTTCAAGTGATGGCCCCTCACCTCCAGCCTTAGACTCCCATAGTTGAGGTTGCAAAAAGGAGATTAGGCCAGGCACGGTGGCTCATCTCAGCATCTTGGGAGGCTGAGGTGAGAGGATCGCTTAGATTCCATTAGAGCCTGGTGGGGGAGAACTGGGTCAGGTTGGGGGCCTTGGCCCAGTTACTTCCCAGTTGTGTGACCTTGGACCTGGCCTCTAACTGCCCTAAGTCTCCTCTATAAAATGCACCTGACAGCCCCAGCTCTAGGGAGGTGTGGTGCCCAGTGCAGCCCTTGTGCTCACTGCACCAGCTGTCACCATCTGCTAAGGTGACCATCCAGTGAGTGGCTCTTGCAGCTGCAGCCCTGCAGGATTAGCAGAAGCTCAGAGCAATTTTGGGGGCCCTGAGCTCTTCACAGAGGCGCTCTGTGGGTTTTAGGGGAGACCCAGCATGCCACTGACAGTCACTGATTCCAGCCACAGACGTTGATGGTGCCCGAGCTGGGCCAGGTGCTGTGATACACCCCAGATACATGGTGATGGGTGAGGCAGGCCTGGCCCTGCCCTCATGGCCTCGTGGTGTGTCTGGGGAACAGACTGGTAGCAAATGAGCGTGTCAGTATTTAATCATCCTCATGCATGGGCCACGGGGCAGCGGGACGAGATCCAGTAGCATTGAATACCGGGGCACCTGGCCCATGTGGAGGGTCTGGGCGGGCTTCTTTGGGGTGGTGGCTGCAGAGCTGAGTAATGAGCAGCTATGAACGAGGCGAAGAGGAGGAAGGGGAGGTGGAGGATGAGGATGACACTGCTCCCAGAAGGGCCTGAGAGGGGGGAGGATGGCCACTGCAGCAGCTGAGAATGGCTGGGGGCCCTGGAGCCCAGGGAGGACGTGTGTGTACACGTGCATGTGTGCACGCACGCAGGGCTCCGGGCTTCAATTGGATCAGTTTTAAGAGCATAGGGGAGTCATGGTCTGTTTAACAGGGTTGGAACCATGCAATCGGATTTGTGTTTTTAGAAGATCCCTCAGGCTGCTTCTGGGAGGGGAACAGATTGCAGGAGGCTGGGAGACCAGGGAGGGGCAAGGCCAGGCTGGAGGCAGAGGAGGAGAAGGGGCACAGCCTGGAGGTTCAAGGGGGAGTCCAGGATGATGCAGTGTCCCGGCGACACAGGCCTCCCCATTGCTCACCAGAACAGTAGCTCTGTCCACCCATCAGGGCTTCATGGCGTGTTGAAGGCAGGTGCCCTGCAGATGTTTGTTGGGTGGGTGACGATGGGAGTCAGGACAGGGACGCTGCAAGAGGCTGAGGAGGCCACTTCAGCCCCAGAAGCATTCTGATGCCTGAGTTCCAGCCTGTGGGGTCCCACACCTAGGAGGACGGGAATGTGACAGGCGGCCTTAGCTGCCTCTGCCCACGGCTGTGGAGGCGAACAGCCTGCTGGCCTCCTAGACTGGGCAGCTGCCTGGGGCCTGCACTCAGAAGGGCCCTGAGCGTGGTTTAAGGGTCTGCTGTCACCACATTGAAAATCTCAGGTTCTTTAGGGCCGGGCGCAGTGGCTCACACCTATAATCCCAGCACTTTGGGAGGCCAAGGCGGGCGATCACCTGAAGTGTCAGGGGTTCAAGACCAGCCTGGCCAACATGATGAAACCCTGTCTCTACTAAAAAAATACAAAAATTAGGCTGGGCATGGTTGCTCACACCTGTAATCCCAGCACTGTGGGAGGCCGAGATGGGTGGATCACCTGAGGTCAGGAGAGTTGGAGACCAGCCTGACTAACATGGTGAAACCCTGTCTCTACTAAATAATTAGCCAGGCATGGTGGTGCATGCCTATAATTCCAGCTACTTGGGAAGTTGATGCAGGAGAATCACTTGAACGCGGAAGGCGGAGGTTGCAGTGAGCCAAGATCATGCCATTGCACTCCATCCTGGGCAACACGGTGAAATTCTGTCTCAAAACAAACAAACAAAAATCAGCCAGGCGTGATGGCAGGTTCCTGTAATCCCAGCTACTTGGGAGGCTGAGGCAGGAGATGGATTCGGGAGGCAGAGGTTGCAGTGAGCCAAGATTGCGTCACTGCATTCCAGCCTGGGTGACAGAGCGAGATTCCATCTCAAAAAAAAAAAAAAAAAAAAAAAGGAGAAAGGTGGTTAAGACATTGCTTAACTTTAGACTTTTACATTCAAAATAATTGGGAAATTTCAAGGACAACTATTAACAGAACATAATTAGAATGTTTTAAGTCCCGGCCAGGCGCCGTGGCTCACACCTGTAATCCCAGCACTTTGGGAGGCTGAGGTGGGGAGATCACAAGGTCAGGAGATCGAGACCATCTTGGCCAACATGGTGAAACCCCATCTCTACTAAAATACAAAAAATTAGCCAGGCATGATGGCGTACACCTGTAGTCCCAGCTGCTCAGGAGGCTGAGGCAGGAGAATTGCTTAAACCTGGGAGGTGGAGATTGCAGTGAGCCAAGATTGCGCCACTGCACTCCAGCCTGGTGACAGGGTGTGACCCCCTCTAAAAAAAAAAAAAAAAAAAGAATGTTTAAATCCCCAATAAGTACAAAGAAGAAACAAGAAGAAAAAAAACAACAAAATCTGTAATCAAAAAAAAAGGCAGGCAAGCAAAAAGCATTAAAAAACTGAGTAGAAATTTAAGAGAAGGAAGTTCATATAAAAATAATTCATCTGGGGCGGTGGCTCATGCCTGTAATCCCAGCATTTGGCAGGCTGAGGCGGGCGGATCATCTGAGGTCAGGAGTTTGAGACCAGCCTGACCAAAGTGGTGAAACCCTGTCTCTAGTAAAATGCAAAATTAGCGGGGTGCGGTGGTACCTGCCTGTGGTCCTAACTACTCAGGAGGGTGAGGCAGAAGAATCATTTGAACCTAGGAGGTAGAGATCACACCACTGCACTCCAGCCTGGGTGACAGAGTGAGACTCCATCTGAAAAAAAAGGCTTCAGGTCAAATCAGGGCTACCTGGTCTGGGAGAGGCACACCTGTAACTGCTGATGCCACCATAACCCTCAAAGGGTCTCCAGAAGCTTCCACCGACTGCTGTTGGCTGCACCAGGCAGTGAGTATCAATGCATTTAACATCACAAAACCTGGCAGGCAGACGGCGGTGGATTGTCCGAGGGCTGCTGATCAGACAGTGGAGGCCCAGTGCGTCTGTGACCAGACCACAGAGCAAGTAGCCAGGGCTGACAGTGGACCCTGGGCTGCTGCAGGTGCCCCTGAGCTGTACCCTTGACTGCACTCTGCAGGTGGAGGGATCCACGCAGCCTGGTGCTGATTTGGCCTGGCCCTGGTCCATGCACGTCCTGCGTGACACAGTGCTGTCTGCCAGCCTGGGAGGCTTCTCACCTGTCTGTGTCTGAGCCAGGACCTGGGAGTGTCAGGGCTGGGGAAAGAAAGGAAACTCAAGGCTGGGGTCAAGAAGAGGGGGGCCGTTCTGCTGTTCAGCCCCACTCCCCCAAACCTGGCCTTCAGCTCTTTGCAAATGAAAGGGGACAAGGCCAAAGCAGGGTTCCTTATGCCAGTTTGCTTCTGCCTTAAAAAACCAAACAACTGGAAATCTTTTCCGCAAGCGTAAGCACTGAGTTTGGACAGAGTGGGCGTTTCCTTCTGAAACAGAAGACTAGGCCCCCGTGGACAAAAAGACCCTGAACCCTGTCTCCATCCGTGCTGGGGGACTGAATGAGCAGGCTCACCCCGTTGTCATCCTGCCTGTAGCTGTGGGGCCCCAGATCTTAGGAGTTGCTGGGTACTTCCGGACAGTGAGGTCTGAGCTGCCTGCAGGTTCCTGATTTGGGTGGGTGCTCCGGGGCTGGGCAGGAGGTGCCCACTAGGAAGCTGCTACTCTAATGAGTGAGCTTTTCAATGAAATGAACAGCATTAGCAAAATCATGTTCCTAATCATTCCTCCTATAGCGGCCCCAATTTTGCTAACTGCTACCATTTTATGATGCATAAGTAGGGGAATGCATTTTAAAAATTGTGGTAAAACCTATGTAGCATATTATAAAATTGACCATTTTATTTATTTAGTATTATTATTATTATTATTATTTATTTTTATTTTTTGAGACGGAGTTTCGCTCTTGTTACCCAGGCTGGAGTGCAATGGCGCAATCTCGGCTCACCGCAACCTCCGCCTCCTGGGTTCAGGCAATTCTCCTGCCTCAGCCTCCTGAGTAGCTGGGACTACAGGCACGCGCCACCATGCCCAGCTAATTTTTTGTAGTTTTAGTAGAGACGGGGTTTCACCATGTTGACCAGGATGGTCTTGATCTCTTGACCTTGTGATCCACCCGCCTCGGCCTCCCAAAGTGCTGGGATTACAGGCTTGAGCCACCGCGCCCAGCCTATTTTTTAAATTAGTTTTTTAAGACAGGGTCTGGCTCTGTCACCCAGACTGGAGTTCGATGGTGTGATCTTGGCCCACTGCCACCTCCGCCTCCCAGGTTCAAGCAATTCTCCTGCCTCAGTCTCCCGAGTAGCTGGGATTACAGGCACACACCACCACGCCCAGCTAATTTTTATATTTTTAGTAGAGATGAGGTTTCACCATGTTGACCAGGATGGTCTCGATCTCTTGACCTCGTGATCCACCCGCCTCGGCCTCCCAAAGTGCTGGGATTACAGGCTTGAGCCACCGCGCCCGGCCTATTATTATTTTTTGAGATGGAGTCTTGCTCTGTCGCCCGGGCTGGAGTGCAGTGGCACAATCTTGGTTCACTGCAATCTCTGCCTCCCGGGTTCAAGCAATTCTCCTGCCTCAGCCTCCCGAGTAGCTGGGACTACAGGTGCCTGCCACCACGCCTGGCTAATTTTTGTATTTTTAGTTACAGACAGGGTTTCACCATATTCGTGAGGCTGGTCTTGAACTCCTGACCTCGTGATTCGCCTGCCTCAGTCTCCCAAAGTGCTGTGATTATAGGCATGAGCCACCACACCCAGCCTATTTTTTAAATTAGTTTTTTAAGACAGGGTCTGGCTCTGTCACCCAGACTGGAGTTCGATGGTGTGATCTTGGCCCACTGCCACCTCCGCCTCCCAGGTTCAAGCAATTCTCCTGCCTCAGTCTCCCGAGTAGCTGGGATTACAGGCACACACCACCACGCCCAGCTAATTTTTATATTTTTAGTAGAGATGAAGTTTCACCATGTTGGCCAGGCTGGTTTCGAACTCCTGACCTCAAGTGATCCACTGTACCCGGCCAAAATAGACCATTTAAATCATTTATAAGTGCATAGCTCAGGGGCATTAGGTCCATTCAAGGTGGTGTGCAGCCTTGACCAGCACCCATCTTCAGAGCTCTTTTCATCTTGCAAAACTGAAACTTCATGTGCAGGAAACATCAGCTTTCCGTTCCTCTTTCCCCCAGCCCCTGGCACCCTCCATTCTTCTTTCTGTCTCTGAATTTGACAACGCTAGGGACTTCACATAAGGAGAATAACACAGGATGTGTCTCTTTTGTGGCTGGCTTATTTCACTCAAGGCTGATCCGTGTTGTAGTCTGTGTTGGAATGTCCTTCCTTCTTAAGGCTGAGGAACATTCCATTGTACGTATATAGCATGCTTTGTTTATCCATTTATCTGTCATTGGACACTTGGACTGCTCCCACCTTTCAGCTATTGTGATTAGTTCTAGGAGCAGGAATGCCTTTTTTTAGAGGTAGGGTCTTGTTGTGTTGGCCAGGATCATGTCAAACTCCTGGAGTCAAGTGATCTGCCTGCCTTGGCCTCCCAAAGTGCTCGGATTACAGGTGTGAGCCACCGCGTCTGGGAGTGTTTTTGTTTTGTTTTGTTTTGTTTTTTTGAGACAGAGTCTTGCTCTGTCACCCAGGCTGGAGTGCAGTGGCACAATCTCAGCTCACCGCAACCTCTACCTCCCGGGTTTAAGCAGTTCTCCTGCCTCAGCCTCCCAAGTAGCTGGGACTACAGGCACCTGCCATTACACCCTGCTAATTTTTGTATTTTTTTTTTTTTTTTGAGACGGAGTTTTGCTGTTGTTGCCCAGGCTGGAGTGCAATGGCACGATCTCGGCTCACCGCAACCTCCGCCTCCTGGGTTCAAGCAATTCTCCGGCCTCAGCCTCCTGAGTAGCTGGGACTACAGGCATGTACCATCATGCCCAGCTAATTTTTGTATTTTTAGTAGAGACGAGGTTTCACCTTGTTGACCAGGATGGTCTCGATCTCTTGACCTTGTGATCCACCCGCCTCGGCCTCCCAAAGTGCTGGGATTACAGGCTTGAGCCACCGCGCCCGGCCTTAATTTTTGTATTTTTAGTAGAGATGAGGATTTTACTGTGTTGGCCAGGCTGGTCTCAAACTCCTGACCTTGTGATCTACCCTCCTTAGCCTCCCAAAGTGCTGGGATTACAGGTGGGAGCCACCACGCCCAGCCAGGACTGGATTTTTAACAGTAGCTTGTTCCTGGGAGTACCCGCTGTATATGTAGGTGAGCGGAAGGCGCAGTGGCTGCAGGGTGTCCTGAGCTTCCCTGTTAACAGGTACCTTGGTGGAAACAGGTGCCTGGGTCCCAGGCCCCATCACTTGGCCAAATGTCCTTAGGAAAATGTGGCCTCGCTCTCCACCCCCAGCCCACCACTTTGCTTTCTGTATCCACAGGGAGGGGTTTCATGGAAAGGTTGTCTGTGAACCTGTAGGGGGCCCTGTACCCTGGAGTGGGTCCCAGATGCCACTGTACCCACCGCCACGTGGGAGTGTGGGTCTGTATGTCTCCAGAGCAACTTGGGCCAGGCGGGCCACTCTCTTCTGTCTGAGGGTTATGATTGTAACAGCAGCGATGATGACCCCTGCCCCCAGAATATCAAAGGGGACTGGGTGGTCTTCTGGGTCCGTTCCATCCTCAGGGCCCGGGACAGCCCCTGGCCTGCGAGGGGGACACAGAAAGCCTTGCTTGAGTGACCAAGTGAGTGAACTGGCCTTCCCTGTCCTCAGGTCCAGCTGGGAGCTCCCCGACCTCCAGGAGGGCAAGATCCAAGCCATCAGTGACTCGGACGGGGTGAACTACCCCTGGTACGGCAACACCACGGAGACCTGCACCATCGTGGGCCCCACCAAGAGGGACTCCAAGTTCATTATCAGCATGAACGACAACTTTTACCCCAGCGTCACGTGGGCCGTGCCCATCAGCGAAAGCAACGTGGCCAAGCTCACCAACATCCACCGGGACCAGAGCTTCACCACCTGGTTGGTGGCCACCAACACGTCCACCAACGACATGATCATCCTGCAGACGCTGCACTGGCGCATGCAGCTCAGCATCGAGGTCAACCCCAACCGGCCCCTGGGCCAGCGCGCCCGGCTGCGGGAGCCCATCGCCCAGGACCAGCCCAAAATCCTGAGCAAGAACGAGCCCATCCCACCCAGTGCCCTGGTCAAGCCCAATGCCAACGACGCTCAGGTCCTCATGTGGCGGCCCAAGTACGGGCAGCCGCTGGTGGTGATCCCACCCAAGCACCGGTGACAGCCAGGGCCACCTGCCAGGTTAGACTTGTGAATAATAATACCACTGAAAACAAAACGCAGACGTTCTCTTCAGTCATTCAGCAAGATACAACCATTCTACCTTCTCCAGCGGGCGGGTCTCACCGTGCTGATGCCCCCGGGAAGGCCTCCCCGGCTCTCGGCATCTGCTTCCTTTCAGGGAGAGGGGAGACCCAAGCAGGACAGACAGACCCCACGTGTGCCCTCAGGGTCACCTCTGGTCTCCTTTCCTCTCCTTTTTCTCACAGTTTCAGTCGCTCACTTGTCACAGATTCCCTGAAACACTGCTTTTTCCAGTTTTTTTAAACCTCTTCTTTTGGGGGTTCAGGGGCAGGAGGAGGAGGAGCTGATCAGGAGGGAGGCCCCAGCTCCGATCAAAGAGACAGATCCGCACTGCTGCCGATTTGTGGCCCTGGCCGGCCTTCCCCCCAGGTCCCCGTCCCCCATCATGCGGCCTTATGTAGACTTGCTTTGCCAAACTTTTGCCTTAAGCTGAATTTCAAGGAAGAAAATGAATCGGAGACAGAAAGCAGGATTTCTTTTCTACCAGACTTTTCCTCTTCTGCCAGAGGTGGAGGGAGGGGTGGGGTCGCCTGTGAGGTTCTCTTGAGACCTTCGTCCCGTTGTCTTGGGAGAAGGGTCGGGAGGGGCATTTAGAGCTGAAACCAGCTGCTCACTCTTTCTTTTTGGCAGAAACAAAACCACAGGCAGCCTCTGCCTGAACAGCCCCTTCTCTCCCCCACCCCTAGGTCGCATCCCCCACCTACGGAGAGGGGCTGTGATCTCTGGTGGGGTGGCCCCGCCAACGGCCTGGCCTTTTCTCCCCTCTCCTTTCCCAGCAGCCTTAACTTCCCATGGGCGGCTCCAGGAGAGGGGGAGGCTCCTGTGAGCCCAGGGGATTTTCACCCTCACAGTCCTCAGGACCTACCCCCAGTTGGGTCCCTGGTCCATCCCTCCAGGTATTTGGCTTTATCTTTCTCCATCCACACTGGTCCCCGGTGCCTGGGGGCTGGTCACCCGTACCACCAAGACACAGTCTCACTGTTAGTCTCAAAGGTAAGGAAGGCATTCACGTCCCCTCTTGCAGGGATTTTAAGACTTGAATGGGGCAGGCCCCGGCCCCTATGGCTGGCTGGGCTCTAGTGTACTGTAAAGGGGCCAAGACAGGGCTTGATCTCAGGGGGCACCCGTCCCAGGTCCTCGGGGCAGGGGGAGGGTGCAGTCAGGTTCTGCCACAGTGATGAGGTGGGAGGTACCCAAGCTATAGGGCAGTCTTGGGAGGCCATCAGCCGAGCCTCTGCCTCCTGTCCTGGTCAAGGGCTGGGAGGGCTGAGTTGGCCCATGGTTGAGAGGGGTCAGAGCCACTCTGGAGGCTGGGATGGCACAGCAGACAGCGTCAGGTGAGGACAGACATTGGGAAGCCCATCCCTGGGACCTGCTCTCCCTCGGTCCCAGGCCTCGGGAGCCTCAGGCCATGCTTAGTCCTGACCCATTGTGCCAGGGTTCTAAGTAGCTGCTGGCAGGGGCTAACGGGACATTCTGCTGAAGCCACGTTCCTTCCAGCTTGCCAAACCCACAGCTACCCCCCACCCCGCCCCGGGACCTGCTCTCAGCCTAATAATTATCAAGCACAGAAAACCGTCCATTTAGAAAAATAATCCATTTCTGCTGCAGATGAGCCACTTGTAGGAGTCTCTGTGACGGCGTGGGACAGTGTGGGCACCGAGGTTCCTGCCCCGCCCCTTTGTCCACGGGCTGCTATGTTTATTCAAGGGGTGCTTAATGCCCGTTCAGTCTCTGCCGTCAGTCTCTGGGCCCAGCTCGTGCCAGGAGGCTGTGCTGGCACACACTGGGCTGATGCTGCTGGCTGGCACAGTGCTCAGGGGGCCCTTGGTGGGGGCCGGACCTCCCCGCAGAAACTGCAGGTTCTCTTTTGTTAGTATGGGGGCCGTGCCATGGAGAGGCAGTAGCCTTTAGGGGAACAGTGGGTCCCAGCTGCAGGTCTGGGGATGGTGGGAATGGGCCTGGGACTCGGCTTTCATTTACTGGAGACGATTCTCCACTCAGGTCTTTATTGCACTAACGCGGGACGGGGCCCTGGGGGTTTAGGAAGCAGGTCTCTAGCTGCTGGGTTCTTCCTGGAGGTGGGGCTAGAGAGCAGAATGGAAAGGGGCTTCCTGAGCTGCTGGGGTGCAAGGAGCCCCGAACCCACATTTCTTGAGTGTGTGCAAACACTCGAAGCGGGAGCCAGCACCCCTCCCTCTGCATGCCCGGTCCCCAGCCCACCATGCCCCCTGAGCCACCTTCACCCACACCCTTTCTTTCCGCCCTTCCTTCCTCACTGAAGAAGGGCTGGGAAGACCCCAGCCAGGCTGCAGGTCCGGCTGCGGACGCTCAGCTCAGCTCCGGTCTGGTCCCCAGCCTCTTTCCTTCTGTCGGAGCACAGGCCCCAGGCATCCTTCCCCGGGCCCTGGTCCTCTTCTGTCCCCCAGCCCTGCCCTGGCGTGGACAGCCACCCACTCCTTCCAGCAATAAGCACTGTCCGTGGAGAGTACTGTGAAACAAACCAATGCACTTCCCAGGAGGCACAAGACTCTTGAAGAAAATGTAAAATGAACCTTTTTTAAAAAAAAAAAAAAAAACAAATATTCATAAAGAGAAATAAAATGTAATTTTAAAGTAGGCTTGGCTAGGTCCTGGGTGTTTCCGAAGCGACGCTTCACTCTAGAGTTGGTGGCTCAGTGCTGGCTGCGGGGGTGAATGTATTTGGGGGGGCAGGAAGATAGGCTGAGACTGGGGTCCCTGTGCTCAGGGCTGGGAGATGGGAGGAGGGAGCCAGTCTTTGAGGCCTGCACCTTCCAGCTGCTTCTGTTCACAGCCCTAGCTCCAGTGAGAGCAGCCCTGCAGCCTCAGCCTTGTACCGAAAAGCTTCCCTGCCAGTGTCCTGCCTGGAGGGTGGTGGGCCTGGAGGTAGAGCTAGGAATTGGGGGCAGCTTGGCTTTTTGACAAACAGTAAAACCCCTACATCAAGGGCGATTAATGTTTAGGTTGACCCTTAACTTGGGCCTGCAAAGCTGTCTTCCTGTGGCCTAGCTGGACAGTGTCAGTCTAAACAGGGGCTCTGTGCCCTGCCCTCGGCCAGCAGCTAATGACGGGTCCCATGGGGCCCCAGCCTTGAATGGATACCATCTTATAACTGGAGCTTTTTTGTGTAAGCATGGGTGGGCGCCCCGGAGGTCCTGGAGTGGCTGTGGACTCTGAAGGCAGACCACAAGTTCAAGGCCATTTATGTGGGCTTGAGCATGACACTCAGCCCCTCTGAACCTTATTTACCTTGTACGGAAAATGGAGATTTGGCCAGGTGTGGTAGCCCACACCTGTAGTCTCAGCACTTTCAGAGGCCCACGCGGCGATCACTTGAGGTCAGGAGTTCGATACCAGCCTGGCCAACATGGCGAAACCCCATGTCTACTAAAAATACAAAAAATTAGCCGGGCGTGGTGGTGGGTGCCTGTAGTCTCAGCTACTCGGGAGGCTGAGTCAGGAGAATTGCTGGAACCCAGGAGATGGAGGCTGCAGTGAGCCAAGATTACACCGCTGCACCCCAGCCTGGGTGACAGTGAGACCCTGTCTCAAAAGAAAAAAGAAAATGGAGATTTCCAGCTTCCTCCTGGCGGATTCCGTGGAAATTCCCTGTTCCACTCTGTTTCCTGGTGCGAACTCATTGAATCCTCATGACAACCCCACAAGGGAGGTGTTATTGCCGCCCCCATTTCACAGAGGAAGGAACGGGGAAAGTGGACGCCAGGAGCTGCCTGAGACCACACAGCTAGCACAAGCCAGAGCCAGGATTCGAACTCTGGCCACAGAGCCACCTCTCGCCGTGGTGCACTCTCAGCCTTGAGCCTGAGACTGTGGGGCCGTGTGCAGTGTCCAGTAACATTGGTGACTGTTACTGAGAAGGTCCCATGCCTCTGCTCCCCCATCCTGGGAGCCCCAGACAGGAAGCCCACCCCCCTCCCTGCCCCGGAAGTCTCGGGGCCGTCAGTTCTTTCTGGTCCACAGTGAGCCCATCTCATTCCCTTTGAGGAGGGGCCGGGTGGTCAGCTGCACCTACTGCACACAGGCTCATCTTCCAGGGTGGGTAGTGGCTTCTCTGCACCACCATGGGCAAGGGAGGCCCCACGCACCTGGGCATCAGAATTCGGTTCTTCTGTGCTTCTCCACGTTGCAGCAAACCAACGGCACTCGCCTCCTGCCTCCTGGGGCTGAGACACCAAAGCAGGAAATTGCATAACAGGCACTGCTGGCTGCGCTCCACGCAGATGGCTTCTGGGTGGTGCAGTTCAGTCGTGGTTTGGCTTCTTTGCGTGAAGTCGGCTCCTGAGCTCTGCCCATGAGAGACCATGTGTGTGTGTGTGGGGGGGGGTGTGTATGTGTAGAGAAAGGGGTGCAGGCCTAACCTGACCGCCCGGCGTCAGCTCGGGAGCTCAGAAGAGCAAAGCATTCACGCAGAGGCTCAGTGAGATGGGAGGTGCAGCCCGAGCCCGTAGTTAACAGTTTTGAGAGGGAAATGCACAAGGAGGGCGGTTGTGAGTGAAGTGGATTCCAAGTGGCATTTAGTCACATCGTGGAAGCCCTCCAGCCTCTCCAGCTGACAGCAGGTAAAATTTAGAAGTCCAGACTGGGAGGAGAGGCAAAGACAGTAGACGCTGCCCAGCTGTCACGGGTTCCTCTCCAGGGTCCGGGCCTGGGAGAGCCGGCTGTCTGGGCCGGGTCAGGCCCACCTGCCCGAGACATCGAGGGTCTGGGAGAAGCAGCTGCACAGCAGCCCTGCACACCTCCACCTCCCACCTTCGAAGTCACTTCTCAGGAGAGCGCCTTCTGCTCTGGGCTGTTTTTTTTTAAGATGGAGTTTTGCTCTTTTTTTTTTTTTTTAATTTATCACTGGCTCTCATAGAGAGATTTTTAATTTTATTTTATTGATTTTTTTTAGGGGGGGAAGAAAGAAAAAGAGAAAGCAAGAAAAAAAGAATGAAAGAGAAAGAAAGAGGAAGAGAAGGAGGGAGAACGGGAGTCTTGCTTTATTGCCCAGGCTAGAATGCAGCCTACAAAATGTATGTTCTGTGGACCTGGGGTGAAGAATTCTATAAACATTCACTGAGTTTACTTGTTCCAGGTCTGAGTTCAAATCATAGATGTCCCTGTTAATTTTCTATCTCATTGATCCGTCGAATATTAACAATGTGGTGCCAAAGTCTCCCGCTATTATTGTGCGGGAGTCCAAGTCTCTTTATAAGTCATTAAGAACTTGTCTTATGTATCTGGGTGTTCCCATATTGGGTGCGTATATATTTATGAGCATTGACTCCTGTTGTTGCATTGATTCTTTTACCATTCTGTAATGTCCTTCTTTGTTTCTTTTAGTCTTTGTTACTATTAAAGTCTATTTTGTCAGAGACGAAAGTTACAACTCCTGTTTTCTTTTTTTTCTTTCTTTTTTTTT
>NW_016107569.1:672082-676476 GCF_001604975.1 Cebus imitator
TACTCTTTACCTTTTGGTAAGTTTTTGGGATGACTGATACTGGTTGTTCCTTTCTGTGTATAGTGCTTCTTTCAGAAGCTTTTGTAAAGCAGGCCTGGTGGTGATGAAATCTCTGAGTGCTTGCTTGTTCGCAAAAAAATGTTATTTTTCCTTCATTTATGAAGCTTAATTTGGCTGGATATGAGACTCTGGGTTAAAAATTCTTTTCTTTGAGGATATTGAATATTGACCCCCACTCTCTTCTAGTTTGTAGGGTTTCAGCCGAGAGATTTGCTGTGAGTCTGATAGGCTTCCCTTTATGGGTAACCTGACCTTTCTCTCTAGCTGCCCTTAGAATTTTCTCCTTTATTTCAGCCCTGGTGAATCTAACGATTATGTGTCTTGGGATTGCTCTACTTGAGGAATATCTTTGTGGTGTTCTGTGTATTACCTGAAGTTGAGTATTTTCCTGCCTTACTAGGTTGAGAAAGTTTTCGTGAATAATATCCCGAAGAATATTTTCCACCTTGGATTCATTCTCTTCATGACATTCAGGTACACCTATCAAACGTAAATTAGGTCTTTTCACATAGTCCCATATTTCTTGGAGACTTTGCTCATTCCTTTTTACTCTTTCTTCTCTAATCTTGTCTTCTCGTTTCATGTCATTAAGTCGGTCTTTGACCTCTGATATCCTTTCTTCTGCTTGATCAATTCGAGTGTTAAAACCTGTACATACTTCACGAAGTTTTCGTATTGTATTCTTCAGTTCCATTAATTCACTTATATTCGTCTCTAAATTGTCTATTCTCGTTAGGATTTCGTCAAACCTTTTTTCAAGGTTCTTAGTTTCTTTACGTTGGGCTAGAACATATTCTTTTAACTCACAGAAGTTTCTTATTATCCGCCTTCTGAAGCCTAAATCTGTTAATGGAACACACTCATTCTCCATCAGGCCTTGTTCCCTTGTTGATGAGGAACTGTGATCCCCTGTAGAGGGAGAGGCATTCTGATTTTGGGTATTCTCAGCCTTTTTATGCTGGTTTCTTCCCATCATTGTAAATTTATCCACCTGTCATCTTTGTAATTACCGACTTTTAAATTAGATCTCTGAGTGGATGTCCAACTTGTTGATTCCCAGCGCCGGAATCTGAGCAACCCACTGCACCGGCCAAAACAGTGGCATTAAGATTCATGGTTCTTTTCTGCCTGGGAATCTCCGGTCTGGCTTCCTTCTTGAGTCCCTTTTTCAATCAGCTGAATAGGCAACTCTGCCTTCCCAGAGCTCCAAACGTCGACCAAAAGGGGACCCAGTCCTGTTTACTCTGCACCAAGAACCGCCGCGCCGGCCACAAGAGTCGCGTTGGCGACCCGTGGGGCTCCTCCGCTGGGAATCTCCTGGTCCGTGAGCAACAAAAATTCACCTGAAAGTGTGGCGTCCTCTTGTTCTCTGCGCTTTCACTGGGAGCTACAATCCTGAGCTGCTAGTGATCAGCCATCTTGGATCTCTCCTCGAGTTTTGCTCTTGTTGCCCAGGCTGGAGTGCAGCGGCATGATCTCGGCTCACCGCAAGCTCCGCCTCTCAGGTTCAAGCGATTCTCCTGCCTCAGCCTCCTGAGCAGCTGGGATTACAGGCGTGTACCACCATGCCCAGCTAATTTTGTATTTTTAGTAGGGATGGGGTTTCTCCATGTTGGTCAGGCTGGTCTTGAACTCCCAGCCTCAGGTGATCCACCTGCCTCGGCCTCCCAAAGTGCTGGGATTACAGGTGTGAGCCACCGCATCTGGGCTGTGGCTGTTTTAAGTGGGACAGAGACTGGCTGTAGGCTGGGCCTTGAGGCCAAACAGGAGAGCCCCTCTTGGGGCCCCCAAAAAAGACAGTTTCATTAAAAGGGTGATAGCCTGTGGCTCTTGAAGGACCTCAGAGGTTTCTAACAGCCCAGGTGATCTTCTGTCGCCTCTGTCTTGCTGGCTCTCTTGGTCATCCTCTATCCTGCTTGGGCGCCCCCATAGAAACGGCTTCCCACCTGGTTGGGGGCTGGGCATTCGATGAAAGTAAATACTTTACTGTGTGACAGTCCAAAAATTGCCTATCAAGATCACCGGGCACAGCCAGCCACCCTGGTGCTGTCCAAGCCCCTCCCTACCACCACTGGTGCCTCGAGTGTGCGTGCTCTTCCCCTTCAGTCAGCGAGCACTCTGACCCACAGAGGGACCAAGGGGCTTGCCATAGGTCACTTGTCTGGGAAGCTGTAGCACTGGGCTGGTTTTAAACACCTGGCCTTTGACCCTGAGGTTCGTCTCTGCTCCTTCTGTGACACCCTGGCCTTCTGGTACCCCAGTTCCACCAGACTGCCCTCAGCTGTCCTATCACTAAGGTCTCTAGCATGACGCTGAGTTCGAGTCCTTAGCAGCCCTGTTGACCCTGGATGATGGAAACTTTTTTTTTTGAGACCGAGTTTTGCTCTTGTTACCCAGGCTGGAGTGCAGTGGCAAGATTTTGGCAGACTGCAACCTCCGCCTCCCAGGTTCAAGCAATTCTCCTGCCTCAGCCTCCCAAGTAGCTGGGATTACAGGCTTGAGCCATGGCGCCTGGCCGATGGAAACAATTAAATGCAAACAAACGCAGCTGAACAAATGAACTCCATCTCTGTGCCTGTGTCCAGGGAGGTGAACCTGAAATTGACATGGGAAGTGGCAAAGGCCAGCTCAGCACCCCTTGGACCCAGACGGCGCGACTTGGATTGCAGAGGTGAGATTAGTTCCTGCATCAGCTGGAGCCCTGGTTCTTATTTCATGTTTCCTTTTTAATCAGACAGAAGGGAGGTGCGGCTGGGTGTTTACGGTGGACCAGATGCAGCTGGGAGCCCTGCGCTATTCCTGGCTGCTACTGTTGCTGAGTGAGCTCAGGCTTCTTGCTCTACCTCACATACCTGAGTTTTCTAATGATCAGGCCAGAGACACGCACACTTCTCTCCAGTCTGGGGCCCAGCAAAGGTGTAGCAGTTGTGCTCCATGTTAAACATGCAAATGGGGCCCCCAGAATAATCAGACTGGACACCAGGGCTTAGATCAGAGACCAGGGACTCCTCTCTAAATATGGCTCAGCCCGGCTTAATGATGTGGGATTCTTAGCATCCTTGACAAAGGCAGCCTGAGTGCTGGTCACACAGTGAGACAAATGTATCAAAATGTTTTATCCCAGCTTTACTGGGAGACAATTCACATACCGTACAACTCACCCATTTTGGTTCTGGCCGGGTGCAGTGGTTCCTGCCTATAATCTCAGCACTCTGGGAGGCTGAGGCGGGTGGATCACCTGAGGTCAGGAGTTCAAGACCAGATGGGGTGACTCTCCGTCTCTACTGAAAAAAATACAAAAATTAGCGGGGCATGGTGGCACACGCCTGTAATCCCAGCTACTTGGGAGGCTGAGGCAGGTGAATTGCATGAACCCGGGAGGCGGAGATTGCAGTGAGCCGAAATCGTGCCATTACACTCCAGCCTGGGCAACAGAGCCAAGACTCTATCTCAAAAAAAAAAAAAAAAATTAACCGGGCTTGGTGGCACGTGCTTGTAGTCCCAGCTACTCAGGAGGCTGAGGTAGGAGGTTGAGGCTGCAGTGAGCCGTCATGTGGTTTTGGCGGCAGATCTGGCTGTCGGCAACGGAAAATGGGCTCCCTTAGGGACTGCCCTCTGAGTAGCAGGAAGCTCTGCATGCGGGCCTCAGAAGATGAGCCTGGCAGCCTCTCGGGCTTAGCACCGGGCAGCAGCATCCCACCGCAGTACGGTGGACGGGTAAGCAGCTCTTAGGAGGCTGGTGGTGCAGGGCTGTGGGGTTTCCTGTCAGCAGCCAGCCACTTCCTGTGGAGGTGATGGGGGGACCGTAGGCTCTTGCAGCTGCCTTTTCGACAGATGGCACCTCAAGGATGCTGCCTGTCAACACATTCCATCTCCCGGGACAGTGAGGGAGACGGGTGGCCAACTGTCCCTCATGTGACCCTATAGGCATGTGGCTGTGAGAAATGGCGCTGGGGTTGGCAGAATTGATGGCTTGGTGATCAGGGAACCCTGAAACGCCTAAATCCTGTCCACCATCACTCTTCCTTCCCTGAGAGGGCTGAGATAAATGGATGCCCAAAGAGAAAGTATCACCACCATTCCCCCTTAGCAGGACGGGTCCTGGAATCCGGGATGGGGACCCAGGAAGCTGGGTCCTGCTGAGAACCTGAGTACCTGTTTCTCCTACTTCGCCCCTCCATAGCCAAGCTCCACCCACAGGGCGTCACTGGCTTTCTCATTTGGGATCACGCAGTGACTCCGTGCCTGGCACACCTGACCCTTCTGCCTGCAATCTGATAATCCAATTTGAATTTCTCTTTCTTTCTTTTTTTTTTTTTTTGAGATGAAGTTTC
>NW_016107569.1:677221-699298 GCF_001604975.1 Cebus imitator
AAGAGTCTCTGTCGCCAGGCTTGAGTGCTGTGGCACAATCTTGGCTCACTGCAACCTCCGCCTCCCAGGTTCAAGCAATTCTCCTGCCTCAGCCTCCCGAGTAGCTGGGACTAATGTGTGTCTTTTTAGTAGAGATGGGGTTTCACCATGTTGGCCAGGATGGTCTCAATTTCTTGACCTTATGATCAACCTGCCTCGGCCTCCCAAACTTCTAGAATTATAGGTGTGAGCCACTGCATCCAGCCAAAAGTGCACGATTTGGTAGGTTTTGGTGTAGGTACCCACCTGTGTCCATCATCCCAGCCAAGATACTGAGCATCTGTATCCCACCAAAGATTCCTCTCTTGCCTTCATCAGCCTACCTGCTGTTCCTCCCTGCTGCCACCTGCCCCAGGCACCCGCTGATCTGCTTTCTGCCACTACGCTTAGTTTGCACTTTCTAGATTTTTATACAGTATATATTCCTTTAAAACTATTATTATTATTATTATTATTATTATGTGCGACAGGATCTGTCCCTGTTGCTCAGGCTGGAATGCACTGATGCAGTCGTGACTCACTGCAGCCTCGACCTCCCAGGCACAAGCAATCCTCTTGCCTCAGCCTCCCAAGCAGCCCTGTTAATTTTCTGTCACCCAGGCTGGAGCACAATGGCACCATCTCGGCTCACTGCAATCTCTGCCTCCCAAGTTCAAGTGATGCTCATGTCTCAGCCTCCTGAGTAGCTGGCATTACAGGTGCCTGCCACCACGTCCAGCTCACTTTTGTATTTTTAGTAAAGATGAGGTTTCAGCATGTTGGCCAGGCTGGTCTCGAACTCCTGAGCTCAGGCAGTCCTCCCACCTCAGCCTCCCAAAGTGTTGGGATACAGGCATGAGCCACCGCGCCTAGCTAATACTTTCTTTTATGGATTTTGCTTTTGGGCTAAGAAAGATTACAAAGGTTTTCTCCTATGTTTTCTTCAAGAGTTTTAGATTTTACATTGATGTCTACGATCCATTTTGAGTCAGTTTTGTGTGTGCAGGGCAGGAGTCACAGTTCTGTTTTTGGCACACAGAGAACCAGTCGTCCTGGTGGCTTTTGTTGGAAAGCCTGTCCCTTCTCACTGTGTCACCTTCCACCGTGTCGAAAATCAAGCGGCCAGATACGTGTGGAGCTATTTCTGGATGTTCTATTCTGTACAATTAACCAATGCTTTTTTAAAGCTTGACACCAAGACCACATGGTCTTGAATAACGTAGCTTTATGTTTTTAAAAATAATAGTTTTATATATTTTGGAAGTATATGTCCTATTTTAATTGTGTAATTTTTTTCTTTGAGATGGAGTCTTGATCTGTCACTGAGGCTACAGTGCAACGGCATGAACTCGGCTCACTGCAACCTCTGCTTCTCAGGTTCAAGAGATTCTCCTGTTTTAACCTCCTGAGTAGCTGGGACTACAGGCGTGCACCATCACGCCCAGCTAATTTTTTTGTTTTTAGTAAGGACGGGGTTTCATCATTGTTGGCCAGGCTGGTCTGGAACTCCTGACCTTGGGTGATCCACCCTCATCAGCCTCCCAAAGTGTTGGGATTACAAGGTGTGAGCCACCACGCCTGGCCACATTTTATAATGTTTTTTGTTTTTTTTTTTAAAGATGGGGTTTCACCATGATGGCCAGGCTGGTTTTGAACTCCTGACCTCAGGTGATCCACCCACCTCAGCCTCCCAAAGTGCTAGGATTACAGGTGTGAGCCACCGCGCCCGGCTTTACTTTATAATGTCTTAAAGGAAATAAGTGCAATTCCTCAAACTCTGTTCTTCTTTTCCAAAATTTTATTAAATATTTAGAGGTTCTTTGCAATCTCCATATGAATTTTAGAGTCAGCAAAAAAAAAAGTCTGTCAGGAGTTTGATTTTGATTGGGACTACGTTGAATCTATAGGTCAATTTGGAGAGAAGTGACAGCTTAACAATGTTGCATTTTCTGGCTGGGTGCAGTTGTTCACACCTGTAATCCCAACGCTTTGGGAGGTCAAGGTGGGCAGACCATCTGAGGTCGGGAGTTCGAGACCAGCCTGACCAACATCAAGAAACCCCTGTCTCTACTAATACAAAAATTAGCTGGTGTGGTGGTGCGTGCCTGTAATCCTAGCTACTCAGGAGGCTGAGACACAAGAATGGCTTGAACCCAGGAAGTGGAGGTTATGGTGAGCCAAGATCGTGCCATTGCACTCCAGCTGGGGCAACAAGAGGGCAACTCTGTCTCAAAAACAAACAAACAAAAAACAATAACAATATTGAATTTTCTGATTCATGACTATGTGTTCCCCCGTTTATTTGGGTATTCTTTAACTTCAATCAGTGATATTTTCTAGTTTTGGGGTATAGGTCTTACATATCTTTTGTTAGATTTATACTTAAGCAAATCACATTTTTGTTGTTATTGTAAATGAAACCGGAATTTTGAATTCCAATTTCTGATTATTCATTGCTAGTATTTGGAAGGACAATTGGTTTTTGTTTATTCAGCTTGTATTCTGAAGCCTTCCTGAAGTCACTTACTAGTTTTAATAGCATTTTCTGGCGGGGCTTGGTGGCTCACACTTGAAATTCCTGCACTTTGGGAGGGAGAGACGGGCGGATCACTTGAGGTCAGGAGTTCCAGACCAGCCTGGCCAACATGGCAAAACCCCATCTCTACTAAAAACACAAAAATTCCCTGGGCATGGTGACGCACGCCTGTAATCTCAGCTACTCTGGAGGCTGAGGCCTGGGAATTGCTGAAGCCCAGGAGGTGGAGGTTGCAGTGAGCCAAGATTGTGGCGTGGCACTCCAGCTTGGGCAACAGAGCGGGACTGTCTCGAAAATAACTCTTTCCCTAGATTTCACAGGATTTTTAAAATAGATGATTATGTTATCTGCGCGTAAAGCCTGTTCCACATCTTCTTTCTAATCGACATGCCTTTCATTTCTTTTCCTTGCCTAAGCGCATTGGCTAGATCCTCCTGTGCAGTAAGTGGTGATGGTGGACGCGGTGGCTCACACCTGTACTCCCCGCGCTTTGGGAGGCCCAGGTGAGCGGATCACAAGGTCAGGAGATCAAGACCATCCTGGCAAACATGGTGAAACCCTGTCTCTACTAAAAATACAAAAAATTAGCTGGGCGTGGTGGCACGTGCCTGTAATCTCAGCTACTCGGGAGGCTGAGGCAGGGGAATTGGTTGAACCAGGGAGGCAGAGGTTGCAGTGAGCCAAGATTGTGCCACTGCACTCCAGCTTGGGCGATAGAGGAAGACTCCGTCTCAAAAAAAAAAAAAGAAAGTTGTGGGAGTGGATATTCTTGCCTCCTTCCCTATCTTGGGGTGAAAGCACTCTATCTTCACCATGAAGTATGATATTAACAGTAGGTTTATCTTAGATGCCTTTTATAAGGTAGAGGAAGTTTCTTCAATATCTAGTTTGCGGAGAGTTTTTATCAAAAACGGACATTGGATTTTTTTCTGTATTTATTGAGATTATCTTTTTGTTTTTTTAGTTTTTACTCTGTTAATATGCTGAATTGCCTCCTGGGTTCAAGTGATTCTCCTGCCTCAGCCTCTTACATGTCTTCTATGTTTCTGTTCAACGTGTTTAATCTTTCCTTCAGCTTCTCGGAAATACAGAGTGCCATGTGATCATGGTTTTAAAGTTTCTGACTGCTCATTTTTTAATGTGTCATTTCTGGATCCATCTCCATTGTTTGAGTTTTCCCATTATAGATTGTGTTTCTTTGCCTCTTTGCATGCTTGGTGATTCTTTTTCTCTTTAAAGATAATTTATTTTTTCCTGGCCAGGCGTGGTAGCTCACACCTGTAATTCCAGCACTTTAGGAGGCTGAGGCGGGCAGATCACTTGAGGTCAGGAGTTCCAGACCAGCCTGGGCAACATGGAGAAACCTGTCTCTACTAAAAATACAAAAATTAGCCAGGTATGATGGTGCGTGCCTACAGTCCCAGCTGATTGGGAGGCTGAGGCAGGAGAATCGCTTGCACCCAGGAGGCGGAGTTTGCAGTGAGCCAAGGTCACACCACTGTACTCCAGCCTGGGCGACAGAGTGAGATTCCGTCTCAAAAAAAAAAAAAAAATTGTTTTTTCCTGATCACAAAATACAGGGAGGGAGGAGCAAGGGCAATCCTGTAATCCCATGGCTGCGTCTTGTGAGTCTCTGCATCTATCCTGCACAACACCAGGCTCAGGCTGTACCCACAAATGCTTTCTCACATTCCAGCGGCTGCAGAGTGTAGTATATGACAAAGGGGGAGCTTTATTTAATTAATTATATATATACATATATATTTTTTGAGATGGAGTCTCACTCTGTCCCCTAGGCTGGAGTGCAGTGGCGCGATCTTGGCTCACTGCAACCTCTGCCGCCCGAGTTCAAGCGATTCTCCTGCCTCAGCCTCCCAAGTAGCTGAGATTACAGGTGCACATCACTGTACCTGGATAATTTTTGTAGTTTTTAGTAGAGATGGGGTTTCACCATCTTGACCAGGCTGGTCTTGAACTCCCGACCTTGTGATCCACCTACCTTGGCCTCCCAAAGTGCTGGGATTGCAGGCATGAGCCACCACGCTCGGCCTGTTTGTTTATTTTTTGAGACAAGTTTTCACTCTGGTGTCTAGGCTGGAGTGCAGTGGCGCCATCACAGCTCACTGCAGCCTCGACCTCCTGGGCTCAAGCAATCCTCCTACCTAGTCTCCTGAGTAGCTGGGACTACAGGCACACACCACCATGCCTGGCTAATTTCTTGACTTTTTCTGTAGAGACAGGGTCTCCCTATGCTGTCCAGGCTGGTCTTGAACTCCTGGGCTCAAGCGATCCTCCCACCTCAGCCTCCCAAAGTGCGAGGATTACAGAGGTGAGCTATTGCACCCTGCCCAGCAGGACTTTTTTTGTTTTATTTTTGTTTTTTAGATGGAGTCTCATTCTGTGGCTCAGGCTGGAGTGCAGTGGCACGATCTTGGCTCACCGCAACCTCTACCTCCTGGGTTCAAGAAATTCTCCTGCTTCAGCCTCTCTAGTAGCTGAGACTACAGGTGCTTGCCACCATGCCCAGCTAATTTTTGTATTTTTAGTAGAGACAGGGTTTCATCATGTTGGTGAGGCTGGTCTTGAACTCCTGACCTCAAGTGATCTGCCTGCCTAGGTCTCTCAAATTGCTGGGATTAAAGGCATGAGCCACTATGCTTTGAATGTTTTTTTTTTTTTTAAGACGGAGTCTCACTCTGTCATCCAAGCTATGGTGTGCTTGTGTGATCTCTGCCTCCCAGGTTCAACCGATTCTCCCACCTCAGCCTCCCAAGTAGCTGGAATTTCAGGCATGCACCACCATGCCTGGCTAATTTTTTGTATTTCTAGTAGAGACATGGTTTCACCATGCTGGCCAGGCTGGTCTTGAACTCCTGACCTCAGGTGATTCACCTGCCTCAGCCTCCCAGATTGCTGAGATTGAACCACCAGGCTTGGCCTATTATTTGTTCTTGACGGAACTTTAGAAGTAAGACAAAATAAACATCTTTGTTTAAGAATCTAATTGGAAATTAAATTGACTTTCAGATTAGAATGAATGATTACTCAGGCAAGTTGCTCTCATGCCCTGATCAGCATTAAATGACCCATTGAGGAAAGTGCATCCTTTCTCCTTCTGATTCCCAGATCCAGTCTCCTGGGTACAACATACTCACTGTAAGCCAGGTAAGCCATTGGTAAGAAAAATGAGATGTGGAGAAGCCCCAGGCTCATTGTGATTTATATCCAAGAGGCAGTAGATGGATGCCACCGTGACAAGGCTTGACTCTACAAATACTAGCCTAGAAGCTTCTTTATTATTATCATTATTATTATTATTTGAGATGGAGTCTTGCTCTCTCATCCAGGCCGGAGTGCAATGGGGCGATCTCGGTTCACTACAACCTCCGCCTCCCGGGTTCAAGCAATTCTCCTGCCTCAGCCTCCCAAGTAGCTGGGATTACAGACATGCGCCACCACACCCAGCTAATTTTTGTGTTTTTACTAGAGACAGCCTTTCACCATGTTGCCCAGGCTGGTCTTGAACTCCTGACCTCATGATCCACCCTCCTTGGCCTCCCAAAGTGCTGGGATTATAGGCGTGAGCCACCGCATCCAGCCTAGAAGCTTCTTAAGAGGCAGAGTTTTCGTTTCTTTTCATTGGCAGTTCCAGTTTTAGGCCTTGTGTATTTTGAGACACCTGACTGTCACATGGATTGCTGAAGAATGAAGAATGGCCTTTCGTTGTTAGGTCTGTAGACTATAGATCTATTACTCTGTACAGGACGTTGCCCAGGGGTTTAAGCGTCTCTGACACCAGTGGCTGAGATGCAGATAAAAAAAGGCTTCTGCTCTAAGGATGAGCACCGAAGTGTTGTTTTATCTAGCCCCCTCACCTTCACTGGTGCCATCCCACTCTCGGGAAATTGCGCAGTGTTGGCCTCGGGGACGCCAGAAGTCAGTGAGGAACAGATCTTTGTAAGCAGCCCCTCGGCGGGGAGAAGGCAAGGGCTGCCTGGTTTGCACCGTGGAGCTACAGGCATAGTCTTCCTGTGGCCACGCCAAAGCCTGAAGTGGCCCACGTGTCCTGCGATCCCTCAGTCCTTCGGAGACTATAGGGACCTGTGCTATAGCGATCACGTGACTTCCAGGAACTGATTTTTCTGGCATGGCTGAATATGTGACAAAATATTTACAAGTTTCACCATGGATGTTTTCTCATTCAGTGGATATTTGTTGCATAAGCAGACCCATTAAGCATCTCCGAAGAGAAAGATGTTTCTGCTCTTAGAAAGATTGTACCTTTGGGCAGCAACCCCACTTGTTTGGAGCATAAGCAGCTCACAGGGCAAGAGGCTCAGATATCTTTGCAGCTGACTCAGTTTAGCTCTTCCTTGATAGCCACAGCGAGTCCAGGAGTCGGAACGCACAGTGAAAGTGGGATGGGAGGCTGGGCACGGTGGCTCACGCCTGTAATCCCAGCTCTTTGGGAGGCGGAGGTGGGTGGATCACCTGAGGTCAGAGTTTGAGACTAGCCTGACCAACACGGAGAAACCCTGTCTCTACTAAAAATACAGAATTAGCCAGGTGTGGTGGCACATGCCTGTAATCCTAGCTACTCAGTAGGCTGAGGCAGGAGAATCACTTGAATCCAGGAGGCGGAGGTCGTGGTGAGCAGAGATCACACCATTGCATTCCAGTCTGGGCAACAAGAGTGAAACTCTGTCTCAAAAACAGAAAGAAGAAAGGAAGGAAGGGAGGGAAAGGAAGGAAGGGAGGGAAAGAAAGAAAGAAAAAAGAAAAAGAAAGAAAGAAAAAGAAAAAAAGAGAGAAAGAAAGAAAAGAAAGAAAGGGGGGTCGGAATGGGGAGCTTGGCCTTCTGCATGCCCTGCCCATAAATGATGGTAACGACAATAACCACACGGCTTTATGTGCAGTATTTCATTTACTCCTCGACAAATCTAGATAAAGGTATTAATGTCCCCCTTTTTTTAATAGATGATAAAACTGGGGCTCAGGGAGGTTAAATGACTTGCCGGAAGCCACACAACAAGGAGGTGATTTGAAACCAGGCATACCCATGATCTGAACTGATAAACTACTCTCGGAATTGAGTCACTTTCTCTCTCTCTTTGGGGTCGTGCAGTTTGCCTTTACGTATTTGAGGAGGAAATTGAACAGGATGATTTCTAGTGCTCACATGCTGGGCTGCTTTGATTTGCTCGTGGGCCAGCTCTGCTCAGTGCCACGGCCAAAGGAGGGACGCCTCCTCCCTGAACACACATTTCCCAGCCAGCAGCACCCTGGGTGAGGAAAGGGCCTGGGTGCTGAGTGCACGGCTGGAGTAGCCCAGAACATCCGCCTCAATTGCCGTGCCTGCTGTGCCCTCGGGGGCTGGCAAGGCGCTGCACCCAGGAAGCGCGGTGTGTCAATGACTGCTCTTGAATGCCAACCACCAGGCCCACCATCTGTGCCGCTGGCAACCACATGGTAGCGTCTGACTCTGCCCGGCTTGAATGACTGGATGTGTTTATTCCTGTTTCCAGAGGGGTTCAAAATAAAAAAAGAGGCAGGGCATGGTGGCTCATGCTTGTAATCCCAGCACTTTGAGAGGCTGAGGCGGGTGGATCGCCTGAGGTCAGGGGTTCATACTGGTCAGGTCAGCCTGGCCAGTATGGTGAAACCCCGTGTACTAAAAAATACAAAAATTAGCTGGGCGTGGTGGCGGGCCACTGTAATTCCAGCTACTCGGGAGGCTGAGGCAGGAGAATCGCTTGAACCCAGGAGGTGGAGGCTGCAGTAAGCTGAGATTACATCACTGCACTCCAGCCTGGTCAACAGAGCGAGTCTCCATCTTAAAAA
Source organism: Cebus imitator (assembly GCF_001604975.1). Taxonomy (NCBI): domain Eukaryota; kingdom Metazoa; phylum Chordata; class Mammalia; order Primates; family Cebidae; genus Cebus; species Cebus imitator. The sequence continues at coordinate 685,617 of NW_016107569.1, forward strand.
TAAATAAATAAATAAATAAATGAAAAAGAGGATTCTGAAGACAAGAGCCAGTGGTCAGTGAGGTCAGGAGGACAAAAACCCCAGCCCGAGGCGCACTGGGGAGGAGGTTGTGGGCACTACCACAGCTCAGAGGGGCCATCGCTGCCACCCAGACGACGGTCAATGGAGGGACTTGGCTCCCTCAAGGCCCAGCCAGGGTCCCGGGCACGAGAGACAGCAGGTGGGATTCAGGCCGCTCCATCCAATCACCTGTCTGTAGAACCTTGTAACATGATGATGGCACTTTCATTTCCCGACACTGGGCCGAATCTGGGTTCTCTAAAACTGAGAATGACAGTGATTTAAAAGCAAATATCCAAGACTGGAGAGTCTGACCGCTCCTGAAATGCTGGCTGGTGACGGTCAAGCTGCTGCATCCACTCAGCCTCTCCTGTCAGCTGTAGCCAGTGACTCGGAACTGCCTGCCGGCCTTTCTGCACTCCCCCCCCGCACCCCGCACTTCCCAGCGGCCAGAGTGCTCTGGGACAGAGCACAGGTAAGTGGTGGGGCCAGGGCTTTGGAGGGATGCGAGCATGCACCTACTGTCTCCCCTGCCGCAGGGACAGAAAGCTGCAGACTGGACAGTGGGACGTGCATGGTCCTTTCCTGGGGGCTGGCCCTTTGTGGGTCCCTGCGCCCCATTCCTGAAGTGAGTGTTGCCAGTCAGCCATGGGATCAAGGAAGACTTCGTGGGGCACTGGGGTCCGTCTGCTGGGGCCTGGGTCTCTCCCTGTGAAGGCAGGAAAACCACCGTGAGATCAGTGACTGTGCCAGGCACTGCCCTGAACCCTGTGAGAGCCCTGCCCTGTGAGGCACACGGTATCTGCCCTGTTTTCGCTGGGGGCAGATGGGGCGACTTACTCTGCTGGTGAGTCTCAGAGGATGGCCTCCTCCCCAGGGCCTCCTGCACACAGCCTGCACTATTCATCACTCACCTCGCTCTCCTGCCCTAGTGTGTTCCTGGGATGAGACCCAGAGGACCCTGGAAAGGGTGGGGGAGCCCTGGCCTTGCTGCACAGCTCTGGTGCCACCAGCTGGCCCCGTGCCCTTGAGCTATCTGAATACCCCCTACCCCTTGTCATCTCCTGCTGGGGTCTGGCTTTTGAACAAGTCTTGTCTTCCTTCTAGGAAGTCGTGCTGGGAGTCATTTATCAACAGTTCCTGACTTGCCCTGCCCTGGCACTGTCCCCACGGAGCTGCCTGTCGCTGGGACTGACTATAGATGAATGAATGAAACCACCAACTACATGAGCAATCACAATTGCGATGGAGACCTCAGAACAGCAGCACAGCAGGACAGGGGGTACACAAAGGGAGCCGGTGCCTGTGAGCCGGTCAGGCCACCAGGAAGGCTCTGCGGGAGGGAGGTGGCTCTTCAACGGACACCTGCAGGATGAGCAGGAAGGGACGGAGGGTGGAGTGGCCTGCAGCGAGGAGGAGAATGGGCCATTTGAGGAGCAGTGGGGCCTGGAGAGCCTCGGGGAGAGTGAGACACCAAGAAGGGAAAGAGGCAGAGCAGGGCCAGACGGCAGGGCCTGTAGGCACTGTGGGGGCTGCGGGGCAGCCAAGTCCCCTTCTAGCCTTCCAGATGGAAAGGCATCTAGGCAAGGCCGAGAAAGCCAACATCAATGTGCCACAAAGCAAAACTGCTTCTGCACCCTCGTGGGCCAAGACGCCAGCAAGGTGGGGTCACCTCCAGCCAGGGCCGGCCTCGGCTTTTGCCATGTGCTGGGGCTCCCGCTTTCCATCCATGGCCCATCCGCTCCCCCCACCCCCTGCCTGTGGCCTCTGCAGTTGGCAATCTAGGCCTGAAAACAATGTAGAGAATCTCCGGCTTGCCGGGGCTGCGGTATGGACGGGCTTCTATTTATAACAATGTAGCAACTGCCACCTCAGTGGGCCTGTGGCCTGACCTCCGGTGGGACTCTGGCAAGCCTCAAAGCCAGACCCCAGAGGAGACGGCAGAGGAAAGGCAGATGACACAGCTGAAGGGCGTGGAGCCAGCTGCTCCCACCCTGACGTCCGCCCAGCAAACTCTGGTCCGTGTGTGGCTCACGCCAACGTAAGCTAGACAGGCCCAGCCTCTGCCCAGGCCCCCTGGCTGCTGTTGTAGAGAGACTGTGACCACAGAGACCAACAGGCGAGAGGCAGAGGAGGGGACAGGTAACTGCATGGTGTCAGGGTATTTGCTGTGACTGATGTCAGGGCCGGCTTGTTTTCACAAGGTGGTCGGCCAGTGGGTAAGGGGCTTGGCAGTGTTGCTGGCACGAGCTGGCAGGATTTCTTTGGAAATGAACAGGTATCTTGGAGAAGAAGAATCAGGAGAGCCAATAGTAGCCAGCCCGGGCCTGGCAGGAGCCAGAGACGAGCACTGCCTGGGCCCCAGTGCCGGTTCCGTCCTCTCATTCTCTTGAGAGTTGGGCAAACCGCTTCCTCGCTCAGCCTCATTTCCTCATCTGAAAGCTGTGGGTTACAGTACGTGGCTCACAGGGTGAAATGTGAACATGTCAGTGAAGTGCTCATCCAGTGAATTGCTACTATTATAAAGCGATTTTAAAAAAGGAATGTGTGTTAGCAACACAACCAGCAGGACATAAGCTGTGCTTCTGACCAGCCACACCCACGATGCAGCTGTTCCCAGCCCAAGTGCTAATGACCCGGACTCCAAGGAGAAAGGTTCCCTGGCAGACGCATGCATTCGGGAAATGGCAGACTGTTTCCTCTTACTGATTTACAAGGCATATTTGCATATTAAGGGCTCAAAAAGGTATTTTTTTTAACAATAAAAATATATCGTTTGTTCCATCCACTCTTCCTAAACTTATGTGGCCATGGAGCACGCGTCCCCAGCTTATTTTTTGTACAATACTGACTTCCCATAGGAGACATTTTGAAAACGGCAGAAGTTTGGGAGTTGATACACCCTCCATCCAATCACTCCTCCTCCTTTCCCCAGGAGGAAAGTAGAGGGTGATGCTGAGAGAGAGCAATGGGGATGCACACGCAGGTGTGTGACCAGCTGGCAGCCTAACCCTCATCCCTGCCTTCCAGCCAGGGTGCTCCACAACCTTCCTCGGAGAAAGTTTGGGCAAGAAGCTCCATTTCTGGCATGAAACTGGGCCAGTTTTGTTGGCTAAAAATCAAATGCCAAAAAGGACCAGACAGGTCTTCTAATAGAAATTACAGGCCGGGCACGGTGGCTCATGCCTGTAACCCCAGCACTTTGGGAGGCCGAGGCGGGAGGATCACGAGGTCAAGAGAGCGAGACCATACTGGCTAACATGGCAAAACCCCACCTCTACTAAAAATACAAAAAAATTTAGCCCGGCGTGGTGGTGGGTGCCTGTAGTCCCAGTTACTCGGGAGGCTGAGGCAGGAGAATTGCTTGAACCCGGGAGGTGGAGGTTTTGGTGAGCTGAGATTATGCCACTGCCACTGCATTCCAGCCTGAATGACAGAGCAAGACTCTAAAAAAAAAGAAAAGAAAACAAAAAAAAGAAAAGAAAGAAAAGAAAAGAAAAGAAAAGAAAGAAAAGAAAAGAAAGAAAGAGAAGAGAAGAGAAAAGAAAGAAATTACAAAGGGGGCCAGGTGTGCTGGCTCACGTCTGTAATCCCAGCACTTTGGGAGGCCAGAGGGTGGATGGCTTGAGCCCAGGAGTTTGGGACCAGTCTGGGCAACATAGCAAGACCTCCTCTCTACTAAAAACACAAAAAATTAGCTGGGTGTGGTGGGGTACATCTGTAGTCCCAGCTACCTGAAAGGCTGAGGTGGGAGGATTGCTTGAGCCTGGGAGGCAGAGGTTACAGTGATCTGAGACCGTGCCACTGCATTCCAGTCTGGTGACAGCCAGACCCTGTCTAAAAAAAAAAAAAAAAAAAAAAAAATTACAAATGAGAATCTATAGGGGTTAAAAGATGGAGAGCCCACTCAACGGATGCCAGGGCCCCTCCTTCTCTGACATAGTAATTTGAAATAAACAACTGGCTGGACACGGTGGCTCATGCCTGTAATCCCAGCACTTTGGGAGGCTGAGGCAGGCAGATCATGAGGTCAGGAAATCAAGACCGTCCTGGCTAACCAGGTGAAACCCTGTCTCTACTAAAAATACAAAAAAAAAAAGAAAAAAAAAAATTAGCTGGGTGTGGTGGTGGGCGCCTGTAATCCCAGTCACTCGGGAGGGTGAGGCAAGAGAATTGCTTGAACCTGGGAGGTGGACGTTGCAGTGAGCCGAGATCACACTACTGCACTCCAGCCTGGACAACAGAGCGAGACTCCATCTAAAAAAACCCAACTAAGTGGCAGTCGAGAAACCAAGCTGCTGTTAGGGGGATTCGCAGGTGGGATGAGGGCAAGGAAGGTCTTTCTTCCTCTGTTAGGGGAATTTGATGCGACTGATGAACCCTCCAGGGTTCAAAGTGTTTGGCTGGCAAGGAGGTTATTTGGCCACTTGTACCTTCACTTTTTCTTTTTTGAGCAGGTGCCAAAGAGCAGCTTAAATCTACACTTGGGTCTCTTATCAACAATTTCAGATAAAATCCCTTAGCCTGGATTAACTGCAAAATAAACATGTCCATGGAGTTAGGTTCTGTTCTTCAGATGCCCCCTGGGTATTTATGGCTACTGTCCTTAAGACCGAAGGCCCATGGGGTTCATGGATCATCTGTACAAGAATCACCCTCTTTAGGAAAAACAGATTCAAGGGCCTGGCCCAGCCCTGGTGAAGAATCTCCAGTGAATGCCTGAGCACAGCATTGCAGCTGCACCACTCCCCAGCAGTGCGGTCCTGTGTTTGACAAGGGACCTGAAAGCCAGGTGGGAGATGCTCCCATCCCCCAAAGCAGATGAAGTCAAAGTGGGAACCGACTTGCAGCCATTTAACCTGGATGTCAGGCAAGAGCCTGCAGGTGAGGGTAACAGCATCGCCAAGACTGGGAAGCAGCTTTGTGCCAGGTGCACCTCGTTTAGTCCGAACCACTACTCTGCCAGGCAGGTATTCGAATTCTACTTTACAACTGAGGGAAAAAACCCTCCAGACACAGAGGCCAAGTGCCTCATTCTGGTTACAGAGCTGGTGAAGTTTAGGGTTAGGCAGCCTGCATGGTGCACTCTCTTTCTGTGATGCCAGACACTTGACCTAGAAGCCTCTCTGGAGGCCGTCAGAGAGAATGCAAAGCTGAAAGCCGGCAAAGGACACTCACAGGCAGGCAGGGCTGTGCAGAGCGGACCACTGGCTCGGCCGCCTCACCATGCCACGGGACTCATATTTTTGCCCAAATGAGAGGCCGGGATTGTGGGTGTCGTGTAACTGGGGTTCTACCTGTCCCTGAGGAGCCCCATTTGACCTCTATCCCTGTGTTGCCATCTGAAGCACCAATTACCAGTGTGATATTTGTGTCTGGAAAAGCCAAGCAAAACATGACCGAGCTCATTCAGTCTGCCTTCCCCCGGTTCCTTCCTGAGTTATGCGGAGCAGAAACATAAATGAAACTACCTGTGCTGGCCACTGCACACATGCCCCAGGAAGGCTGTGCGGGCATCCTTGGGCCCTTCTTGTCACTGGGACACAGGACCCCACACACATCCGGGCTCTTTGCCTGCCCTGATTTGGAGGCGGCTGAAGCCCCATCTCCTCCCTGGACAGGCAGGAACGACTGTGCATTCCAGCCAGACATCCTGGCAGCTCGGGTGTCAGGGGATGTAGGCTGAGCTGACCCCTGCCATCTACCACTGTCATGGACCCCAAAAAAGGAACTTGGAGGGGCCCACATGCCAGTAGTACATTCCTCCAGGGCTGCTGCTTGACAGGGAGTGGGGATGTTATCTGCCTGAGCACAGCTGATAGTGCCTTATGGAGAGATGTCACATGCCACCTCAATGGAGGATCAACACAGAGAATTTGAGGTCAAGTGTTTAGGCTGAACAATTTCTATTTATATAAAGGAGGGTCCAGGGAGAAGCAGAAGGGTAGGAAAAGACTGGCTTAGCCTGGGTGCCGGCCGGCAGGATGACAGCCAAGGGCAGAATGGAGCTTACGGCGCCTCCAGGTACATAGCTCCCTTTAATGCTGAGCCCTCCACTGCCAGACTCTCCGGTCAGAGCTCGAGTCCCTTTGTCTCTAGATGGCCTCTGTATATGAACTAGCACGAGCCCACGTGGGAGAAACATGCCCTGTGACTGGCTGTGAATGTCATGGGGACTGTCCCCCCGCTTCATGGCTGAGAGAGCCTCCAGTGAACACAGAGTGGAGAAGGTGAGAGGCTCTTCAATTCTGCAAGGACCAAAAAGAGCACACATTCAATTTTTGGAGACCTCAGCTCTTCGTGAGAGGCAGAGCCCTAGATAATGGACCACACAGACAGCCCCTCCCTCTCCTAACTGAACAGAGTACAGGGTGACAGTCATCCAGAGACACCATGGATCTAATTCCAGCTCTTGGCTCTGCTGACATCTGGTTGAAGGAGGGATTTCTGAAACCCAACAGCGCTGTACAATGAGATTCCTCTCCTCAGGAGCTTAAGAAATCACCAAACACAAAGCCAAGTGGGCGTCCAGCCTCGATCTCAGTCCTCCAGAGCCAGAGTCCCCGGGATGGAGGCTGGGAATGTGCACGTGACAAAGAACTCTGCAGATGATGCTGGGGCACAGGTGAGACGGGGACCGTCAGACCAGGTGGTGACACAGTGGAGACCTCACCATTGTCCACTCTCCCCACATAAGCCATCAGAACCAAGGTCATACCATCTGGTAGCATGATAAATTAATGTCATGTCAAACTTTTATTAAAACATTAAAAAAATACAACCTGCTGATACGTAAAACACAAAAAAAAAAAAAAAAAAAAAAAAAAAAAATCCCTTTCCAACTGTCTGCTGCTCATGACCCAAGCCAGCCCTGTCAGATTCTGGGCCTGAAAGATAAATTCTTACATCTATTTTCAATGCAAGACGGTCTTTGTTTGACAGTAACTACCTAGGATGTTACAGGCCCAAGATATATAAATTATGCCCAGGCCTCAAAGATACTGCATTAAAGATAAATAAGCACTTTAATACAACTGCAATCATGAGCTCTAGGCTACGCCAGCAAACACTGTTGTCAAATCCAGCACTGTCCTGCTGGTGGTATCTGGCAACAGCCCATCTTCACACTTCCCGGGTCTACCAAGGGCTATCTGCACTGTGGTTAGTAGACACTGGGTAGCTGTGGCTACCAATGTCATTGCCGCATATAGAATGGCTGTCTTCTCAAGCAACTGCCCCCCTCCTCTTTGGAGTAGGAGACACAGCACCCAAGAGCCACATGGGGATAAGCGGACAAGGCTGGCTAAGGGGCGGCACTGTCATCCGCACTCAGCCACGTTGCCCTGATCTGTTTGCCGGTCCTGCCTCACACCGGCTACAAGTGTACTGAAAAGCGCTACGGCTGCTTCTAAAACTGCTGCTGGCATGAATGGGTCCTCTGCCTCCACTCAATCTCAGAGTGCATCCTTGGAGGGTCCTGATACACAATGACAAAAAGAACTCAGAGAGGAGATAACCACGTTACCGCTTCAAAAAGACAGCCCACAAGATTCAACCTCTTCCCTATGTGAAGGGCACCAGGTCCGAGGGAGACCGCCGCAAGTTCTATGCTGTTTATCAACACCCGATGCTGGAGACTTCTGATGCCATCCTTGAAGACACAGTGCTGGCTGACGGAGGCTCTGCTGGCTTCTCAGAGCCACAGAAACGGGGCAATCTCCTTGGCTATGATCTGAAAAAATCCACACACATTCTGTACGGAAACAGACCAACAGTTTAATAGTGGGGTGGGGAACCCAACATGAAATATAAAACGAGTAACTGCACATCTCTTGAGTTTTGGTTTCTATTGTTTCTTTCCGGGTGTGTATGTTTTGATGGCAATATCGGTCTGAACAGCTTGTTCCAGCATTTCTCAGTGAAGAAGCTGAGGATGCAGTTGGTCCCAGGGATCCAAAGGCCTGCTGACACCCCCTCAGCTTCGCCAGCCACCAAATCCCTGGACAGACCTGTAAGGAAGCACAGGGGAGTGGCGGAGTCAGCTGCTCTGTCACATAGCACAGTCACAGGCTCTGCTGCTCTGCCTTTGTGCAAAGGTCAGGACTCGGATTTTTTTTTTTTTTTTTTTTTTTTTTTTTTGAGACGGTGTCTTGCTCTGTTGCCAGGCTGGAGTGCAGTGGCGCAATCTCGGCTCACTGCAACCTTTGCCTCCTGGGTTCAAGCGATTCTTCCGCCTCAGCCTCCCGAGTAGCTGGGACTACAGGTGCGTGCCACCACACCTGGCTAATTTTTGTATTTTTTAGTAGAGATGGGGTTTCATCATGGCGAGAATGGTCTCGATCTCTTGACCTCGTGATCCGCCCGCCTCGGCCTCCCAAAGTGCTGGGATTACAGGCGTGAGCCACCGTGCCCGGCCCCCGCCCCCCTTTTTTGTATAGTCTCACTCTGTCGCCTAGGCTGGAGTGCAGTGGTGTGATCTCAGCTCACTGCAACCTCTGCCTCTCGGGCTGGCGTGCGTGCGTGTGTGTATTTTTTTTTTTTTTTGAGACGGAGTTTCGCTCTTGTTACCCAGGCTGGAGTGCAATGGCGCGATCTCGGCTCACCGCAACCTCCGCCTCCTGGGTTCAGGCAATTCTCCTGCCTCAACCTCCCGAGTAGCTGGGATTACAGGCACGCGCCACCATGCCCAGCTAATGTTTTGTATTTTTAGTAGAGACGGGGTTTCACCATGTTGACCAGGATGGTCTTGATCTCTTGACCTCGTGATCCACCCGCCTCGGCCTCCCACAGTGCTGGGATTACAGGCTTGAGCCACCGCGCCCGGCCGCGTGTGTGTATTTTTAGTAGAGATGGGGTTTCACCATGGTGGCTGGTCTGCCCACCTTGGCTTCCCAAAGCAGGAGACCTGGGATTATCTGTGCCCGGCCGTTTTTGCTTTTTTTTCCCTTCTTTTGAGATAGGGTCTGTCACCCAGGTGGAGTGCAGTGGTGCCATCTTGGCTCACTGCAGCCTTGACCTCCCAGGCTCAACTGATCCTCCCGCCTCAGCTTCAGCAGTAGCTGGGACCACAGGCATGAGCCAGCATGCCTGGCTAGTTTTTTTTTAATGTTTAGTAGAGATGGGTCTCTTGCTATGTTAGCCAGGCTGGTCTTGACTCCTGGGCTCAAGCAATCCTCCCACCTCAGCCTCCCAAAGTGCTGGGATATAGGTGTGAGCCACCCCACCTGGCTAAGAGTCTGAATTTTAACGCCATGAAATTCTACACAGAAGCATAGAGGGAGCATCAACATACGAGACCTGGGGATGGCCCAGAGCCCAGGGATTAGCACGCAGCTTTCGACACACCTCCAGGGAAGTCAGGAGCAGCACCTCCTCAGTGCTGCCCTCAGGCCTGCTTCCCTGGCAGGTGTGCTCGTTTCTCTTTGAGCCATGCCTCTTAAGAAGGCGAGGCCTGGCACCTCCTGCCATATTCCTACAGAGATGAACAAGTCCACAAAAATCAAACCCTGCTGCTGAACCCCCCACACTTCAAGGACAAACTCCAAAAACAGGAAAAATGAAAAGAAAATGCACAAATCCGGGAGGAATGATTTGTGGCTCACACATACTTCCAACTTTATTTAATGCTTTTAATTAAGGTCAGACTCAAAAAGGGGGATACTTACGAGTTATTGGATCCAAAGCTGAATCCTGAAAAACAGAAGAGTGAAGTTAAAGCACACATCCACTCGAAACACAAAGGTGGTCTCCATGCCAAGTGCCTGCCCTCCCATGCTTCTCGTGGAAAGCCCTCTGTGCCCCCACCACCTACAGGAGGGCAGGGGAGGCACATGCAGAAGCCCCTTTATTCTGAGTTTATCCTCTGGAGCTATTCAGGTCCCCCAGAAGTCAGAAGAAATCCTTGACTGTTTACAAGTTATCTTCTTGGTAATTTTGGGTTCTTCTTCCCTCCCCGGTCCTGGCTGTATTGTATGGAGGGTCTCTGGGTTGGCCTTTCTCTCTTAGCAGCACTGGACCACATGGATCCATTTCATTAGGATTTTTTTTTTTTTTCTCTGTTGCTGTTGTTTTTCCATCCGCTTGCTCCTCTTCTTTTTGAGGGCCAGACAAGCAAGATAGCTGGATTCTAGGCCTGGTTCTGCTACTAACTGACTCTAGGCAAATCACTTAGTTCCTTGGAGTTTCTGTTTCTTCATTGGTACAATTGTAATGATATTTAAATTCTGTGCCTTGTCTGCTTATTGCAAGAACAAAATGGAAAACACATACTCTGCCATCTGAAAAAGCAGAATGTTAAACAAATGCAAGACATTTTGTGAAGTTTCTACATCTTTTTTGAGTCTGCTGGCTTAAATTTTTAAACAAAGGCCCTGTAAGACCATTATTATTTTGGGCCTCTCAAATCCTGAGAGGAAATCAAGACAGTAGTTTCTTTGGTAAGAAATGACACAATGTCCTAAGTCTAAGTAAAACTTAAAAAAAGAAATTTATTTTTCAATCACTTTCAGTATGTATGTATTTTGAGACAGGGTCTTATTCTGTCACCCAGAATCTCATTCTGTCACTGGAGTGCAGTGGTGCAATCACAGCTCACTTTAGTCTTAGCCTCTCAGGCTCAAGTGATTCTCTTGCCTCAGCCTCCTGAGTAGCCGGGACGACAGGTGTGTGCCACCATGTCCGGCGAACTTTAACATTTTTTGTAGAGAATGGGGTCTTGCCACGTTGCCCAGGCTAGTCTCAAACTCCTGGGCTCAAGTGATCCTCCTGCCTTAGTCTCCCAAAGTGTTGGGATTACAGGTGTGAGCCACGTGCCTGGTCAGCTTTTAAAATACTAAACAGACTGGTCAGGTAAAACATACTCCTTTCTTTAGGGGAGAAGGCAAGTGGGAGCCACTGTGCTTGTGAGGGAGAACCTGTGGCAGCTTACCTCCTGTGCCTGATCCAAAACCAGAGAATCCGCCACTCTGGGTCCCAAAACCAGAAGTCTGCTGGGACAGTGATCCGAAAGTGGGGGCGTTCTGACTCGCGAGTGTGCCGAAGGATGTGGTGTTGCTGCTGCTCCCAAACCTGCGCTCCAGTGAGAAACAGACCGAGGTCAGTGGGTCTTCTCGCCATGTGGCCATCTGTAAGCCTCAGCCCCTGCTTTAAGTCTCAATATGCAGGACATACATGAGCATGTTAGTTAGGCCCGGTGATAGGCGGGGCCTAACTAGCAGCCTTGCAGGGAGAATGAGCTATCGCCCAGGGTCAACCTTTATCTCTGCTCTGGGAAGAAAAACGGCAGGACTACAGTATGAAATCCAACCTGGCCAGTGTTTTAGTTTCCACCCTCCATCGAAACACCAGGGCGTCTGGGAACTATGCAGTACACATTTCCTGCACTATCCCAGCAATCCTGCAGCTTTATTCCAGCATTTTAGCATTTCTCATTGCTGACCGTTCCCCTCAGCCCTGCCTCCATTTATTTATTTTCAGCTCCTCTTGGGATCTTGATTCTATTTACTTTTTCCAAGTCATTTCATTCAGGATTGTATTTGCTTCCTGAATCAGTAATTACTAAACAAAACATTGTAGAAGTGGCTACCATTTTCTCTCCCCTGCTCAGCCCACCTGGGGACAATCCCCTGTGCACCCTTGCCCAGTTCTCCCTCCAGATGTGGTTCAGCACAAAAGGTGGCACTGTGTGACCTATCAGAGTCCCCTGAATCATCTGCAGAGGAATTCAGCTGGGCAGGGGAGAGCTTCTGGGGTCTGGAGGTGATTAGGTGAGGGAAATGGATCAATGGTTTCTGGGAGAAGGGATAGCACCTGGGGCAAGAATCAACCCCAGAGAGAAAAACTATCTAAAATTCTCCCTCCCCACCACTCTGTTCACATTTAATGATGAGGTCAAGGCTCTTTCCATACAAAGGTGGCCAAGGGATCTGCTCTCGCTGGACTCTCTCCCAGCAGTGGCCTGCTCCCTTCCTCCTCCTGCCTTGGGCCTCAGCAGCAACAGCCTGCCCCTCTCAGAGGCCTGCCCTTCAGGGTCAGAGACAGGCTCATGGCCAGGTACTTGGAATAAGGTAATGACTCTTATGGAGATTTAATAACTGACGTGGTACTAACCCTTTTTAGGACTGACTAACCAGCCAATCAGGATTTATGTGAGAGCTGCCCCAAGGCAGAATATGATACTTTTCTACTAGTAAAAAAATAGCTGGTTTTAAATAAATAAATCCTCAGGATACCCAGTCAACCCAAACCTTCCATCAACTCTGCAGTACTGTGTGCTGGGTCATCACTGCAGTGAACAGTGTCCATTAAGACCACCGAGAATACCAGGCTAAGTGGGTCTCAACTGTCCTTTCAAAGTTTTCCCTAACTTTAATTCTTGGGGTTTCCTGAGAGTAAACCTAACGCATTAGTCTCCATGTGGAATATGAGAAGCAGCATACCAACCCGCTCACTCTCGCTGCTGTGCTCCAGCATGTTTCATGGAGGGGAAGGGCGTAAGAATATACTGTAGTTTATTTTCAAGATAAAGATGCTGTCATCTTGCCAAGACTCAGATCCCAAGTATCTCTACAATTCCCCCAGACAAAATCATCTCCACTACCCCAAGTCTTCAGCTCATCCGGAGCCCAGTACCGTGGCGCGAGGCATTTTAAGAGTTCCTTTTAGGCATTAACACCTCCTTGGAACGAGAGACTTGGTGGTCATCACCGTGTACATTTTTTTTTTTTTAATGGGGTTTTGTGGTATGGTGGAGGTTATTTTTCCCTTGGGGTTTTGGCAACCAGACTGAAATTCTGTCCTTAAAAGCAACTCCCTAATATGGCCTTTTCCAGTGTAGACACACATGAGGCGACTGGAGCAGCTTCCAAATTCCTGATCATCCAGGCTCTTCCCATGGTGAGGGGAGCCTATGGAACTGAATACTCACTCTTGGGGGGAGCAAGAGACACAGGAAGTTGTTTATTCAAGGACAGCAAGTCTAACACAGAACAATCCCAAGAGGAAAGAAATCTGGTGAAAACCATTCATTGAGGACGTCCTAACAGAAGCTCCACATGGGGGTACTCTTGGCAACAGAGCAGTAGCTAAGGTAGGGCTATCTGCCTTCCTTTAGCCCCAGCAGGAGAAGAGGTTCTGATGACTAGCATTTCTCATATCAGGAAACACCAGCACAACTAAGGTCCACCCATGAATTCAACAAAGCCTGGCTTGAAAGAAACTAGTCTTACCCCAGAGAGGAACAGGAATCCCTGAGGGACTTGTTGACCGATTTAAAGGGAGGGGCCTTCAGCTCACGGTCAAATTTCTTTTTTTTTTTTTCCGAGACGGAGTTTCACTCTTGTTACCCAGGCTGGAGTGCAATGGCGCAATCTCGGCTCACCACAACCTCTGCCTCTGGGTTCAAGCAATTCTCCTGCCTCAGCCTCCCGAGTAGCTGGGACTACAGATGCACACCACCATGCCCAGCTATTTTTTGTATTTTTAGTAGACAGGGTTTCACCATGTTGACCACGATGGTCTTGATAGACAGGGTTTCACCATGTTGACCAGGATGGTCTTGATCTCTTGACCTCGTGATCTACCCACCTCGGCCTCCCAAAGTGCTGGGATTACAGGCGTGAGCC
>NW_016107569.1:699503-714567 GCF_001604975.1 Cebus imitator
GGTCAGGATGGTCTCAATCTCTTGACCTCATGATCCACCTGCCTCAGCCTCCCAAAGTGGCGGGATTACAGGCGTGAGCCACCGCACCTAGTCTCAAATTTCTCTTCGGAGCAAGAGTACAGGCCTAGTGCTTTTTGGCTGGCATGTGAGTTCCGTCGGGCCCTCCCCAGGGGCTTACCCGAATCCTCCTGCGCTGGCAGCCGCAGTGCCCTCTCCGAACACTTTGCCTCCCGTCGAGCCCAGAGGGCTTGTAAAGGCTGGGGCTGAACCGAATGCTGGCACCCCTCCAAACCCAGGGGATCCCCCAAAAGTAGGAGGGCTGCCAAACACTGGAGCAGCACCGAAGCCACCTGAGCAAAACAGAGGCAAACAAACAGAAAAAGGGAGAAAGAAGGGAGGAGAGAGGAAGAGAAGACATTGAGCAATAAGAAATCAAATCAAAATAGGAAGAGAAAAAAGGAAAAGATGTTAGCAATTCAAATGTAAGAACTAGGGTAAAGAGTAATACCCCCGCTTCCCTTCTATCAAGAAAATAGCAATGAAAACAAAAACAAAGCAAAAGCCCTCAAACCAAACCACCCATTCCATTTCTAGCAGAGAGCTCTGGGGTCCACTCAGGAGAGCTCCTGCAGACCCCGTGTGTGTCTGAGAGGCCAGCCAGGTTCGTCAGTGTGAAGCCATGTGAGCAGACCTCTGAGAGTCCGCTTGGTGCACCCCCGACTCCTCTCAGGTCCTCTGAGCTGTTTTGAGTGAAAAACCATTCTCAAAAACTCCAATCCCTACCCAGCTGTCAAAAGATGACATATAGTATTACTTATCAGCATAGAGATAAGACATCTAGCTTCACAGAAACCCAAGTATAAAATCAGAGGCTCAAAACCCCATCTCAAGGAGAATCCCTGAATTGGGTCACAGCAGAGACGGAGATGTGCACACTGGCGTCCAGCCAGGTGCTTTTTATTTATTTACAGCCTGATGGCTCCTATGTCTCTCACCAGTCTCCCTTTCTCTCTCTCAGCGGAGAAGATTTTTTTTTTTTTTAATGCTTTTTTTCTGCAGTTTGGAATTACTTCTCAATGAAAAAACACACCAAATTTCCTCTTTGGAAGCAGGCTGCTGTATAAATCCAATAAAATGGTAAGTCAACAGTGAGGACAGCCCTAGAGTTCACATGCCTTCTGCAAGTTGCCAACACGCCCAGTGGGCTCAGGCACCACGCAGGTGGCCATGCAGACAAGGGTCAGATCGTGCACTAGGCAGCCTCCTCTGATTGCTGGTGATTGCCTGTCAGGCAGGAAGACAAAACATCCTCCCCTGAGATATTCCTGCTGTTCCTGATGCGTGTTCCCAAACTTCCAAGTTGCTGCTGAAATCATTCTAAAGTATTAGAGTAAAAACTCAGTAAGTGACTTCTTGAATGAATAGAATGGCATAAGTAATGTGCTCTAAATGGGGGCACCCTTTAAAGGGAGTACTTCTTAAAGTGGTCGCCTATGAACTGTGTGCTAACGGGAGTAATGGTGGCCTAGCAACAAGCCAGGAAATGGTCAGCAGAGCCAGTCTTTTCTCCCCTTTCAGAAAGTGAATCTGTTGTTAGAGGGATGAAATCTAGACCTCTTATCATATATGTAATCACAACACAAGCTTCTGCTGTCTGAATCAGGAAAGACCCAATACTGGGTATGAAAAGCTGTCAGCTGAATTCCTCAATTAACTGTTATCTTGTGATTCATTTATGTGCCTATTTGCCATTAATAGTGGTAGGCTGCACAACTGAGAAAATACTTTTTTTGCTAAGGCTCATGTTTGGGTTAACATGCTGCATTTTAAAACCTTGAGTGAAATTCCAAGCTATGATAATGAAGACTGTTGGGTTATAAATATAACAGGCTGGAAAAAAAAGTGCTAAAAAACCCTAACACTTGAATTATTTAAGACTGATCACAGATCTGGTTACACTTTCTTCCTAGACAAGCAGGGCTTTATCTAGGGCCTTGTACTCAATATTGTTTAGACTTCTTGGTGGAAGGTGAGTGAAAAATGGTACGGAAAATAAATGCACAGGGGAGAGGTGGAGGTTCAACATACGCAGAGAGAAAAAGCCCCCAAACAACAAACCTGGTCATAGCCAAATGAACTAGGAAGAAAATAGTCCTCTGACTTAAACAGGCAACTCTCCTGATGGCAGGAGGGGTTCAATTTTATCAGTTACTGTATTTTCATAAATTTCGTCTCCAAAAGAAACATACATTTTCTAATTGCCAATGATGATAAACATCAATTTATTGAGGGTCCACTATGTGCCAGGTGCCTCTTAGCAGTTTTCTTAAATCCTCCCAATAAGCCTGGGATCCTTACATTACAGGGGAGATAACTGAGGCTCAGAGAATATGTCACTTGTCTAAACTTTAGCCAGCTGGTGGGTGCTAGAGCTGGGGCTGGAACAAAGCCTGTGTGACTCAATGCCCACCTCTCATCTTCCCATCATTCATCCCCTGCCTCCCTCCATGTAACCAAATCTAACACTTTAGTGAGAGCACAGTGTAGATCACTGACCATGGTGGGCAGCAAGGCCATCTTCAGTCCATCCTACCTTCCTCCCGTCCTCTCCCTGGATGACCTCCAGCACGATTATTTTCTAATGCCATTTTATTGAAGGGAGGATAGACACTTTCAGAATTTTTCAAAGACCCATCCAAATCATCATCTCAAAATCCCTCTTAAGGCAAGAAGTGATTGCCCTGATGCCTGGCCAAGAAGGCAGTTCCTCCATTCGCAGCAGCCTTTCCTTCTGGGCTCAAGTGATTTTCCCACCTTAGCCTCCCAAACTGCTGGGATCATAGGTGCAATCCACCGCACCTAGCAGGGTGGGATTTTCAAAGGTCAGATTTTCAAATCAATGGGGACATAATCCCAGGATAAAGAACCATATGTAGGAAAACCATAAGAGTCAAAGAAAACATTATCTGGCTCCTAAAAACACAAAACGTCTTGATGATCAATGAACTCTAGTTGAAATGTTCACGATGTGCCTTTCTAACTGGGACAAAAGCCCTGTGGCCCTTTCATTTTTAAATAATGCACTGTGTATGTGGCCAAAAGAAGACTGGGATGCCCATTTCTATACCGTTTTAATTTCTAGGAAGAGTATTAACGACTAGCAACCAAGGACTAAGCTACCTGAGTCACAGTCTGAGGTGCACAGTGGATTTGCAAACCACGGCACCTGAGGCTCTAAACACAAGACTCCATGTACTAATTTGGAGCAGCCTTACTCCCAAGTCAGAGCCACTGATGTATCTATTCCTGAGGTCAGATCCTTCCTCTGGAATTAGCATATTTCAGAGCATCACATCCATACACACGAGGGCCAAGTGTCCTGCCCACTTACCCACAGGGAGTTTGCTTTAAAAAGCTGCTTGCTCAAACAGCCTACTCTGGACGCCCTGTCTTAAAAAAAAAAATCTCTTTTCACACAACTTGCCATCAACAAAGACAGGAGTGCAGACTCTCTGCAGATCTCAGAGACAGAAACAGGGTGGAGAGGCAGATGACAAAAATAAAGTACATGTTTTCAGATCTAAACATACATTGTTCTTTAAAAATCTTTAGTTATGAATACATCTTACATTATTATGAAAAGCATATAGTTTATATAAATGTATACTTAATAGTAATGCTGGGATAAAAAGTGGTGCTAGTAATGTTCCTTTTCCTTGGTTACATGGCTGTATTCCAGCTGCGAAAATTAATTAGGCTGATATGTGGACTGTGTATACACATATATTTCAATTAAAGAGGGGGAAGTAACATAACACATCAGAAATTAAACAGATGATCTGCCTTGACCCTCATAAGTAATGGGCACCCAAAGAAATCTGTGACCTACAGTGTTTTCTTGTTGACATTTCAGTTCTCATTTCCTTCTGTGTTCCCTTACTTTGGTTGTTCTGCAACTGTAAAATATTTACAATGTTTTCTCCCCAAGAAGACTCTGTGTTCTCTTAAGAGGTGCATTACATGTGTCCTATGCTTTTAAACATGTTTCAGAAGACCTGGAATCATGTTAGGAGTGTAGCAGATGCTCAATCAATATAAAAATAAAGTTGAGAAAACAGCTAACTTTACTCCAATCCTACTCTCTTGAGATGACCACCCTAGAGATGTCTCCTTCCAGATCTCTACGCATAAACAAATACACATATAAAGTTAACCATAACAAATACGTATAGGAGTACCTGTTTTGTTTGGAGAGGAAAACCCAAAGCCTTGGGACGCCACACTTCCTCCTCCAGAGCTGAAAGTACCAGTGGGTTTCTGCTCTCCGAACGACGAGCTGGCAAATCCACCAAATGTCTTGGCCCCACTGTTTCCAAATAGGTTAGAGGTATCTGAAGAGATGAAGATGTGAGGGAGGTCAGAAGGAGAAAAATGTCCTTACCTGCTGCTCAGAACAGAGAAGAAATCTCAGTTGGGTGTTTGGGAAGATGGGAGTGACACGCTGCCTAGAACCCAAGGGAACCGAACGACAGAGTGACAGCCTTTCTCTGATTTTCACGCACCTTGCTGGGAAGTTTTTAATCATTCTGGTACCCAGGCTCAGGATTTCCTGGCATGATTCTACAGGCACAAAATGAAGGGGCCGTGAGAGGCCCCACTGAGGAGGCCCCACTGAGGAGGCTTCTTTGTAGAAGCTCACTGGGTGCTCCCACAGGTGTCAGGACTGCCCAGCAATCCAGGCCACGGGCTCAGTCACACACTAGCTGCTTTATTCTGAAGAACAGGGCTTGGTTTGATTGGTCTCTTCATAGTAGGACCAACTTCAAATTTTGCCAAACTAGGGAAATTAAAGTTAGAATAAATCCAAACCAGGCATAACAGCTTCTAGCACTTACTTTCTGTTTTTATAGTCAAGTTCAGCACACGTGTGGCTGGCTGCCTGAGCAGCTCAGAGAATGGCAGTGAAATGAGAAAAATCATCGTGCTCCTATCTTTGATCTGAGGGGATCTAGGGATGCTCTGAAGAATGTGAAAGAGGCCAGCAGGACTTCCAGTCAGATTTCCTCTTTCTAAGAGGCTTAATGAAGCCCTTGACCTTTTAAATGCCTATCTAGGGGGTGATTCCCTTCCTCAACTATGCACTAAATTCACTCCAAGAATTAAAGGAACAAAGGAAACTACTAAAAACCAAGATGGCTGAGAAACTTCTCTCACCTGTTACAAGAAATGCAAACCTGACAGACAATAGATAAATAGCCAAAGTCCACATACAAAGGAGCTGCCACTCAGATAATACAGCACAGAATATGTCAGGGTTTTACAATTTTTTGGGAGGAAGGGGAGGTGGTGGGAAGGGAAGGAATAACTCACGTTGCCTACCACGTCTGGATGGGTGTTTTATTAAATACATACCCACAAGGCAGACAGAAGCCATCCTGAAGTGGAGTGGATGTCCAAAGATACAAGGCATAAATGGGAGGCACAGCATATGCTCTGGGTAATCACTGGGTGGGTAATGGAAGACCAGTCTCCCCCTAAGCCAGCCAGGTGTTCACAGGGAAGGTGAAAGGAGAGGACTGGAGGAGGGGAGCACTTAACATCACTTTCGAAGTCGAGCTGTTGGAAGGGGTAGCCCCCTTATTAACCTGTCAACTCCCTAGGTCTCTCAACTTGGTGCTGCTACCAAACCACCCCAATAGGAGAGCCACCATCGTTAATACTTCCAGATGCAACGCTCTTAATCCATAATCCAGGAAGTGAAAGACCCAGTCACCTCAAATTTCCAGGCACCAGTAATACAATATGACTTGGCCCACCACATCATGGTCACTGCCCTATAAAACCACTGCTGACAATTTGAGAGCCTGGCTAAAGACCCACATGCTGAGTATGTCAGGCACTGGCAGCTGAGTGGTTATGAAATCCCTCTGTATTACCCTCACACTCGGTACCACGGGATAATTTATCCCTTGACTGAGTCCCACAAAATGCCCTCTTGAGCAGTTTGACCTTCCCCTTATTGAGCTAGCCCAAGGTTACATTTGATTCCTTCAACGGCAGTACATTTGACACTGGAGATGAACAAGAGGCTTCTTACCCATTCCTTTTACTCAGTATTTCAAGAACAGAGGGCTGCAATTTTTGCACTTTGTTAGTGCTAGCAACGCAAAATTCAAATAGCAAACAAATTCAAGGGCAAGACTGGGGTTGCATCTCCTCTTGGGGAAATTTGGTGCTCTCATATGAAATGAGAGGTGAAATGATTTTACTGCGACAGTGGTGGGAAGTCAGAGATCATTTAGAAGTCTTTCGGTTTCTTTATCTTTTTCTCTCTTTAAGAGCTCTTTGTTAAAATCTTTATGGCATATTCTAGTGGAACAAGCAATGAAGTTTGCAGTCAGACCCAGGTGAGATTACCTAATAGCTGTGTGACTCTGAGCAAGGACTTAACTATCCTAAGTCCCAGTTTCCCCACACATAGAACAGGACAGCAATTTTGACTCTGCAGGGATGCTGGGAAGATAATGTGAAGCACATGGAGCACTAGTGTGATATGTCGTGGAGGCTCAGAAAAGGCTGCTGCCCTTCTCTGTTCCTTCAACCTCCTTCATCATCTCAATCATGCTCTAGCCAGTAAGACACAGAGCAGGTCAGCAGAAGAAAACGAAATCGTTTTCATTTTGAAAAGACCCCAAGAATTATACCATTAAAGCTGTAATCACTCTCATTTGCAGTCTCACAAGGAGCTCTGCATGTTGAGACATTTTACTGTTGATTCAAATTGCTCTGAAACAAAGTAGCATAAAACAATGACTGCCTCTCTGTTTCTTTTTTTTCCCTCCAAGGTTTCTGATATGGGATTTAATTAATAAGTTAAGCACCACAATAAAATACATTTAGAAAACAGAAACAGAACGGACTGTCATCAATAGACAAGTCAGGAACAAAAGAAAGCACTTACACTTTACTGCCCACCCTCCCTCACAAAAAATTTAAGCACTCTAATCCTATCAATCCAAAATTTTACAAAGACTTTTTTGTGTGGTTCTGTGTGTGGTATTACATGGAAGATACAAACCAAAATTCTATTTAAGATCTAAAGTTCTAGAATTATGATTTGATTCAAGAAGAATGTCATATTATTTGTGCATGTTACAAATTTATTTTCAGATTATATGCTATATTTTTATGCTTTCTCCCCTCAAAGTCTATGGTTAAAGGATAGACAGCTCTTATTCATTCTGAAGTGCATGAGAGAATTTATGACAAATTGCCTAATGAAAAAACCTCTCTGAAGAGTTCGAAGTAATTATGTATAAATAAAACCTCAAAATAAAACTACTGTAAATCCTCTGCATCTATTTAGCAACACAAATAACTTCAACAGCCAAAGTGTCATTTTAAGTCTTTCTCCTCCATTGATGTATTTAATTACGCTGTTACAAGTAAGAGTAATTTTTTAGTATGTGTAACAGACCACATGCTAAAAAAGTTTACGGGTTCAGAAAACTAAAATTTATAATTCTTACATGGTTATACTTGTCAGATATACAAGACTAGAAATAAATAACTTCAACCTAAAATATGCTTTAAATACCACAAAAGAAAAAAGAAAAACGAAGGGAGAAACTATTTCTCTTCATGTAGTTTCTGAGTAGACAATACAGCAAAAAAGCAAAATATTAAACATTGACTTTTCACTTCGAAAGAAATTATTCATAAATAAAATTCACTAAATAAGATAATGAGATTAGGCGTATTGAGTATGGGGTATCAGACCCATTTCATTCAGATGAGATGACATCTTTGAAGGAAAAAAAAACTCTTCCCAAATAAAACAATTTGTACCTCATTAACCTTTCAAACTTCACCATTTATACCATAAACCTTGACAGTTCCTGTTTTCTTTTTTTAAAAAGAGCTTTAGCCTCTTAATTTCCAAGCGTCATATTAAATCCCTTAGTTCAATCTAATTCCACAATTCCCATTCCGAAGACTCTAAGATAACCATTTTCTTCCCCTCAAAAGTCAGAAACCATGTCATTATTAAAAACTGGGAAACTAAAGGTTAAAAAAAATCAACTAAAAATAGTACACTCATTAGTATATACGGTTTTATGTAGCAGGGAGACCACATAATTGCTCTTTCTGATTAACCTCTGGCTCATAAAACAGTAGAGTCAGAAAATTAAAATAAGCAACACATACTTAAAATCTGTATCTATATCCATTTTTTTTTTTTTTTTTTTGAGATGGAGTCTTGCTCTGTTGCCAGGCTGGAGTGCAGGGGCGTGATCTCGGCTCATGGCAACCTCCACCTCCCAGGTTCAAGTTACTCCTCTGCCTCAGCCTCCTGCGTAGCTAGGACTGCAGGGATTACAGGTGTGAACCACTACACTTAGCCTGTATTCATTTTCTTTTTTTTTTTTGAGATGGAGTCTCGCACTGTCGCCTGGACTGGAGTGCAATGGCGCGATCTTGGCTCACTGCAACCTCCACCTCCTGTGTTCATGTGATTCTCCTGCCTCAGCCTCCTGAGTAGCTGGGATTATAGGTGCACACCACCACGCCTGGCTATTTTGGTTTTCTTTGTATTTTTGATAGACATGGGGTTTCATTATGTTGGCCAGGCTGGTCTCAAACTCCTGACTTCGTGATCCGCCCACCTCGGCCTCCCAAAGGGCTGGGATTACAGGCATAAGCCACCATGCCCAGCCCCTATATCCATTTTCAGTAGATGTGAGAGTTAAAAAAATGATAAAATTATATGATTATAAATATTTACTGTGTAATAGTACAAAATTGTTGTTGCCAAAAAGAGGGTAAAAAAATCTTTAACTGATACTAAACATCTTAAGTAATTTGGAAAATCCCAAGGTTGAAATGTAACTCCACTGTTCCTTCCTCTTATCCTGCACTTGGTGGCCCTCAGGGTTAAAAAAAAAAATTGCTGTCCCTTTCATTATCGATTCATACACTTAGTACCACAACAACTATTGAAAAAAAATAATACACTTAGTTTAAAAAAACAATACAATGTGAAGTGTTTCCTCTCCTCCTTCAAATTCACTTAAACTTCCCTTAGGCACACATGTAAATTGTTGGTTTACAATTAACAGACAACATTTAAAAGATGAAGACTAACAGGTTACCTGGTATCAAGAATAGTTATGTGTTTATTTTAAACCAGAATTAAAAGAATTAGCCAGTAACATTTAACAACAGGCTGGGGAGTCCTGGTTTGTGGTGTTTTCTGATTTCTATGGTATAAATACTCCACCATGGCTAATTACAGGCTACCCCACACGATGTCACTGAATGAGCAATTGGGGAGATGTGCACGGCTGGCTCTTGTGTGTCTGTGTAAACTAGCTGCAGCCAGCCACTGACAGAAGGCAACTCCTTGATAGTCGAGAGTCACGGCATTAGAGATGAATCAGCCAGGAGCAAAGGGATGTTTGTAGGGATATGACACATCTGACTTTAAACAAAACTGGTCAGTTGGTCAGTAACACAGCCTCACAGATAATACCTTAGCTCTAGGATAAAACCAAATTTCTAACTGCAGTGGAGCATGTTATGAAGTGTCTCTTCTGTGCCAGATTCTGTGTTTGGCATGTGATATCCGGTCTAGCTGAATTCTACATCTGTGACTTTCTGGCTTTGTGACCTCAGCATTCTGGGCTAGCTTCCTCAATGGAAAATGAAGAGCCATAAAAGGACAATGTTTTCAGTGTGTGCTATGGAGCCTCACAGTCCTGTGGTGCCAGCCAGCTGTGTGTCTTGGGGTTCCTGACCCCTGCTTCAGCAAGAACCTACTTTTATTCGTTCCCCTTATCAGGATGCTACTTAAGAGTTCATTGGCAAGAACAGTTTTTGAAAACTACTAGACTTGATTTCTGAGAACCCTTCATTCTAGGATTCCAAATCCCTCCTGGCAGACTAAAACCTAAACAACAAAAATTTCTGATTATATAACTTCACGAGTTAAGAGGAATGTGTCTCTCGACAAGTAATCTTTCCTTATATATTAGTGGAGTGGACAGTGACATCAAAATAACTAGGTTTTTGTTTGTTTGGTTTTTGAGATGGGGTCTTAACTGTGTTGCCCAGGCTGGACTCAAAAAATGACTAGTTTTTAGTTTGAAGGGCAAATCAGGATAGAAAATTTTGCTAACTGCATAGGCCTTAATAGTAAGGAAACATCTGTCATGACTGCAGAACACTAGCTCATGATTCATGAAGATCTTGCACAGCACAACCGATGAGGGAAACTTCATGTAGAGCACATTAAATGAGAGAAGCTGAGACAAACAGGACAGGCTCCCAACTTCCAATCTCAGCCTCCTTCTGAGCAGCAGGACAGTTAAGATATAAACAAACAGATTCCTTTCATTTCCAACCATGAATACACAGCTCAACAAAGAATTTTTAATGCTGGGCATGGTGGCTCATGCCTGTAATCTCAGCACTTTGGGAGGCCAAGGCGGGCAGATCACCTGAGGTCAGGAGTTCGAGGCCAGGATGGTCAACATGGTGAAACCCTATCTCTCCTTAAAATTCAAAAATTAGCTGGGCATGGTGGTGTCTGCCTGTAATCCCAGCTACTCAGGAGGCTAAGGCAGGAGAATCGTTTGAACCCGGGAGGTGGAGGTGAGCCGAGATTGTTCCATTGCACTCCCATCTATGTAACAAGGGTAAAACTGTCTCAAAAAAAAAAAAAAAAAAGCTAAAGGAAGCACTAGCAGATACAGCTTCAGATGAAAATAAAAGTGTAAGAGATGAGAAATACCAAAGTCTTCAAGTTTTAGGTGACATCTCCCTACAGGAGCTGAATTTTAAGGAAAATTCAGAGTACTACCCAAATGAAAGTCTACATGCTCTCCTCCCAGCATCCTCAGCTTGCTCTGCTGCTGCTCATTTATGCTTGTCTGCTTGTATTCACTTCAAGTCACTCCAATACTAAGAAACGGAGCGATTTGGGCCTTGGGAGAGAAGAGGGGAGCAGCTCAATACAGAGATCCTCTCCCTGCAGCTCTGATGTCTTTTCATGATTATATATGACATCTCATTAAAAAACCAAAAATAAAAAAGCAAAACAGATCATACTGATTTAGGGAAGATATCTTAAATGGGCCTTCTAGATTTTTTTTCCTTTTTATATTTGTCACAGAAGCTTTGATAACACCCTGAAAATGACAATGGCATTGGGCGACCAAGGGACTGGGAAAAGTCTTCTCAACTTACTTGTAGCAGCTGTGGATCCAAAGCCCCCACTGGCCGAGCTGAATGGGTTTTTGTTGGCTGCATCCTGACTGGGTTTCCCTCCAAGGCCACTGAAGAAACCTCCTCCTCTTCCAGTGTTTCCAGACCCAAACACACTACCACTGGAAGAGGATGACTGCTAAAAAACAAAAGGGGCAGGAAGCAAGATAGGATGAAAGGTCATCGTAAAATGGCAGACAGCATCCATGGGTAGGAGGTGCTCACAGCTGGTACAAATGGAAAAAGCAAGAGAACTCTTATTAGTTCTGGTACAAATGCTCTAACAACCACAAACGCAGCTAGACTCTGGACAGGGACTTACCACCTATGAGAAGTTCTCAAGCTATTCCATGTTTGAAGTTCTCTGAAAACATGATTTATGTTAGGTGGAACTTTTCGTGTTTATCTGCCAGGCTGCCTGCATGTCTGTTTGACACAATGCCAGTGTCAGGAAAACCAGCCTCACAAGAGACCCACCAAATAAAAAGTCTGAAAACATTTATAGGCTATTATGAACACCACTTATTCTGATTCCCCCAGTGTTTGGCTGAACTCATCAGCAACGAATGATAAGTGATTTACACTGCCTTTCTCTCAATTTGTGCACTTTTACTTCATAATGACTTTCCCAGTGCTGCAGAAGTAAGCTTAAATTAGCTCCATTGTTGAAATGATGACCAAAGCTGAATTCTGTCCAAGTTCGCAAATCTCATGCTCAGAGGATGTTGCTAGCGCAAGGGCAAATGCTGACTCGAGGCTGTGTCAGGCCCCAGACACTTAACTTCTTTGGAAGCTGATTCTTAAAGAACAACTGGGCTACATTTGAGGGGCTATTCACATTAGTTAAGTGTCATCTCTCTGTGGCTGAGAATGCAGAATAAGATGGGCTTTACAAAGGGGCCACTGTGCACAGAAACTTGCAAGAGCAGAGAAATGTTATTGATTCTTTCCGGTAAAATGGGGTAATTATCCACCTCAACACGGTGGTGAGTGAATCACATGAGCGAAGAAATTAACACATTTTAGAATGGAACCTGAAAAAGACTTACATGCTCAAAAAATGGTTGCTGTTCAGTATTTTAACAATGAACCAAAAATCAAGCACTCTGTATGTGCTAGGCACATTTCTAAGTATTTTCTAAGTAATCATTTAATCTCTACTAGTCAAACCTCCAGTGGGCCACTTCTGAAATACCTGCCACCTCCCTGTATCTCTAGTTTTCTACTCTGGTCTGAGCCACTTAACCCCAACCTTTCACCCTGACTATGCAACAACTTAGCTGGTCTTTTGCTCCCACTGCAGTCTGAGTTCACGTAGCATCTGAAGCACTACTTGGAATGGCAGTTACATCATTTCGCTCCTGTCTACCAATTCTAGAAGGCTCTACATGATCTGTCCCCTGTCTACCTCTCTGACATCATCTTTTATCACCTTCCTCCTCAGTCAGGGCAGTCACACATATCTTCTGTGCTTTGAATACAACAAGCTAATTTTTGTCTTGGGGCAACTTAATATACTTCTTAGTTTCTTTTTTTCTCCTTTAAATTTCTTTTATCTCTTTTTTTTTTTTTTTTTTTTTTTTTTTTTTGTTTTTTTTTTTTGCTCTTTGGCCCTGGCTGGAGTGCAGTAGTACACATTCTTGGCTCACTACAACCTCCACCTTCCAGTTTCAAGCAATTCTCCTGCGTCAGCCTCCCTGGTAGCTGGGATTATAGGTGCCCACCATTACGCCCAACTGGTTTTTGTATTTGTAGTAGAGATGGGGTTTCACCATATTGGCCAGGCTGGTCTCGAAATTCTGACCTTGTGATCCTCCCAAAGTGCTTGGGCAGGCATGAGGCACTGCGCCCAGCTATCCCCTTTAAATTTCTTAACAACAACAAAACAGTAACAATTTGCTACAATCATTTAATGATGAGTCACAGCTTTTAAAAACCAGCAATCCAATCCAGTCCTAACAGCATTGGTTCCGATAACTAGTAAACTGCATGGAAAGATAGAAAACCTTAACAATGAATGCATGATTTTTTGTGGAAGGTATCAGACTGCTTAGCTGACATCCATACATCAGGCTGAAACAGAAAATTGCCAGTATATGAGCATTTTGCCTGACAAAGCTCAGAAACCTCAAACAGTTCAGCTTAGTTTTAAAAATATGATTTGATAAATAATGGCTTCCCATAAAAATGAAGTCGATCGCTAACATACTTCACTGAAGTCAACATGAATTGATAGTTATTGCATCCTCATAAATGGGTATGAGAGAATTCATTTTAATTGAGATAAATAACAATAGGTTTTAAAACTTACGGAAAATCCAAAAATGTACAAAAAGCAGACAGAAGAGTGTAATGAACCTTCCATACACCCATCAGCCAGATTCAACAATGATCAACTCATGGCCTATCAGATTTTGTCTTTACCCCCAAGTACTTCTCATCCTTTATTACAGTGGAGCAAATCTCAGACATAGCATTTCATCCACTGATTTTCCTATATAAATCCATAAAACATAAACCATCACTACAAGACCATTATATCAGAAAAATTTTAACAATGCCTTAATATCACTGAGTAAGTGTTTAAGATCCAGACTGACAATATTGGAAAAAAAAAAAAAAAAAAAAATCAAACTTGACTCTCTTCAAGCCTCTAGACCTAACCACCACTGCAAGGGAAGAGGAAGTAACAGAGGGCCGAGGAGCGAGTTCACTTTGAAGCCATACCACGGGATGCAGTCAGCAACCAGATCATGAGAAACCCCACAGGACAAATGACCAGCTTTGTTCACAACTGAATTACTAGGATTCCAAAGGGAGGGACATGAAAGGGGAACCTATAGATAGAGACTAAAGAGACACAGCATGCAATCCCAATGTGTGGCCTTTATTTGGTTCTAATTAAAAAACAAAACAAAATGTAAAAAGAGACATTTATGAGTTTTCAGAGAGGCATTTCCTGACCATCCAACCTAAACCATCTTCCCTAATTACTATCACATCATGCTTTGTTTCTTCATAGTAGTTAACACTGTATGAAATTATACTCTTTTATTAAAGATTCATTCCCTCCACCTAATGGAAGCTCCACGAACACAGCCACTTTTGCCTGTCCTAGTCACCACTAATTCTTATATGAATGATTAATTTGAACAGGCCTTGGTTTCAGTCCTGGTTCTACAATTTACTAGCTAAGTATTCCATCTTAACAAAATGTTGAGTCTTCCAATGCATGAATATGGGATGAGTTTTAATTTATTTAGGTTGTCTTTAATTTCTTTCAACAATGTTTTATAGTAGTCATTGTGTAAGCGTTGTACTTCTTTGGTGAATTTATCCTACCCTTCCAGGACTCTGATTACACGTGTTGGACTGCTGATATTGTTGCACAGATCACAGAAATGCTCTGTCCATGTTTTTTTCCATCTCTCTGACCTTCATTTTAGATAACTTCTATTGATACATCTTTGAGTTCGCTGTGCTTTTGTAGTATTCACTCTACTGTTAAGGCTTTCTAATTTTTAAAAATTTCACATACTAGATTTAAACTTCAAATACAGATACAGAGTTCTATTTGCTTTTCTAAGCTTCTATTTCTCTGCTAAGATCCCTTATTCTACCAGTTTCAATAACTTTCCTATAAGCCCTTGAACACAACAGTTAAAGTCTTTGTCTCTAGATCCAATATCTGAATCATGTATAGGTTGATTTTTGCTGATTTAAAAAATTTAATTGTGGGTTTCACTATCTTTTCTGGTTGCTTTGCATGTTTCCTGTTTTTTTTTTTTTTTTTTTTTTT
>NW_016107569.1:715570-719877 GCF_001604975.1 Cebus imitator
TTTTTTTTGGGTAGACATGGGGTTCTGCCATGTTGGCCCAGGCTAGTCTCAAACTCCTGAGCTCAAGCAATCTGCCCACCCCAGCCTCCCAAAGTGCTGGGATCACATGTGTGTGACATTGCACCCAGACTTAGCATATTGTTTTCAAAGTTAATCTGCATGTAGCATGAATGAGAACTTCATTCCTTTTCATGGCTGAAAAATATTCCACTGAATGTATATACATTTTTTTTACCCATTCATCTGCTGTTTGACACATGGGTTGTTTCTACATTTTGGCTACTGTGGTTAATACTGCAATGAACATTGACGTACAAGTATGTGTTCAAGTCTTTTTTCAATTCCTTTGGGTATTCTACCCAAGAGAAGAATTGCTGGGTCACATGGTAGAAGTACTATATTTAACTTTTTGAGAAACCACCAAACTATAATGGCTGTACAATTTTGCATTCCCACCAGCAATGTTTGAGGGTTATAATTTCTCCGTATCCTTGCTAACACTGGTTATTTTTATTTTTTACTTTTTAAATGACAGCCATACTTGTGGGTATGAAGTGGTGTCCTACCTAATTGTGGTTTTGATTTTCATCTCTCTCATTAGTTTAATGCTACTTGATCACCTTTTCATGTAATTACTGTTCATTTATTTTGCTTTCCTCCATCAATGCCAACAACTTCTTCTCCAGCCAGCACATTTTCTCAGTCTTTGGCAAGGCCTCTCTACTACCTGCTCAAACCCAGACCTGGCATCTGCCCCTAGCAGCTGCTGT
Source organism: Cebus imitator (assembly GCF_001604975.1). NCBI lineage: Eukaryota > Metazoa > Chordata > Mammalia > Primates > Cebidae > Cebus > Cebus imitator. The sequence continues at coordinate 716,341 of NW_016107569.1, forward strand.
GCCACAGTGCTCACACCTATGATGGGCTCCACTCTCTGGAAATCAGTTCAACAAGGCTTTCTGCCGCTCTTCAATAGTCCCATTGTGACAGATATTTTCCAAAGATGATCACAGCAATACTTCTCATCCCATATGCTCTTCTAGAGCAAGAGGTGGTCTCTCCATCTCCTCTTGAAACTGGATAGGACTTTGTGAGTGCCTTGATCAAGAGGATGCAGCCTAAGGGATGTTCTGTGACTTCCGAGGATAGGTCATAAAAGTTTATACAGCTTCAGCATGGCTCTTCCTCTTTCTTGCAATGTTTCTCCTAGCCAGCATGCTGTGAGCAAGCCCAGGCTACATAGGCCAAATGTAGGTGTTCAGCTAACAGCTCCAGTTAGGGTCTGAGGCAACAGTCAAGCCAACCACTGACATCAGAGCGAGCCTTCAGATGACTCACCTCCAGTCTTCCCTTCTTCCAGCTGAGACCACAGACACTGTGAAGACAAGCTACCCCTACTAAGTTCATCTGAAGTTATGACCTACAGAATCCAAGGCTGTAATAAGCAGCTGTTGCAGGCTACTAGGTTTTGAGGTAATTTGTTATACAGCAGGTAAATAATTCCAGTACTCCCAGAGTAAGTGTGATGTCTACATTATCTGGATTTGTCTTGGTGTTATTATGGCAGTGAAGGTTTTCTATATACTTTAACATCCTAGCCAGAATCTACCTAGCATCTTTGGAGTTTTCTGAGGATACTTCTGTTACCTGAAAATTCATTCATTTCCACAATGTCTATCATGTGCTGGACACAGTCCTAAGCATTAGAAATATAGCAATAAATAAAAAAGATAAGGCTCCTGCCATCACAGAAAAAACCTTGATTTCAATCTTTGGCCCCTCCAATTGCAAACATAATTTCTTTGGAGGAAGAATATGGAGTGGAAGGGGAATAACAATATGGAGTTTATCATAGTGATGTTTTAGATTTCTTTGGCTCAACATTGTGCTTGTCAGCTATACATGTAGCTGAAATTTGCTCATTTTCATAGTTGGATAATATTCTACTATGGAGTCAGGTATGGTGACTCATGCCTGTAATCTCATCAGCACTTTGGGAGGTCCAGGTGGGAGGATCACTTGGGCCAGGAGTTCCAGAGCAGCCTAGGCAACATGGCGAGGCCCCACCTCTACAAAAAAATTTTTAAAAATTAGCTGGGCATGGTGGTGCACCTGTGGATCTAGTTATTCTGGAGGCTGAGGTGGGAGGATTGCTTGAGCCCAGGAGATCAAGGCTGCAGTTACCTGTGACTGCACCAGAGCACTCCAGCCTGGGTGACAGAGTGAGATGCTGTCTCAAAAAAAAAAAAAAAAGAAAGAAAGAAAGAGGGCTGGGCATGGTGGCTCATGTCTGCAATCTCAGCACTTTGGAAGGCCGAGGCAGGCAGACTGCTTGAGCCCAGCAGTCAGTTCGAGACCAGTGTGGGCAACATGTGAAACCCCGTCTCTACAAAAAAACCATAAAAAATTAGCCAGGAACAGTGGTGTGCACCTGTAGTCCCAGCTACTTGGGTAGCTAAGGCAGGAGAATCACTTGAGCCTTGGAGGCGAAGGCTGCAGTGAGCAGAGATCACATCACTGCACTCCAGCCTTGGTGACAGGAGTGAAACCCTGTCTCAAAAATCTACTGTGGAATAATATAAATTATAAATTCACCTACTCATATGAATGTTGATAAATATGTGGGTTGTTTCTAGTTGTAAGTTATTATAACAATGTTGCTATGAATACTCTTGGATCCTGACACATATGTACATGAGTTTCTTCAAAGAACAAATCTAGGGCCGGAATGGTGGCTCATGCCTGTAATCCCCGCACTTTGGGAGGCTGAGGCGGGAGGATCTCCTGAGGTTGAGACCAGCCTGGCCAACATGACAAAACCCCATCTCTACTAAAAATACAAAAATTAGCTAGGCATGCACCTGATATCCCAGCTACTCAGGAAATTGAGACGGGAGAATCACTTGAATCCAGCAGGCAGAGGTTACAGTGAGCCAAGACCATGCTACTACACTCTAGCCTGGGCAACAGAGTTAAGACTCCGTCTCAAAAACAAAAAACAAAAAAAGAACAAATCTAGGCCAGTTATAGGAACAGTATATTTTATTTCTCTGTAGTATTCGGCTGTATAAATATACCACAATTTATTCATCCATTCTTCAGCTCATAAGCATTTGGGCTGTTTCCTGTGGTTAGCTATGAAGAAAATTCTGCTGTGAACATTCTTAACCATATCTTTTGGTGAACACAGGCACTCATTTCTGTTGGTTACATATTCAGGGTAGATTTGCTGGGCCAAGAGGGATTTTGTATATTAGTTTTGATACTGCCAAATTGTCTTCCAAAGTGGTTAATATAAATTTACACTCTCAGTAACAATATATGAGTTCCCAGTTGCTCTTCTTAAACTCACCAATACTTGGTACTGTCAGCCTTGTAATTTAATTTGGGTATAGCTGTCTTTCTTTCTTTCTGAATTACAGGAATTCTTTATATATTCTGAATACAATTACTCTTTTGGTTAGATAGGCTACAATTTTCCTATTTAATGGCTTGTTTTATCCTAAAATTAAGCAAGCCATAATTTCAGTAAGGTCAAATTTTCCTTCTTTCCAAACAATATTTCTTTCAGGTCTGCTAGACATAAATTCTCTCAGTATTTACTTATCTGAAAAAAAGTCTTGATTTCTCTTCATTCTTTAAAGATATTTTTTGCTGGATTTAGAAATGCTAGATGGCGAGTCTTCTGGCTTTCATGGTCATTGCTGAGAAGTCTGCTGTCAGTCTGCCTATGGCTCCCTAAAAGATAATCTCTCTTTTATCTCTCGTTGCTTTTAATACTTCACCTTTGGTGTTCTGCAGTCTCACTAGGACAGGCCTCAGAATCAGTTTCCTTTTATGCATTCTTGCTTGGTACTTCTTGGGCTTCTATTATTGGTTAGTTTTGGAAGTTTCTTTCTCTAATGCTGCCACACATTCTCTCTCTTCTCCTTCCAGGACTCTGATTAAATGTATGTTGGATTTTTTCCCACAGGATCTTTTCTCACTTGTGTCTTACATTTTTGCTCTCTGTGATGCATTCCAGGTAACTCAACTTCACCTACGTTCTAGTTCAAGGGTCGGCAAACTATAGCTCAGGAGCCAAATCCAGCTCATTCCCTGTTTTTATAAACAAAGCTTTACTGAACCAATCATGCCCATTTCTTGACGTATTGCCTAGGGCTGCTTTTGCACTACAATGGCAGCGTTGAGTGCTTATGACAGAGGCTATCAATAGCTCTGAAGGCCGGAAATGTTGACTGCCACATTCTGTTCTAGTGTGCCACTGCTCCTTTCAGCAGGTCTAAGCTGCTCCAAATACAGCCACTGAGTTTAAAACTGAGTTTAATCATTACATTTTTCGGCCGGGCGCGGTGGCTCAAGCCTGTAATCCCAGCACTTTGGGAGGCCGAGGCGGGTGGATCACGAGGTCAAGAGATCGAGACCATCCTGGTCAA
>NW_016107569.1:720067-721454 GCF_001604975.1 Cebus imitator
TTACATTTTTCTAGAAATTCTATTTGGTTCTTCTTCAAATCTGCTATGACACTTCTTATGATTTCCTATTCCTTACTAGTATTTTCAAGTTTGTCTTTGATTTCTTCTAAACTCTGTAAGCCCCAGCTGATTTATAGTCTAGGTAGACTGTGCAAAGGTGATTTCTGATGCTCATTCTGGCTCTTGCTCATAGTTACTGGTTTCCTTGTGTGTCTAATTTAGATACAGAAATCCATATCCTTAAAAATTATTTGTAAGATAATTTGTAGCCTCTAGGTATAGTTCTTTTCCTTCAGAGTGGGCCTGCGCTGCCCCTGCCAGACATCTGGAGGCAGCATTACCCTGGAACCACGTCAGTCTACTCACCAGCTGAGAACTGTCAATGTGGAGTCCCAGCTGACTGTGGGAGGGTCTCTTTTAGAACTCCCCACTTTGTGCATATCTTAGTTGGTGATTTCTGTCCCTTTACCTTTGAGTTATTAAATAGAAAATTCAGATTTTCTTAGATTAGTAAATGCTGTCAGGGCAACAGGCTTCTGGGCTCCACTTTATTTCTCTAGGTTCCCATTTTCCTCTTGGTTTGGTAAAATACCTTGTTGGTTTATTGGTGCTTTTAAAAATAGGGTTTTTATGTTTTATCTAGCATTTTTTTTTTAGCAGTTTTCAATAGAGAACTTGGTTTGAATAATCTAATCCTCTACCACCAGAAACTGAAATTCATAAGTTTCACTTCTCTTTTAAGAAAGATCATTGACAGGGCAGAGCCTATCTTCAAAGGAAAACAGAGATGATAAAGAAAATTTCATACTGAAGATGTGTAAGAAACATATATTATGCCTACCACCTTATTAACTGCTGGACTAATACAAGTTCTACCTTCAGAAAGTGAAAGTCACAATCCTTTCTGATAAACCAGCATATCCTTCTTCATCAGGGTTCCTTAGGAGGTTACTATGATCTAAATGCAGCCAGTGTCTGATGTACCAGTCAAGTTAACCTCTCTGGGCCCTCAGTGTCCTCATCTTTTAAATGGCGATAATAATAGCACCTATCTTATGGAGGTGCTGTGATGCTTACATGAGTTAATTTGTATAAAGCACTTAAAATTATGCCTGGCAACATAGATAACTGTTAGCTACATAAAATGAAACAGTTTGGTTCACCAAAAGGAGTCCCCAGGCTACATAGAGCTTAGCAGAGGAGACAAATATGTTGCCAAATCTTCCTCCTCCTTTTTCTTTTTAAACAACCACTTAAAAATATAAAATTGGCCAGGCGCCGTGGCTCATGACTGTAATCCCAGAACTATGGGAGGCCAAGGTGGGCAGATCACCCTGAGCTCAGGAGTTAGAAACCAGCCTGGCAACATGGCAAAAACCTGTCTCTA
>NW_016107569.1:721507-733335 GCF_001604975.1 Cebus imitator
AAAAAAAAAAAAAAAAAGCTGGGTGTGGCATAAGCCTATAGTCCCACCTACTTGGGTGACTGAGGTGAGTGGATGACTTGAGCATGGGAGGCAGAGGTTGCAGGTGATACGCGCGCGCACACGCGCGTGCACACACACACACACACACACACACACACACACAGATACAGAAAACATTCGTAGATTAAGAAGTTAAAAAATGACAACGACAAACCCCAAAAAAGCTAAAGGGTGTATTTAGCCCACAAACTATAGTTTGTCAACCTTTGGCCTAACAGGCAGCGGACTGATAGAAATCAGGCAATGTGGCCAGGCGTGGTGGCTCATGCCTGTAATCCCAGTACCAGAGGATTGCTTGAGGCCAGGAGCTTGAGACCAGCCTGGCCAACACAGCGAGACCCTTTCTCTACAAAAATAAAAAATGAGCTGGGTGTTATGGCGTGTGCCTATAATCCTAGCTATTGGGGAGGCTGAGGTAGAAGGATTGCTTGAGCCCAGGAGTTTAAGGCTGCAGTGAGCTGTGATTGTGCTACTGTACTCCAGCCTGGGGCAATGGAGTGAGACCCTGTATCTAAAGAAAAAAGAAATCAGGCAATGTGCTTTCAAAGTACTTTCCCAGGGAGCTATGGAAGGTGGATCAAAATTCTAGTGATCCTCTCTAATCAGAGGCTGAGACTGCTGCATCTTCAAGGCAGCTGAAGGGAGTACAGCTTAAGAACCACACATGGCTATCTGATGAATGTCGACATACAACATGAACTGATTATATTACAGTGCAGAAAACTGGACTGGTTTGATAAATGTTGACATGAATGAAGACAAAAGCGTATTTACCTGGCCGAAGACTGTTCCACCAGTACTGGCTGCTTGACCAAACACAGAACCAGTATTACTAGATCCAAAACCTATAAAATATAAAGAAAACAAAAATTTGATTTGGATGAGTCTTTTACATTAAAGTTTATTTCTTTTTAAATGGCATTCAGGTGTGCTAAGATAGCCCACAATAAATCAACTTATGAATAAAATGTTTCCCCATCTAGGAAGTGGAGAAGATTCTGAGAAAATACTTTAAAAACCCCTTTTCATTGCTAACATTTTAAAATAGTTTAAGTTCGAAAGTCCTGAGGACTGAATCCATCTCTCCTACTAAACCCCGAAGTGGATGGCGGCTAAGAATAGCTTACTTTCAGCCATCAGAAATTCTAAGGGCTGACTTAATACTATGAATATTTCTACTCCTTGGTTTCTTTTGAATCTCAAACACCACATTCTTTCAGGTAGTTTATCTTTCTTCCAGATGGCATAACATGGTTGAAGTGCTGAGCTGAACAAAAGAGCTCCAGACAAGGAGTGAGAAGGCAGGAGTTCTATTCTCATTTCTTTTTCTTTTTTTTTGAGACAGAGTCTCACTCTACCACCCAGGCTGGAGTGCAGTAGCGTGATCTCAGCTCACTTCAACTTCTGCCTCCCAGGTTCAAGTGATTCTCCTGCGTCAGCCTCCCAGGTAGCTGGGATTACAGGTGCCTGCTACCACACCTGGCTAATTTTTGTATTTTGAGATGGGGTTTTACCATGTTGGCCAGGCTGGTCTCAAACTCCTGACCTCAAGTGATTGGCTCACCTAGGCCTCCCAAAGTGCTGGGATTAGAGGCGTAAACCACCACACCCGGCCTCTATTTTCATCTCTGTCACTGATTGGGTAGCTGAGCTTGGACAAGACTCAATTCCTCAACCAGGGCTGAAGTAGACAGCTCAGGTACCTTTCCACACAGTTACTAAATGAAAGAAAAAGATTCCTTCATGCGTTCTGAATCTGTTGAAATAGTATGACCATGCCTGTGCATGAGGTCTTCTCAAGTTCTGACTGCAGAACAAATGCCACAGTAGAGACAGGGACTGTGTTAAATGTCCTCCTCTCTTTTAAGACTCTCAGGGCCTTCTTGTTCCCCATTCTCTGGACCCAGTTGGCACATTTCCCATCATTCAGTGGTCCACTGGCCTCTTCACAGGGCATCAGGTGGGTCTCAAAACCGTGTCTGTCTTTGCGACACTGTGTCCTTATAGCTGAATTTAGTAATGAATATAACAAACATTTGTGGATGGAAGAAAGGAAAACATTTCCTTTCTAATAAATAATGAACCATTTTCAAGTTTTCATCGAATAATGAATTAGCAGTTACTAGTAATTCTGCCCACCACGAAATCAGTGATCCTTGCTTTTCTCCCAGAGTCTATTGCTGAAGAATTGCCTTTCATAAGGTAACTATCAGAAAGTAAATTTCAGGACAGATTTTAAAATTGCCTTGCTTATTGATAACTTTTGGAAGTAAAAGCAGCTGCTAAAATGGAAAATGCAATAGTGAAGAATTTCGCCGCCAAAAACGGTAAAGTGTAGTTTTTACAAAAAGTCACAACATTGAAAATAGGAAAAAACCCCAAATTAAATGTTAGTATCAGCCATTACAGTAAGAAAGATGGTATCAGAGGGGAAAGAAAACCCTGGCAGGGCGGTGGACTATGACGACCCTTGGACTCTCCTGCTGGTTCTACCAGCACTATCTGACATGAGCGCAGTCTCCTTGACATTTGACGGCTTTGGGCATAATGACCTCTAAAGTGCCTTCCAAATTTGAAATTTCCTATCTATCAGTCATTAAATTACTTGCCAGGACCTTAAACTAAAAATTCTTGTTTTTCCCCCATGAAACTGTCACTCTGGTAGCTAGCAGGTGACAAACTTGCTAAGAAGCAAAACTGGAGCTGCGTTAAGCTGTTAACAGATCCAGTCAATTAGGCCAAACAAGTTCCTGACACCGCATGTGCTCCACACCACCTTCCTTAACCTACAGATTATTTTTGGGTTCTAAGTCTTCCCTTTCTTTTAATTACAAAAGTAATATGGGTCTGCAGCTAATGTTTCAAATAGCAGACAGGGAAACAAAATAAAAATTTTCCACAAATTCTTACCTGAAGCTTGACAAAAGCTGAACCCAGAGGATGCCGCTGTTGTGGTGGCGGCTGAGGTACCACCAAATACAGAGCCTCCTTGGCCAAAGCCAGGACTCTGCCCAAAAGCAGGAGGGTTGCTTTGGCCAAACAGCCCCCCTCCTGTGTTGGTAGATGACTGTCCAAATGAAAAGGAACTGGAGCTACTGGTACTTGAGGAGGCACCAAAGACACTTCCACTGGTGGATGTGGGGGTAGAGGAAGCAGGCTGACCGAAGGCAGGCACAGAACTGAACCCAGGTTGACTGAAGGAAAAGCCACTTGCAGCGCTGCTCGCTGACTGCCCAAAGGCTGGGGCCTGCCCGAAGGCTGTCTGTCCAAAGACCCCTGGGGCTGAGGTGCCAAAAGCTGGACTGCTGAACCCTGAGCTGCTGACCTGAGGTGTGGCAGCCGCTGTGCTGGCTACACTTCCTGTCTGCTGCCCAAACAGGCTGGGTGCAGTGCTGGCTGCCACCTGCCCAAACATGGGCGTGGCAGAGGGGGCAGTGGCTGTGTTGTTGGTGAGCTGGCTGAAAGCTGAGCTAGAACTGGCAGCAGGGGGCTGAGCAAAGACCGATGAGCCAGAAGTGACAGTACCAAACACTGCTGCCTCTGCAGCTGGACCAGGAGCAACAATGGGTGTGGAGCTGGAGGCTGTGGGGGCACTTGATGTTTCGACAGCCACAGGGCCTGCACTTGAGATAGCAGCTGCTATGACAGCAGTCTGCCCAGGCATGGAAAAGGTGGAGGCAGGCGGTACTGACTCCGTCCTGACATCAGGGCCCCCGGTGGTGGTTGGAGTAGCCTCTGCAGAAGGTGCTACAAGACCGGTGCTAGATGCTGCAGTGCCAGAGTTGCTGACTGCAGGCTGGGCAAGAACAGGTTCTTTTTTAATAGAGTCGGAAGTTTGCAGAGGAGCCTGGGGAAGCTGGGCTGACTGTTGCTCCTCTAGAAGTGAGGCTGTTGATGCTGACACCTCACTGTCACTTGGCTTCTCAGGCAAAGCTGATACAGTGGCTTCTTCTGTGCTTCTGCCAGAGGACATAGGCAGGGAGGGAGTAGTTGCTGAACTCAGGAGGCTACTGAATGACAATGTGGGGAATGATGCCGGAAGGGGAGTGGCAGCTGTAGTTGACAGTGGGGCAGATGGGGGCACTGTGCTATTGGTTTGTTGGCTTCCAAATGAAAAACTAGTCTTGCCACCACTTAGAGATGTCCCACCAAAACTGATTACCCCAGAGGATCCTGCACTGGTGACTGGCAGATTGCTAAAAATGCCAGTTGAGGAAGTGCTCGTGCTTGTGCTGGTAGCTGCTGGTGGTGCTGTGGTGGCGGTTGCAGAGGAGGTCACAGGGGGCTCCGCGAGCTTCCCTAACACTGAGGGGCCAGTAAAATTAAACCCCGAGGGCATGCCTGACGTCTTGTTTGGCTGGGTACTAGTTAGGCTTGTGGATGAAGCCTTGTTGGTTGGCTTTGTAGAATCATCTGCTTGGCCAACCCGTAGTCCTGAAAAACTTCCCAGAGTCTCTCCAGCCAAAGAACTTGGAAACAGAAGCTCTCCCAACTTGGATGGTGGGGTTTCTGGTTTACTAGAGGTGGTGGAAAGAGCAATTCCAGAAGGTGCCACAGATCTATTACTAGATGGGGCAGGTTCTCCTGGGGTGGTGTTTGATGCTGATGTGATTCCTGAGGAAGGTGAGCTTTCAGGAATGGCTTCATAAGGTTTGCTTCCCCCACTAAATGAGAATGTGTCCAGCTGGCTTGACTCTTTAGTGGAGGGTGTTGCCCCTAGCAAGAAAAAGAAATTGGAAAATGGGTTGGATTTAGCAAAATATGATCCATTACATTTCCATTTATTGTGTTTCTAAGCCAAAGTTGTCTCTCCCCTCTACAGAGTCAGGGTGCCTTGTTCTCACAGCAGTTTTCTCTAAGGAGGTGGCATGAGTGCTTCTCCACACAAACATCAGCTCTGTCTGAGTCGTCTGAGGTGAAAAGGAACAAATACTCTTTTTTATTAAATTGCAACAAATACGGAATATCTAGAATATGTGAAATTAACATATCCCAAAGAGAGATAAAAGGCCTCTTCCCTTAATTTACCCTAATTGTGTGCTTTCCTTAATAACATCCTCAGCGCAGCACTAGCCTGTGGACCTCCTGATAGACAAAGGATTTGATTCAAAATGGAAGTTCTTCCTTCATTTTATGTGCAAATAAAGTGTTGGTCCATAAAAAATAATTTTAACTTACAATTAATGGCTACTTACTAGTGCTCTACTACATCAGCTATTTGACAGAGGCAGTATGGTCTGCTGGTCAAGGACATGGACTCTGGAGCTATGGAGTCTGCTACTTGCTGGCTGTGTGAATCTGGAAAGGCTGCTTTATCTCTCTGGGCCTCAATTCCTCCATTTGGAAAATCTAGATAATTATAGTACTACCCTCATAGAGCTGTTACAAAGATTGTATGAAATATGGGTAAAGCACCCACAATGCCTGGTCAAACAACAGTGGTTAATAAAAGAGTAACAAAATTTATAAACCAAAATTAGCCTACTACAAGTGTCTCCTGAAATTTTGAACTGCATATTGCTTTATTTATTCATTTAGAGACAGGGTCTTGCTCTGCCACCCAGGCTGGAGTGCAGTGGCGTGATGAGTTCACTACAGCTTGATCTCTCGGGTTTGAGTGATCCTCTCACCTTAGCCTCCCAAGTAGCTAGAATATAGATAGGTGCGCACCACCAAACCTACCTATAATTTTACAGCATTTTGTTGAGACTGGGTGTCCCTATACAGCCCAGGCTGGTCTTGATCTCCTGAGCTCAAGTGATCCTACTGCCTTGGTCTTCCAAAGCGCTGAGCCGCTACGCCTGGCCAATATTGTTTTAAGGCGTCTGCCTATCACAAACTGCTGGGAACTCTGCAACACCCCTACTATCTATAATTTCCTGAAAGATCCCTTTGTATCACCTGTATTTGTACTTAGTTGTTCACGGTTTTTGGATTGTGGTCTATTCTCTTTTTAATGAAAATGTTTATGTAAAATTATGATTTTATTCCTATTACGAATTTTGACAATTATTTGGTTCCTCTCCGATCTTTTTATAACACTTGGTTCTTTTTCCTCTAGAAAGTGAGAATGGAAGGGAGGCGGGCCTTGAAGGTTCTTCTACATAGAAGTAGGCAAAAATTAAAAAAAAGTTTTAGGCCGGGCGCGGTGGCTCACGCCTGTAATCCCAGCACTTTGGGAGGCCGAGGCGGGTGGATCACGGGGTCAAGAGATCGAGACCATCCTGGTCAACATGGTGAAACCCCGTCTCTACTAAAAAAATACAAAAAATTAGCTGGGCATGGTGGCGCGTACCTGTAATCCCAGCTACTCAGGAGGCTGAGGCAGGAGAATTGCCTGAACCCAGGAGGCGGAGGTTGCGGTGAGCCGAGATCGCGCCATTGCACTCCAGCCTGGGTAACAAGAGCGAGACTCCGTCTCAAAAAAAAAAAAAAAAAAAAAAGTTTTAAGAATGACTGTTCGAGAGAGAAAGAAATGAAATTAGTAACCCATTAAGTGCCAAACTCAGACCAGGTTTAGGAGTGCTCTTATGCTTTTAGCTCCCTGGCCCACTTTGAGAGGTTAGGAGTTCCCCTTTCCACTAAGAAAACTGCCACTTGGGTAGGCACATACAAAACACTCAAAGAATATTTGTTGAGTGACTAAATGAAAGATGGTCACTATTTTATTTATAATAGGGAAAATCTGAAAATAACCTAAATGTCCAATATTTTAATTATGGCGTATCTACAAAATAGAATTATGAAGCCATTTAAATGATAATTATTCAAGGTTTTAAATAATACTGGAAAATTTATAAGAGACTGTATTAAACGGAAAAAAAAAAAAAGTAAAAGACAAAACCCCTAGAAGGAAATACAGAAGAATGGCAATAGTTATTACCAAGGGGTGTGATGTGATTCTAAACTCCTGTATTCTTTTAAATATTTCCGTATTTTCCTCAATAAAAACACATTTTTAAAATAAATGCTTTCTTTTTAAAATAAAAGACTTGGGCCAGGCATGGTGGCTCATGCCTGTAATCCCAGCACTTTGGGAGGTCAAGGTGGGCAGATCACAAGGTCAGGAGTTCAAGACCAGCTTGGCCAACATGGTGAAACCCTGTCTCTAGTAAAAATACAAAAAACAAAAAACAAAAAAACACCTGGGTAGTGGCATGAGCCTGTAATCCCAGCAACTCAGGAGGTGAGGCAGGAGAACTGCTTGAACTTGGGAGTCAGAGGTTGCAGTGAACTAAGATTGTGCCACTGCACTCCAGCCTGGGCAACAGATCAAGACTCTATCTTGGAAAAACAAAAATAAAAACAAAATAAAAGACTGGGATGGGTGCGGTGGCTCACGCCTGTAATCCCAACAATTTGGGAGGCCGAGGCAGGCGAATCACTTGAGGTCAGGAGTTCGAGACCAACCCCTGCCCAAGTTCGAGACTAACCCCTGCCCAACATGGTGAAACCCCATGTCTACTAAAAATACAAAATTAGCTGGGCATGGTGGTGGGCACCTGTAATCCCAGCTACTCAGGAGGCTGACGCAGGAGAATTGCTGGAACCCAGGAGGTGGAGGTTGCAGTGAGCCGAGATCGTGCCATTATACTCCAGCCTGGGTGGCAAGAGTAAGACTCCATCTCTAAGTGAATGAAATAAGATAAAATAAAATAAAATACTTAATTGTAAATGGATAACTGGAAGGCACTTAACAAATAGATCTGGTTTTTTTTATAGGTCTTCAAATTCTTTTAAATATTAAAAACATGCTATTGATGGATTTTTAACAACATGCATGGGATGAGTGTGTTTGCTGGTATGTCATCAAGGAAAAAAACGAGTTTGGTCTTTCATTTCTACAGCCTGTCTGTTACTATGCCTATCTTGCCCTACAGAATCACCCTAAAAATTGATGAAATTTTAAATTACAAATGAAAAAGATGGAGAAATTTTATTTCATATGTTAACATTTAAATGTTAAAGCACAGCCCTGATTTTCCAGAAGCAAACCCTTTCCTTGTCCTTAATTATGAAAATAGAAATCCTTTGCATCAGTTTCTTAAATTCAGCATATTTCTCTCTCTCTCTCTTTTTTTCCCAATGGATGAGCGCTTTCTATGTTGTCCAGACTGGTCTTGAAAGAGTAGCCTCTCCTCCTTAAGTGCCAGGACAACAGTCAGTGCCTGAGCCACCGTGGCTCCCACATTCAGTATATTTCTGATGTACAGTCTCAACACTGAGGTTACTGCAGATACTGTAAGTAAGACTCAGGAGCAAGTCAAATGATAACATCTGGGCAAAAATAACCTGTAGTTGTTGAGGGAAAACACATGAGTAATGCTACTCAACACAGAGTCTGTACCTTGTGCAGCAGTGAAACTAGAAGACGGTGTTGGTGTGATTATCCCAAAATTAAAGCCAGTCCTAACAAGAGAAATTAAAAAGGAACAAATCAAGGCATAATACTGTCCTCTTAATATTCCATTTTATAATTCATTCATACAAACCACCCTCAGGAATTTACAATCTAGAAGATAAACAGAGTCAAAGCACCTGTCTCAGAAGCAGTAAAGCTACTCTACAATCTCTAAGCAGACAGAAGCAGTTTGTGGATGAGACACGACGGGGATAGAGGTTGAGGGCCTGTTGGGGGATGGCTGGGGTTCCTGTAGCAGAAGTTTGACTGGGGACTTCTTGCAAATGAGCAAAGCTACAGCAGTAGAGGCACAGGAGGAATGTGCACGTGGGAATGAGGGCTGGAGCAGATGGTCTGTCAAGTGAGGGGACAGAAGGAAGATCTGGCGAGACAGAAGCACTGGACTAGGGAGAGCCTCTTAGGACCCGCACCAAGACCAACGAGCATGTTGGAGAGCCCCATCCTGCTAGGGAAAACAATGAATAGAATGAAATAGAAGCCTTATCTCTGTCATTTTGACATAACTGAGTTTTAGGGCTGGGAAAATTTAGTTCAAAAACTTTCTAACTCCTTTCACCATCTTCTCTTCTTCTGTACATTTTCTTTACACTGTAAGTGAAGACACCATAGCTAAGGAAGAAAATTCCACACAAGTGTGAATCAGAATAGATTATTCACTGTGATAAAAACTCAGCCAGGCATGGTGGCTCACATCTGTAATCCCAGCATTTTGAGAGGCTGAGGCGGGTGAATTCCTTGAGCCCAGGAGTTTGAGATCGGCCTGGGCAACATGGTGAAACCCTGTTTCTACAAAAACCAAACCCAAAAAATAAGCAAAAACAACAACAAAACCCCAAAACCAAAACCCAAAAATTAAAAAACAAAAATCAGCCAGGTGTGGTGGTGTACACCTGTAGTCCCAGTTATTTGAGAGGCTAAGACAAGAGGATCACTCAGCTCTGGAGGTAGAGGTTATAGTAAGCCATGATTGCACCATTGCGCCTTTTTTTCTTTTTCTTTTTTTTTTTTTTGAGCCAGAGTCTTGCTCTGTCTCACACACGCACACACTTCAAATCAGATTTTAAACTAGTTTTAAAATATAAGGACCCAAGCACATCAAAAATAGTAAATAATGTAATAACAGCCACTTTTGACCATCACATTAAAAATAAAAACATAACCTTTCTTGGTGAAGAAATTTTATCTAATAAGGGTCAAGCCACTGATTCAATGACCCCAAGTTTTCCAAGTTATTTTATAAATGGGAAGAGGGGCAGGCGCAGTGGCTCATGCCTACAATCCCAGCACTTTGGGAGGCTGAGGCGGGTGGATCACTTGAGGCCAGGAGTTCAAGATCAGCCTGGCCAAGATGACAAAACCCCATCTCTATTAAAATACAAAAATTAGTCGGGTGTGGTGGTACACACCTGTAATCCCAGCTACTTGGGAGGCTGGGGCATGAGAATTGCTTGAACCTGGGAGGCAAAGATTGCAGTGAGCCAAGACCTCACTACTGCACTCCAACCTGGGTGACAGAATGAAACTCTGCTGCAAAGGAAAAAAAAAGGGTGGTGGTGGTGGGGGAAGAAGAATATCATTTCACAGAAGTAAAGATTATTAGCCATCTTTAAGGATGCAATAATTCTTGGCACTGACCTACTCTTTAAAATTTGCTCCAAATTACCTTTGGGAAGTATAAAACATAATGATTTATAATAAAGAAAAAATATATATTATTACTTTCCCCCTCAAATAATATTCTAATATCCTCTTTTCTCCTAACATGTTAGGCTGAAGGACATTCAAAAAATACATTAAAATCAGGAAAAAGAGACTGTGGCTAGTATGATTCCAGTTACAAAAGCAACTGAAGAACTTAAGAGGCTTTTCTAATGGAACTGAATGCACAATGCTTCAACAGCAAAAAAATCTTTTGACACGTTTTGATCTCAGTTCCACAGAGTCTAACCCCATCAATGCAGGGAAGAGAATGCTTCAGCAGCTCACACAGGTTTCAACATGAGTGCCCATAGCACAGAGAACAGGCACCTTAACAAGGGCTCATCTTGAAATGAGGTTTAAAAGATTCTTTCATTTTTAAGAACAACTCAGCTTTACAAGTACAGTCATCACTTTTTTTTAAAAAAAGAAACGGAAACAGATTCTTCTACATCTATATAAAACCTCAAATTTCAAATGGCTATTATCTTTCATTACATTCTCTAAGAAGTTTAGTATATTGTACTCTCAATGCAGTAAGCCTATTTTATTTTATTTTTTATATTTGGAGACAGGGTTTTATTCTGTTGCCCAGGCTGGAGTGCGATGGCGTCATCATAGCTCATAGTAACCTCAAACTCCTGGGCTCAAGGGATCCTACGACCTCAGCCTCCCAAGTGGCTGGGACTACAGAAGTAAACCACCGCATTTGGTTAATTTTTAAATTTTTTTTGTAGAGACGAGGTCTCGCTATGTTTCCCAGGCCAGTCTCCAACTCCTTGGCCTCAAGTAATTCCCCCAACCTTGGCCTCCCCAAGCTCTAGGATTATAGGCATGAGCCAAACATGTTCCATGTTTGTCCAGCAAAGCCAATTTGAATGTCACATCTGGCCCCCAAAACGGTGTCAGAATGGAAATATCTCAGTGTGACAAACTAGATGAACTATAGAATTTAACAGACTCATGACCTAAAGAAAATGAGGCTTAGGCAAAAAAAACAAAACAGATACACAAATATGTAATAAATATGTATTGACTTGAAATGCAAAGGGAAAACCGATTTATATGAGAACATTAAACTACTGCCATTACCATCAGATGTAATACTGCTGAGGTAAGAACTCTGGTTCATACACATTTAATAAGTATATAAATATATCTACAAATTTTTTTTTTTTTTTTTTGAGACAGAGTCTTACTCTGTCACCAGGCTGGAGTATAGTGGCACGATCTTGGCTCACTGTAATCTCTGCCTCCTGGGTTGAAATGATTCTCCTGCCTCAGCCTCCTGAGTAGCTGGGACTAGAGGTTCACACCACGAGGCCCAGCAAATTCTTGCATTTTTTAGTAGAGATGAGGGTTCACCATGTTGGCCAGGATGGTCTCGATCTCTTGACCTTATGATCCGCCCACCTTGGCCTCCCAAAGTGCTGGAATTACAGGTGTGAGCCACCATGACTGGCCAAATATATCTACAATTGTAAGGGGAATTTGGGGAAGCTAATTGCTAGTAATATGCCACAAAACTTAAGTTCATTACTGACCCTGACGGAGAAAATGAGAAAGGCTTGCTGAACTGCCCAGAAGCAGATGGTGTCGAAGTCACGGTTGTTTCTGTCTTGGTTGTCCCTGGCCCTGAAATTACGGA
>NW_016107569.1:733345-748557 GCF_001604975.1 Cebus imitator
AATAATAATAATAATAATATAATAATATTACAAAAACACAGAAACATCATTCCAGTATAGAATTCCCTGTGGCTCAGCCTATGTGATGCTGCTCAACACTGCATGTGCCTTCTGTGACACATCAGGGGCCATGGAGAGTGAGCACATCGCCTCATTTGTGCTTGAGGTCTCTGAAATTGCTCTGTGGCTCTGTCAATGTTAATTCCAGTCTAAGGTGTGCCATATTCTCTTTTCCAGAAAAGATACCAAAATAGTTCTAGTACAGTTTAAATGTAGTTTTAAAAGTACATTCTTATAGATTTCAATGGTATCAGAAAATGCTTTAAAAAAAAGCATTTTTTTAAAAATGAGGCTAAGCCTCCTCCCCACAAAAGTAAATAAAATTATACATAATGTAGCTTTATAATTATTTGAAATTAATCTATAGTGAAGGACAGAAATCCAAAAGAGAAATAGGTTCATAAGCTAAATAATTCTGAGTAGTGACTTTAAGGCTATTTACTTCTACATACATTTCTGCATTTTCCATAGATTTTGTTGGCATTTAACAAATAACAGTGCTCTTTTTAAAAAATTATAGATGTATAATATATAGATGCTATAATATAGAGACACGCAAGAAGGTTAAAAGTGCAATCCATCATTCTCCCCATGTTCAATTTCACTCTAACTACTTACTTATAGTTTGGGTACAATCCTCAATCTTTTCCCTACTGCTCTACTTTATTTATTTAGAGACAGTCTCACTCTGTTGCCTAGGCTGGAGTACAGTGGCTCAATCTTGGCTCATTGCAACTCTGCCTCCCAAGTTCAAGCGATTCTCCTGCTTCAGCCTCCCAAGTAGCTGGAACTACAGGCATGGGCCACCATGCCCACCTAATTTTTGTATTTTTTAGTAGAGATGAGGTTTCATCATGTTGGCCAGGCTGGTCTCAAATTCCTGACCTCAGGTGATCCACCCACCTCAGCCTCCCAAAGTGCTGGGATTACAGACATGAGCCACCGTGCCTGACCTTGCTATACTTTGAAAGGGGGAAAGAGAAGACGAAAACCGCATTTAGAAAGCCCAAATCAAACAAAACTAAACCAAACAACAATAAGAAAAAAAGAACATTCTAAAGTAAATAAACACAGGGTAGACAGTAGTACAAATATTTTTAAAACTACTGGTATACAGTGTACGGGATGAAAAATCACAATCTAAATCATCAGCTGAGTACTAGTTAAATTTAACAGGGTGTAACTATACAATGAGGTTGTAGACAGCTCTGAAAATGAGTAAGAGCCAGGCGAGGTGGCTCACACCTGTAATCTCAGCACTTTGGGAGACGGAGGTGGGTGGATCATGAGGTTAGGAGTTCGAGGCCAGCCTGGCCAAGATGGTGAAACCCCATCTCTACTAAAAATACAAAAATTAGCCAGAGGTGGTGGCGGGTGCCTGCAACCCCAGCTACTCAGGAGGCTGAGGCAGGAGAATCGCTTGAACCTGGGAGGCAGAGGTTGCAGTGAGCCAAGATGGTGCCACTGCACTCTAGCCTGGGTGACAGAGCAAGCCTCCGTCTCAAAAAGAAGAAAAAAAGAAACAAAACCAAGAGTAAGGTGGATCTGCATCAGACCTGGAGAGACCAAGACATTTACTGTAAGTGGGGGCAGAGAAGGGGACATAAGTTACAAAATGAATATATATAGGATATGCAGTATATAGGAAATTTTTCTTTAAAAAACAATGAAGTTACCTCAAGAGATATACATGAAATCATCATCTCTGGAATACAGAATCTATAAGGCAGCTTTCACATTCTACATTATATAGCTCTACACCACAGACTTCTTCTGGACATGCAATAGTTTTACAATCAGAAAAACAATGAAGGGATTTCCATTATTAATTAATAAAAGAACTATTCTCTAGAGATTTTAGAAATGCTCTTTTTCAAAAAGAAACCTTTTGCAAACTCTTAAATAGCACCTTTCAGGGAAGTTTCCTACCAAAAGAAAAAAGTTCTTTTCTAAACTTTGATTACCCAGCAAGTGAAAACAGAAGACCTCCTAATGAAAGAGAGGACTTCATGATCAGCAGTGAATGGTAAATCTTGGAAATTTCTTTGCAAGTCACACTACTTGCCTAGACATGCATAAAGCAAAGTTCCTTAGGTTTCTTTGATTCTAACTTCAAGAGTGACAAAAAACTCTCCAATGAAGTCCTTAAAAAAAGTGAGGATACATGATCTTTCAAAAACTTTTTCTAAAATATTACCCAGAAATAAAAATAAATTTATTAACTTGAATCCTGAATAATTCAAAATTTTGACAATTCCACTACAAAATTTTCCTTTTAACATAAAGCTTTAGGCCCCAGTTGAGAAGTGCTGGATACCTCCTTCTCATGTGAGGCGTACATGATACCAACTATGGTTTCATATCATTCTGAATTCTAGAATACAACTCTGGCTTATGCAATAATGGCTTTCTTCTGCAAAGAACAGTTACTAAAGATAAACCCAGTATCCAATCAGAAAGTTTGGGATTACAGAGAAAGTCAGAAAGATTGTATAACTGAGATAATGAGAAGCAGGCTGCTAATGTATGAAGCTCAATTCCTAACAGAATTTGCTTGAAGACCCACTTAAGAGCATGACTGAAACAAAAGCCAGAATCCAGAGCATTGTAAAAATGCAGCACTGCAGACAACATAAGTAATTCCCTGCAGCAGGAAGTAATACAGGCCAAATTAAGTAGGCTATAATAAAGGAGCCAACAAAGGGGGACACTGAGGAAGACCCACATGAAAATTAGGTTATCAATAAGTAAAAGCATTCTGCATCAAGCTGGTTTGGGTAATGACACTTGGACAAAGTGTCTGGTCAAACAATCATGGTTACTGTGAAAACCAAATTAATAAGAATTATGCTTCAGTTAGTGTAGGAGAAGTTATGTGGAGACATAAAAATCTCATTAATATTGACTCCTTATATACTCTGAAATCTTACATCTGTTTTACTTTCTCTACCTTATAGGCTTTTTAATTGTCACTGTGAACCAACAGAATTTTTAATTCCTTTCAGTGGAAGTAACAGCATTTAGCATTCTGATCCATTCCTCTCTCAACTGTGATCATTCAACAAGGAAGACAAAGACAATACTATTGCTTCATTTTAGGAAAAGAATTTAAAGGGAGGTTTTTCTCCTATTGCTCTATCATTTTTCAAACTAACCTCAAAATTTCAGAAGTCTACATAGCCATCGAAGGGCATACTAATTTCCTAGAATTCTTCATTACCTGAAGTCTTTCAAATATGAGCTCCTGTCTATGGCCATACTACCTACCCTGAATGCTCCCGATCTTGTCAAATGTGACTCCTGTTTCCTACGGCAACTGCCTCAGTGATCTAGAACAATAACCCCTATTGTGGAGTTCTTCTTTCACCTTTATTTTCAAGAAAATAAAAATGCAAATTGACCTGAAGCTTTGTCACCAGATGATAACTGACTGGATGCTGGTGTAGGCCCAGATGGCTTTAGGGAATTCATTAGAGACCCCTATAACAGAAAACAAGCAAAATGTTTATGTTAAACCACTAACTGTTCTTTATAACAAAGAAACATGTAAAATGTAAACATAAAAATATAATTTAAAATAAGCAAGCACACTTTTAAATTACCAAAAAGAAAAACAAACAAAAAAAAGGTCTCAATTTAAGTAACCAAGCGTAAGATCGTATTAAAGGATGAAAATAGAAATATTCTGCGAGCTCCAAGAAGGCAGTCAGTCACACTGGCCTAGTTCACGGCTATCTTCCCAGCGCCTAGCACAGTGCTTGACACATCAAAAGCACTTGCATATTAGGTAGATTAATTAATGGATGAGTAAATGAATAAAATGGTTCTAGCTCTCAAAGCATTTACAATAAGGTTAAAAGCAAAAGCAAAAAGAAAACTGTTTGACTTATCCATCTCCAGTCAAGTTCCTTCACTCACTTGTCATGATTCATGTTTTATCAAGTGTTTTTCATGGTGAACATAAATATCTCCAGAAGAAAGATCAAATGCTAAATGCTTAAATGCCATTTTAAGTTATGGTAAACTAAGGAACAGAGACATGTCTGAGAACTTACAGTAGGCAAGTCCTGATATCCCATCTCAAATTCTCATCTCAAACACAAATTACTCATCTCAGAGACAGACGTAAGAGTGGCAGATAAACCAGGATTTCTTAGGAAGAGTTTCAGCACTCTCCTGACTGACCTTCCAGCCATCCGAGCAATGGACAGGAGGAAGTCAGAAGACTTGGGTTCCAGCTCTGGTTCCACCATTTTCTCATTGTGAGCGTTTATGTTAGTCACTCAAGCCTAGGCTGCTTCACTAGTGAGACATATCTAAACACCTATCCTCCTACTGTACATGGTTGTTGTATGGATTAACTGAGATAATGTTAAAGTAAACTACAAAGCAAAATACCTCATATAAAAATGTATGGCATTAGAATCATGACCCAAAATTACTAGGTACAGAATGTTAAATGGCCTATGAAGACAAAATCACGTCCCAACTGACCTACTCTGATTAACAGCCATGTCAAGACTGGCATAAATTGTGGGGAAAGGATCATGGACCTTTATAAGACTTATGGTTCACTTAAACAAAATCAAGACTTAAAAACAGTATGGTCTTCACTTACACAGACAGACACAGTGTGAATGTTAAAGTAAAAATCAGGCCGGGTGTAGTGGCTCACACCTGTAATCCCAGCACTATCGCAGGCTGAGGAGGGTGGATCATCTGAGGTCAGGAGTTCAAGACTAGCCTGGCCAACATGGTGAAACCCTGTCTCTACTAAAAATACAAAAATTATAGCGGGCACCTATAATCCCAGCTACTTGGGAGGCTGAGGTGGGAGGATCACTTGAGCTCGGGAAGCAGACTGCAGTAAGCCAAGATCATGCCACTGCACTCCAGGCTGGGCAATGGAGCAAGACTCCGTCTCAAAACAACAACAACAACAACAACAACAACAAAACAAAATATATAAAAATCAGTAAGTTACCTGTTTGGCTTGGTTAGCAGCCACTGGGGTCAACACTGGGTGAGGAGTTTTGGCTGTGGAGTAAGGCACTGAAGAACTGAAAAACACACAAAGCATATACTCATAGAAAGGAATAACTAGGTAAAAATCACATTCATTCTCAAGCCAACCTTCTGTCCAATATAGAATACCAGTTTTGGGTAGGATACAGATGCATGGGACCCCAATCCAACTCATTTGACATTTTTTAAAAAATGAACTTTGGGTTTTAGCATGAGGTCAAAGCAGTAGCCTTAAACTTATTTCCTTTCTCCAATCCTAAGAAAAAAATCAGTAACCATTCAAGAACTAGATCTTTTTGTTATCCAGAGTATAAGCCCTCCTCCTCCCTGGCCCTTCCCCTTATTGTAGACCACATGGGGAATTCCTGATTCTCTTATCCAAGCCTGAAAGGATGATCAGCAGGCTCTGTGGGAAGCATCTAGTTCTCTGCCAGCTATGCATCCAATGCACTGCTACTGCAACAGTGCTACCCAAAGAAGAGATTTTAGCTTCTCAGAGCAGCTAATGCCAAGAGCCCAGGGCTCTCCAGGTCTGCATCCAAGGGATTCAAACGTACCACTGTTCCATTCCCAACCTGCATCTTTGCTACTGCATGAAAAGTATACCCCTATTCGCAGAAAGAGCACTCATCATCTTTTGTTAACTCTGAAGTAGGTGAATACTGTATGCAAGGAACTGTTATTTCAATAACTAGTGTTCACATATGGGAAAACTACCTGTTAGTGCAATCACACACAAAAGTTCTTGGTTCCTAGGGGCAATTTTTTCAACCAATTTATCCGTTGTCAGCCCAGAGCTACTCTGACTGGTATATACAGCAGTAGTAGTTGTAGAACCTGGTTATTTTTCAGAGTTCCCCTAGATTTAGGGAGGATGTGCATTTTCTATCAAAAAATTAACTTAGAAGATAAGAGATAGGCCAGTGCCTCACTAAAGAAAATTATCAAACAACAAACCTTACAAGCACACTGAGATTCTCTGCTGGAATAACACAGGAATCTTCCTAAACAGACTTTATTAGATTAAGAAAGAAGAAAAACTGAACTTATGTTCAATGAAACAAACCCCATTTCATGCTTCTGCTGAAGCCAGAGGCAGCTATACATGTGCATCTCTCCGGAGAAACACATCCCTGTTCCCCTGAGATAGCTTACCAAGCAGGTAATACAGGTACAGTGCTCCCCCCTCACCTCTGCTGAATCTGTACCAGAGGAAAAGAAGGTGAGAGACTGCTGGGCCCTGGGCAACACCTGGGCAGACACAGCTGACTTGCTTAGAGAAAGGGATTGAGCTCACAAGGATCACAAGTGAACGGAAAGTCGTTTATGCTTTCCCAAAGGCAAACAGAGATCAGAAATAAAAATAAAAGCAGCAATTCAGCCAAATTTTAGAAAATTTTTTATAGCCAAAATTCAGTTGTGACATGATAGTAAATTATACATGAATAAAACTGAATATAATGATTGTTCTATTTACCTGTGATAATGCTATGCATCTCCTGGGTATCCTAAATCCCTAAACACACAAAATTAGGATTCACAATACCTACACCCCAGGCTACGTGACACCCCTGCAGAGAAATGTTCTTCAGTGCAATCAGCCAATAAACGAACTAACAGATCAGATTCAAGAAATCTCTACCAAGATCCAAGACAGCAAAGAGAAAAGAACAGTATACTCTCAAACAAGTACGTTCAAAGGTTTGTGCGTGATCATGAACCAAAACAATGGAAATCAATAGCTACAAATGTTCAAGATATAGAAAAGCCAAATTCAGAAGTGCCCACATTTTAAATGACTTTATTCTACTTTTTAGCAATATGGAGCTGAAAAATATCAGAAATTCATCTTGATATTCTTTGTTCTACACATGAAAAACAAAATCAAAGGATTGTAAAGAGAAAATGGTGTTGTAACAGAGCCCCAAAGAGACATCTCTTTACTGAATTGAGTCTACAAATGACATGGGACACTAGTGGCAACACTAAAGCTCCTGGTTCAGAAATGAGCAACAGAGGCACAGATCACTAAGAGTTTGGAAACTGGGGTTCTTGGGGAACATTAAAATACAGAAGAGTCATTTTTTTTTTTCCCGTTTTTGGTCACACATTACCAGCACTACATGACAACGCAGGCAGACAAATGCAAATCTATGGATGTGTACTCTACACACAATTATAAAATTGGGTTGTGAAGAATTAAAATGTCACCTAGGCCCTTTGCTGTTGGTCCCTTCAATTTTAATGAACTTTAACAAGGTAAATGCTCATCCCATTGTTGTAAAAGGCCTCAACTTCTTGCTCTTTAACTTATTTCAGGATTTTAAAAAGCACAAAAAAACAAGAGACCTGGTTATGTTTTATTTTGGTAAATCTTAATCACTCTCACATGCATCTTTAACTTATCAAGAGTAACTGAAGAAACAAATCAACAGGGAAAAAGAATCAAAATGATGGAATATACTGAAAACAAACACTCTATATTCAATTCTTGGGAGTGCTTGACATCTGTCGATAGAAATATAACTGCCACCTATTTTCTCCATTGGTAAATTTAATGTCTTCAAGACACATTCTCCAAAATAGTATCCAAAAGTTTGTTAAAGCAAATTGTATTTCCTGCATGAATGTTTAGATGCTAAGTAACTTAAATAATGTTAAGTTGGAACTGCATTAGAGCTTTGAAAAAAGCCACATTAAATATGAAAAAGAGGCCAGGCGCAGTGGCTCACGGCTGTAATCCCAGCACTTTGGGAGGCTGAGGCAGGCAGATCACCTGAAGTCAGGAGTTTGAGACCAGCCTGGCCAACATGGCAAAACCCCATCTCTACTAAAAATATAAAAGTGAGCTGGGTGTGATAGCGGGCTCCTGTAATCCCTGCTACTTGGGAGGTTGAGGCAAAAAAATCACTTGAACTGGGGAGGCAGAGGTTGCAGTGAGCCAAGATAGCACCACTGTACTCCTGCTCTGGCAACAGAACAAGACTCTGTCTTAGGGAGGCTGGGGGAGGGTGGGGAGGGGGAGATAGTCAACTGTTTATAACAGTGTGTCATGAGGTTTACAGTACAAGTGGAAGTAAAATGTACAACAACAGCATAAAGGTGGTGAAGGGAGAAAACAGAATACTGTTGTCAGATTCTCACACTGTTCTTTGGTAATATAATATCACTTGAAGACAGTCTGTGATAAGTTGAAGATGTATATTATAAACCCTAATGTAGGCACTTAAATAACACCAAGTTATAGCCAATAAGTCAACAAAAAAGAATCATAAAGATATTCAATCCAAAATGCAGAAAAACTGAACAAACAGATGGGATAAACAGAAATAAATAGCTATGTAATAGATTTAAACCCAAACATGTTAATTAAACCCAAACATGTTAATTGCACTTAAGGTAAATGACCAAATCACTCCAATTAAAAGTCCCAGATGGTCAAGATAAAAAAGCAAGCTAAGCCCACTACATACTGTCTACAACCGTGGTCTCCAACCTTTTTGGCACCAGGCACTGGTTTTGTGGAAGACAATTTTTTCCACAGATGGACAGCAGAGGAGGGATGGTGTCGGCATGAAACTGTTCCATCTTAGATCATGAGGCTATAATTTTATATTTTATTCAGTTGGATTATCATAAGAAACACACAATCTAGATCTTTTGCATGTGCAATTCACAACAGGGTTCATGCTCCTATGAGAATCCAGTGCTGCCTCTGATGTGACAGGGGGTGGAGCTCAGGTGGTGATGCTCACTTGCCTGCCGCTCACCTTCTACTGTGTGGCCTGGTTCCTGAGAGGCCACAGACACTTACTGGTCTGCAGCCCAGGGTTGGGGACCCCTAGTCTACAAGAAATCCATTTTATTAAAAAAAAAAAAAAAAATTTTTTTTTTTGTGGTAAAATATACATAACAAAATTTGCCATCATAAAAGTAACAATTTTTAAGTGTACATGTAGTTCAGTAGTATTAAGTACATTCACACTGTTGTGCTATAAGAATTCCATTTTAAATAAAAAGACAAAATAAGTTGAAAGAAAGGATGGAAAAGATATGCTGTGGTGCTGGGACAACTGGATATCCACATTAAAAACAATGAAGTTGGATCTCTACTTCACACCATTTACAAAAATTAACTCCATATGGATCAGAGACCTGATATAAATAGGAGCTAAAACCACAAACTTTTCAAATAAAACACAGGTGTAAATCTTTATGACTCTGGATTAGGCAATGGTTTCTTACATGTGACACCTAAAGCACAAGCAACAAGAGAAAAGATAGATAAACAGGACTAGATTTTTATCTAATTTTAAAGAAGGGCAAAGGAACTAAATAGATATTTCTCTAAAGAAGATACGACTGTCCAATAAGCACAGAAAAAGATGCTCAACATCACTAGCCATTAGGGAAATGCAAATCAAAACCACTGTTAGTGTGAGATGCTATTTTATACCACTAGGATAGCTACGATCAAAAAGATAGTCAACAACGAGTGTTGGTGAGGATGTGGAGAAACTGAACCCCATACATTGCTTTTGGGAATGATAAAGGGTGCAGGACCTCTATAAACCAGTTTGAGCTATGTGATCCAGTGATTCTACTCCTACATACATACCCCAAAGAACTCAAATAGACACTGTCCACCAACATCTTCCCTGACCTCATCCCCCAGCGTTCTTCCTCCTGGCTCGCTCTTGAACTTATAGACACAATCCTGCTACAGACCCTGTGCTTGGAGCTTTCTTCCCTGAGATATTCATGAGACCTGCTGTCTGGCCTTTTTCTTCATTCAAAGGTCACCTTCCCAGGGCCACCCTATTTAAAATTATAAAACCAGGTTCAGACAATACTCCCTAATCCTTTCCCCTTTAACTATCTCCATCACACCATATCACCATCTAGTATATTATATATTTTACTTATTTATTTTGATTATTGTTTGTCTCTCCAAACAATCATCAGTCTGTTAGTTTTTTCAGTCTATTTCGTTAACAACAAAATGGGTAGTTTACTTCTAGCACCTAAGAACAGTATGTGGCACCCAGAAAATGCTCATTATTTGTTGAAAGGATGAATAAATGAATGAATGCACACCAAAACTTCTCAAAGGAATGCTGTATCTGGTGTACTTTGGTACAACTAAACAAAAAAATAAATAAAAATCCCACCTCTTCTAACCTCATTTGCCCCACTTTCTTCATTTTCCACTTCCTTCCTGCCAGGACTCTAGTCATTCCAGCCACCTTTCCACTGCTCCTCAAACATGTCCTGCCCCTTCCCAGGTTTTGGCTTTCACACTTCCTGCACTCCCTTTTCCAGAACACTCTTCTCACCACGCTTTGCCTAGCAACTTCTGGTCATCATATAAATTTCAGCTAGAAGATCTTTTCCTCATCAAACTCTTTCTCAACCTGACTTCATCAAACTGCCTTGTTTCGCCTTTCCTAGCACCCTGTACTCCTCCTTCATTGACCTTACTACATTACGACTAAATAAGCGTTTGTGTAATTGGCAGTTTCCCGGCTGTCTTCCTGCTTGGTATGTCTTATTCACTACCACATCTCTAGTACCCAGGGTAGCATCATGCTCACAGCAGATGCTGCGTAAGAATCTGCTGATCAAGCGATGGAGCACTGCAAAGGAGTTTGAATAGCTGGAGTTTGGCGCCAGATAAACACTCTTCCAATGAACTGAATGGATGAGGCCAATGAATATAAAATACACCAATGGCAGAAATACGTAAGCTCACCCTATAATAAACCTTCTGTAAAATACCAGTGAGAAAAAGCTAGCTGCAAAATTAAATACTTAAAATACACTTAGGAAACTACTGTTTAAAAGAATCTGAAGTTATTTTACAATGAGCATATTCTCTCAATCTTTCCTGGGGAGCGGTGACAGTAAATATCAATTTTCATTTTTCAATTTATGTTTGGAGTTTACCTTTTCTTCAACAAATGATTATTGAAAAGTAATGCTTCTATGTTTCAGGCACCATGCTGGGCATACACATGAAACAATTATACCACAGTCCAAGTCTATGGAGAACAGAACATTTTAAAGTTTCTTCAAGATTTCTTAACTTGTCTGAGATTTTTTCTTGTCAGAAAGAGCAAACTCATTATTACTCCTTGAACAAAGTGTTCATCAAAGATCAGCTCAGATGAACCATTTAGGGAAATGAAGCTAAAGAAATGGAAAAGCAGACTCTCCAAAAGGTGCTTCTCATACATGGTTAGCATGCTAGCACCGAATGTAACTCAGAAATACTAGATAATACGTCCTGTACAATATGCTGAATTTTCCCCTCTTACATAACATTCTGCCTTTTGGTGGCTTTTCCCTGACTTCCCTATGTTGGGAATCTGGCTACAGTTCCTAAACGCTAATGCATAGTTCTTTCCCTTGAAAAGTTTGCAACAACCACAAATACCATCTTGGTCTAAACAGCATACCAAGGCTCCGAGGTCACTATAAAATAGTAATAGAGAAGGCTTGTTTTTTGGCTGTTAGTATGGCCCTGAGATAACTAAAAATTCCTCAAACAAGTAGTGTTGATAAACAGAACAACATGGAAAAAAAGAGGCCAGTGGACCAGTGAGGCAAGGCCAGTTGAGAGAGGGAAAACAGAGCCATGGCAGATCTGCTCTGTGGGACTGCAGAGGGTGGGCACCCTGTGGAGAACTATAGTCTGTGGCTGCCCTTCTTGCCACTAGGCTAATCATAAGTACCAGATACTAACTCCCTAAAATCTGATACTAGTCTTCAAGATCCCCATGTTCTAAATGAGGAAATGTCCCTCAACTCTTCCCTATGCCACAGGGGATGGTGGCTGGTCTAAAGGGATCGTGATCACAAAATATGCAGGGCAAAGCAGGGCAGAGGCCTGTTCTGTGAACCTGCCCAGGGCAGTGGGAGGGAGTCAGCACCTTGAATTCTGAACACAGATGATGACTAAAGACAAATGAGCTAGGCACAGTGGTTCCTGCCTGTAATCACAGCACTTTGCGAGGATGAGGCAAGAGGATTACTTGAGCCCAGAAGTTTGAGACTGGCCTGGGGTGACATGGTAAGAACCCCATCTCTACAAAAAATAAAAAAAATTAGCTGGGTGTGGTGGCATTGCCTGTAGTCCCAACAACTACTTGGGTGGCTGATATGACAGCATGGCTTGTGCCAAGAGGTTGAGGCTACAGTGAGCCATGATCATACTGCATTCCAGCCTGGGTGACAGAGTGAGACCCTGTCTCAAAAACCAACCAACCAACCACCACCACCACCACCACCACCACCACCACCACCAACAACAACAACAAAATAAGTGAGCTCCACCAGCAATGACTTAGCCCTCAAACATGGCATGGCAGAGAAGCTAGAGTCTCCAAACAGAGCTGCTGTCTTTTAAAGGATTTTATTTATTTATTTATTTTTAGATGGAGTCTTGCTTTGTCGCCCAGGCTAGAGTGCAGTGGTGCAATCTCAGCTCACTGCAACCTCCGCCTCCCAGGTTCAAGCGATTCTCCTGCCTCAGCCTCCTGAGTAGCTGGGACTATAGGAGCACACTACCATACCCGGCTAATTTTTGTATTATTAGTAGAGATGGGGTCTCACCATATTGGCCAGGCTGGTCTTGAACTCCTGACCTTGTGATCCACCCCCACCTTGGCTTTACAAAGTGGTGGGATTACAGGCATGAGCCACTGCACCCGGCCTTAAAAGACTTTTTTTTTTTTTAAATACAAAAGCAAAAGAAATGGGAAGAACAGAAATACCTGGAGAAGGGAAATGAGGGAGGAAAGTGTCACCCTTGAGATTACAGTTTCCAGAATCAAGTCTGCATCAGACCCAAAGCATCAACTCTGGAACGCCCAGGGCAGTTAANAAAAAAAAAAAAAAAAAAAAGAAAAAAGAAAAATCAAACTGCACACCTAATGTGTACCACACACACTTACACACGGCAAACAAAAACTGAGCATACAGCATCAAGATAAACTTTAAAGGTTTGCGAGGCAACTGTCACTGGCCAGTTAAAAAGGACAATCTCTTGAAAACGCATCCCGTAGGCCGGCTTAGCCGCCCACACGCCCTTATAACCTAAGGCAGGGCAGGAAAACCAGACTGTGACAGTGGCACTGCTGCCCTCTGCAGGCAGTCCACCACGACCACAGAAGTAGCTAGGGGCTGAAACACTGTAAAGTCAGAACATACCCCATCGCTACAGAAGGAGTTGCAGGGTTATTCTTCAGTTCCTGCACATTTACCACTTGAGGGACATTCTTCAATGTTGATTCAGTCAAAGTGCTTACAGCTATTTAAACAGAGAAAAGAGAACACAATATTAATTCCAGTAAAGGACAAAAAGTTCTGGTAATATATAAATGAAAAACCAAGACATGAGCCCAATCAGATTAGAGTTTTATCATATGAAGGAAATCTACTCTAGGTAGTTCTGCAGGACTGTGTTCAAAGGAACATCTGGCCTGCTCCATTAACACAGGTGATGGAATAAGGCTTCCTGCAACTTAATCAAATGTGATACCGTAGGGAAAAGAATTCTCTGGCCAGCTTTTCTACACCAGAGCTGAGACACCTGCCACATTGTTGGCTTGTTCTGGAAAAGGACAGCTAGAGTTAGAGGATTAACAGCATCTGGACTCAGGATTTCTGCCACTCATTCACTCTGTCTCTCCTTAACACGTGCTTATCATGTGCCAGGCTCTGTGTCAGGGGCTGGGAACACAAAAGGTATCTACAGTTTCTTCTCTAAAGGAGCTCATGGCCTGGTGAGACAGACAGGCATAATGAATAAAATGTGGAAAATGGAGCTTGGACAAGAATGGTGGAAAAGGCCAAGAGGCATATATTTGACACCTACTTATGTATCTTACCAGCTTGTACTTTGTGTCTTACAATTTTAAATTGTATTCCAAAAGACTTAATGACATTCTATAATTAGTGATTAAGGAAGCCTGAGCAAAGCTTGTGGATCACTTCTAACTGTATCACTGGCCAAGGTAAAAGCGGTATCACAAGCAGAAGGATAGATCTGTGGTTAATTCTCATTTATTCTCTTTTTCAGGGAAGTGACCAGAACATCTTGCCTACGACTGCACATCTTTCACCTTTCACATTCAAAGGTGCCTACACCTTAGAAATTTTTGCATCCAACATGATAATGCAGATCACACCACCTCCTGCTGAGTGTGGAACAACCCTAAATCCTGGTAGATTTTAAGTTTTTACAAATCATCAACTTGATCAGCTTGATTTCAAGCCTATTCAGCATAGTGGCAAGATTCTGCTTGGTCCAAGTAGTATTTAAAGAGAACATCAAAGAATTCTATTTTTTAGAAAGCTCAGAGGTACCTTAAAAGTTATCTCAGTTCTGTTCTTCAATATATATTTTAGATGTCTTAATAAAGGTTTTAATATTTAAATTTTTCTTTAGAATCTTTTATCACTGTTTAATGTTAATTCTTTTTGCCTAAGTCTAACCATTATGTCTTATCCAGTCTTTTAAAAAAAGAACTCTAGATTGGTAACTGTTCTAAGCAGTGATAAATCTAAAAAATAATTCTACTCAGCTAAAACAAAAATATTTGGCTTATATCTGTTTCTTGACCCTGGCACTACTGACATTTTGGGGCTAGATAACCCTTTGCTGTGGGGGTGTCCCATGCATTTTAAAGATTTTTTGGGAGCATTCTTGGCCTGTACCCAAAAAATGCCAGCTACACTGCCAACTGTTTCAGAGGGAAGTGGGGGCACCCTCTAGTTGAGAAACTTGTGGTTTTTTTAAGCCTCTACTAGCTTATAAAACTTGTGATAACTTAAGTCCTTAAGACCAATCAGGCAGACTGTAAAAATCCTAATGTAGAAAGTTTGGGCCGGGCGCGGTGGCTCACGCCTGTAATCCCAGCACTTTGGGAGGCCGAGGCGGGTGGATCACGAGGTCAAGAGATCTAGACCATCCTGGTCAAAATGGTGAAACCCCGTCTCTACTAAAAATACAAAAAATTAGCTGGGCATAGTGGCGCGTGCCTGTAATCCCAGCTACTCAGGAGGCTGAGGCAGGAGAATTGCCTGAACGCAGGAGGCGGAGGTTGCGGTGAGCCGAGATCGCG
>NW_016107569.1:748592-753303 GCF_001604975.1 Cebus imitator
AAAAAAAAAAAAAAAAAAAAAAAAAAAAAAAAAAAAAAAAAAAAAAAAAAAAAAAAAAAAAAAGAAAGTTTGGGATGATGACAAACCACTGAAGAAAGGTTAAGTGCTAACTGGCTTATTAGAGCTTCCATCTGTAAAAGTTAAATTTTACAATGTTATAAAAAAGTTTTCATCAGGTGCAATGGCTCATGCCTATAATCCCAGCACTTTGGGAGGTAGAGGTAGGCGGATCACTTGAGCCCAGGAGTTTGAGACCAGCCTGGGCAATATGGAGAAATCCCATCTCTACAAAAAATCTTTGAATTTTTTGTAGAGATGGGATGGTGGTGGTGCATGCCTGTAGTCCTAGCTATCCAAGAGGCTGAGGTGGGAAGATCACCTGGGTCCAGGAGATCACAGAGGCTGCAGTGAGCCATGATCGCACCACTGTACTCCAGCCTAGGCAACAGAGTGAGACCCTATTTCAAAAGAAAAAAGAAAAGGCTTCATGCAAGATATAGTTGGAGGAGAAGAAAAAAAGCTGTAGTGAAACAGAGCAGAGGGTTAGCGTTTGGGTTCTGCTACTCATTGGTGGGATGACCTTCACCTCTCTGAACCTTAGGTTACTCAGACACAAAATGGTCATTCTTATTGTTTGTTCATGTTTGTTTTGTTTTAGAGATAAGGTCTCACTATGTTGCCAAAAGTGGTCTCAAACTCCTGGCCTCAAGTGACCCTCCCACCTCAGCCTCCCAAAGTGCTGGGCATGAGCCACCATACCCAGCCTAAACAGCCATTCTAATACCTACCTCTCAGGGTAGTTGGAATCTATAAGATATTAAAAGATGAATCTAATGTTATTAGATGATCTAATTTCAAAGGCTATAATTTTAGGGCTCTAAGCAGACATTATTCAAAAGTAGGATTAGCAACTGTGTTTTTAAAAAACAAAAAACAAAAAAAAACACAACTGATTTCCTACTTAACTAAATGTGGCAGTTCTAATCCCTCTCCTTAAAAACAAAGAATTTCAGGCCTATTCTCTGCCTTCTTAGAACTCTCTCCACAAAGGGGAGAGGATTGTCACATCAATCTCCTCTTCTGAAGGGCACCAAAGAGAGCCCAGTTTCTTGCCACCTGCTGTCCTGGCCTGTGACTCAGACAACTCATAATCAGCCTCTGTACACGTATGGGGCTACAGCATTTACCTGGTGTCTGATTGGCCATCTGTCGTCTGAGTGCTGCTGCAGCAGCTGCCTGGGGAGCTGAGATGGAGTGGGAAGGACTAGGTGCACCATGTTTCACGGTTTTCGTGGCAAGCATTGTGCTATCAGCACCCTGAGGAATAATTTTGCTAGTAGATGTAGCCACTAAAAGGAAAAGAAAATTAAGTGTGAGTGGGTGAGAGAACAGGAACATACAAAAGGTTAAATTGATAAAATTCTCTATGTTCGACTGCAGGGAAAATGCTAAAATTAGCATTAACACAGAAAAGTACCAGTAAACCAACAGGCTGGCATCTGTATCTTTCGGTTACTGCATGCAATTTGCCTACCCACCTCTACTAAGGTACTTTACATGGTCGTTTCCTGATACTAATTGAGATGTAACTTTTATACCAACATAGACCAAGTCCCTTATCCCCTCTCACAAATTCTCTTCATTCTAGTACCTAACACTGGTATTTTTCTCTGCTAGAAGTCACTTGGATGCAAAGCCCTGACACTGCACTGAAAATGTGGGAGCACAACAGTGGTCAGCACAGTGAGCCAATACTGACCATGAGCACCAGAGCCAGGGAGCTCTGAGGCAGAATATGCCACAAGTCAGGCTGAAATGAGCCAGGATTTGAAAGACATGAGTGTGAATGTTGCTTTATAACTGAAGCAAACAGCCCCCTCCTTTTACTTCTGAAAAAGATCTGTTTTAAAAAACAAGCTGGCTCAGCAGAAAAACTGTTAGAGTGTATAATGTTGGAGGGCATCTACTTCCTTACAATTGGCCTAGCAACTGCTTTCAAGGGGAACACACATCTTTTGAATTAGTCTTCTAATTTCTAGAATACTAGCAGAAGTAGGCTGACCGGCTGGGTGCGGTGGCTCATGCCTGTAATCCTAGCATTTTGGGAGACTGAGGCAGGTGGATCACCTGAGGTCGGGAGTTCAAGATCAGCCTGGACAACATGGTGAAACCCTGTCTCCACTAAAAATACAAAAACTAGCCAGATGTGGTGCCGCATGCCTGTAATCTCAGCTACTTGGGAGGGTGAGGCAGGAGAACTGCTTGAACTAAGGAGGCGGAGGTTGCAGTGAGCTGAGATCACACCACTACACTCCAGCCTGGGTGACAGAGAGAGATTCCATCTCAAAGAAAATAAAAAAGAAGAAGAAGTAGTGGGCTGGAGCCAACCATCATATTGGTGTGATAATATAAAACCCAGTTACAATTCCTTCATTAGTTAGAAACATCATAGGGAAAAGACAGTTTCCTTTCCCACTGTTTACTTACTTGAAGTTCCCATCACACTAGGTGAAGAACCATGAACCAGGTGAGATTTACCAAAAGGTGCTGCCTGGGGCAAGAGACTGGGCTGGATGGAAGGAGTGCGAACCACAGGGGCGTGCCGAGGGGCCTGGACCACTGCCTCCTCTTCTTTACAGGATGTCCGTGCATCTTCACTCTCCAGAGACTGGGAGACAGATGACGTTGAGCTGTCTTCATCCAAGTCTTCATAATATCTCTGAGACAGAAAGGCTGATCGAGACAGGCTGGCTACAAAAACCCCAAACAAAACACAATTTAGACAACTCAAAGCAAGCCCAAAAGCTATGCAATTTTCACTGTTGATAAAAAAAAAAATTCAATGTATAAAATGATTTAATTATTACTTATTTTAAGTGGGAGCAGGTATTGTCAAATGTGAACAAAAATCGTTTTGGGTCTTTGCTGAAATGGGGATTTGAAAAACTGAGCTGTATGAACAAGAACATCTTGGGACTGTTAAAGAATGTGAAAAAGTAAGAGACAGGAGTTAATGCTGGTGTCAAAGTAGAAGACCTGGAGCCCTCACCAGTAGAATAATAATATACCAGAAAAATAACATGCAAGTTTCCATGGTGGGGTGAACAATCACACCATTACCATCACCGTCCAATGATAAGCTTCTAAGAACAGGTCTAACATAACATGAAAAAGACAGAATGTCCTCAGTCCTGAGTGTCTCAAACATTTCCAGATAAATCTAATGATTCTTCTGAATCAGACAATTAGGTTTAAAAAAATTAAGAGACTGAGTGCAGTGGCTCAGGCCTGTAATCCCAGCTCTCTGGCAGACTGAGGTGGGAGGACTGCTTGAAGCCAGGAGTTCAAGACCAGCTTAGGCAACATAATGAAACCCTGTCTCTAGGGCAAAAAAAATAGGGCAACAGAGTGAAATCCTGTCCAAAAAAAAAAAAAAAGGGAGGCCAAGGCGGGCAGATAATGAGGTCAGAAGTTCAAGACCGCCTGGCCAATATGGTGAAACCTTTTCTCTACTAAAAAATACAAAAATTAGCTGGGTGTGGTGGTATGCACCTATAGTCTCAGCTACTCCGGAGGCAGAGGCAGGAGAATCGCTTGAACCCAGGAGGCGGAGACTGCAGTGAGCTGAGATCGCGCCACTGTAGTCCAGCTTGGGCAACAGAGGCAAAAAAAACCAAAAAACAAACAAAAAAAAAACCAAAAGAGAAAATAGAATTCAGTAAGTCCTTATGTCATGTTTCTATCATAAATTTCAGAATGCAAGTGAATACTTCCTATATATCAGGAAAAACAAAAACCAAAGAACCTAGTCCTTTTTCTTCCCTCCCCCAAGTTATTTAAAATGGCTTTGCAAATATTTATTGACTTTTGTGTCCTATGTGCACACGGCTCTGCAAGATTTTACTGTCACATGTAAATACAACATAAACAAATGCCACTGAAAACCAATGCTATGTGCTACGGCTGTCCTATCCAATTTGGTAGCCATTAGCCATATGTGGTTAAATTTAAAGCAACTAAAAGCAAATTAATGAAAAATTAATTCCTCAATTGCACTAGCCACATTTCATGTACTCTACAGCCACATATGGCTAGTGGCTCCCCTGCTGGACAGCAAAGATAAGAACATTTCCATCATCACAGAAAATTTTCCTGTGAGATAACAACTAGGTACTGTTTTAAGCCACCAAGTTTGTGATAATTTGTTATGACATCCATAGGAAACTAATACAAACCCATGTTCTCTTGGGGCCAAACTGCTCTCCACAATTTCTCTAAAATCCTACTGTAGTTCCTGACAGCAACAACAAGAGATGACTCAAATAATCACAACACCTTCAAGAACTAGATAGAAAGAGACACTGGAATAACTATGTAACCTCCAAGGTCCCAAATAACATGGGGGTTCTCTTAAGCTCCTTCCTTCATCTTTCTGATGCAATTCACTTGCCTTCGGTGGAGGCTGCCCCATGAATTGAAAGGTACAATGAGTCAGGCGCGGTGGCTCAAGCCTGTAATCCCAGCACTTTGGGAGGCCGAGGCGGGTGGATCACGAGGTCAAGAGATCGAGACCATCCTGGTCAACATAGTGAAACCCCGTCTCTACTAAAAAAAAAATACAAAAAATTAGCTGGGCATGGTGGCGCGTGCCTGTAATCCCAGCGACTCAGGAGGCTGAGGCAGGAGAATTGCCTGAACCCGGGAAGCGGAG